>NW_027493079.1:0-474040 GCF_021521415.1 Bidens hawaiensis | reverse complement strand
GGCCTAGTCAAGCTTGATATAAAAACTAGTCTGAGTTCTAGACTACTTCTAGTTTTATTATTTATTTATTAACTGCTAATCTTGTATCATGTCAATACAGGGCTCATCATGGTTTTGGCTGGGTCGGAGAATGGGCAAATACAGGGTAAGTTGGTGAATGGGAAAATACGATTACAATAGTTATATTATTTTGACTTTTTTGGATAAAATGATTTATGAGGTTTTATGCATTAAAATCTTTCATTTAAACAACTCAGTATTAATCTTTGTAGGTTTGAGGCAACCCGAAAACTGTCATATCTGGTTGACTCGTTAAAAATAGAGACCCTCCACCACGCCAACAAGGAAAAAACCGAAAAATGCATTCTTAAACTAGTCGTTTTGCTTCACCATCTCGTCTCAGTCAAAAGCTGTGGAACAACATTACCTGCAAAATCCCCGATCCGTTCCCCAAATAAAACACGAATCCAACGCTCAATGAACCGGCCTGATTCCCTATCACCAACACTCACAACTGAAGACGAAGAAATGCTTCAAGACGTTATCAAACGAAAGCCCGCCCTTGTGATAAGCAAAAGTCAAAATTCTGACCGAGACCGGTTAAGCAAGCAAAAGCAATATAGGTTAACTAAAAGTCGTAGTTATTCCTCGAACCGAGAAATTAAGCGGGGCCCGATTCCGAACGAGAGACGTTCGTCTATACCTATGCCGCTTATTAACTTCGATATTGATGCTATAGATGCTGTTATAATGTGAGGACGGGTTTTGTGTCGGGTTTTTGTGCAATGAGTTGATGATGTGTGGAATGTGTACATACTTTTGTCTGTTTGGAATCGATAGACTTTCATGTTAAGATGTTTAAATGATTTTATAATTTATATGTTATTGTATAAATTGCGTTATCTCTATGCTATATATAAAGCATGAGTGAGGAACCTCTTAGTTTTTAAGAGTTAACAAACTTATTGCTTTAAGTACAAGTCATAATGCATATGATTAAGATATATTATGGGCAATTTTGTCTTCTAACAGCTTTGTCTTTTAGCAAAATCGTGTACGTTGATTTTAATTTATTCAAAAATAATTACAAGTTTGGTCATTTAACTTTAATCACATTTTGTTAGTTGATAGAATAGTTACATATATACCTCTTATTTAAACTAACTACCCCCGTGACGTTTAAATGTTTATAACTTTTTCACACGTTAAATTTTTTTAAAAAAACATTATATAATAAAAACGAGTATCTTATTCTCTTTAATTTGAGTATGGTATTGTTATACTTTTTTCATTTTAAAAACTTAATGTGTTACGTGATAAGTGATAACCGTTAAGGACCGACAAACAAGTCGGGAGGGTTCGGCCGTTTGGGTCATGGGTCTAAAAGGTTAAGGTTGGAATGGATCGATATAAAAAAAAGGTTAATTTGGTTTGGGTCGGGTCGGGTCGGGTCGGGACGGGTTAGGGTCGAAAGAGATCAAATCAGAACGGATTTCAGGTTAGAACAGTGTTAGGCAGAATGAGTTGCGGGTCAAGACAAGTTCAATGTAATGTTGCATGCTCACCGACACCTAATTGTGTGCGTACAATCGTTGTGTGGCGTGCTTACTAACACCGTTTAAGCTTCCAATGCTGCATTACAAGCATACTATTGCCGATTGCATGCACACTGTTGTGAAGTCACGCACGTACTAAAATAGTGACACTGGTTGCGCGTTCGATGTTATGTTTGCGTGTATACCCCGCTGCATCGTGCGGACACCTAGCTAGTATCTTTTTAAAGAAGTTAATATAAAGTTGTTGATTTTATAATTTGATGTAGATGTGAACTATCACATGCAGTGGGTAAATTAGACGGTTGGATAGTGAGTCAACATCGGATTGTGTTGGAACAAGTGAAATACACGTCACACCAAAGATCAAGCGAGTGGAGAGTTTTGGGGCACACCAAAGATCAAGCGAGTGGAGAGTTTTGGGGCAGCAGCGTACGTTGGAGAACATGCTCCAACGTTGTGTACACAACGCTAGATGAAGGAAAGCTGGGGACAAGAGTAAAAGCACCAATGGAAAGGGAGGGGGCGTTTCGAAGTTGTCCACTACTCTGGGTCTAAGCTCGACCTTAAATTTAATGATTGAGTAGTCGTACACCAGTAGTGTTGAAGTGATTACATGCTTGCACTAGGGGTGAGCAACTTAACCGTCATGACCAAACCATAACCGACATAACCAAACCGATTGGTGCATGATAGGAGCTTGAACCAAACCAATAACATTAAAGTAGTACAAAGAATAGAATTAGTTGAAAATTTTGTTGGTCACACATAATAAAAAACTAAGAGGATGGTATGCAACTCTTATCTTAAATTGTACTTTTTTAGTTTTCAAGTCTGGTTGTAAGAGAAGGTTATGCGGCTCTTATCTTAAATTGTATTTTTTTAGTGGAACTTATTCCACATAAATATTCAGACATAATTCATTTATCATTTATAGACTATTTACTTGTATCTAATCTGTTTTCTATGGTCCACGGTATTAAAGAGATCCGTTCATATATACTTAATACGATTTCTTCTAAATATGTCCCTAAGTTTATTATGACATCTGGACATTAATTAAATCAAATCAAGTCTAACATATATATATATATATATATATATATATATATATATATGACAGATTCCCACGTCACATACATCATTGAAACTTCTCATGTAGTTTTCCTAGAGATATCAAAGATCAGTGGGAGCCTTAAGTGTCTTAATCATAACTCGCAAGATATGCAAAAGGTGGGGTATGAAAACTTGATTTTAACTCAATTACACCTCTTATACAAGGCACTGCTCCATCACAACACTATTCCATCAAAATTTATCTCCTTAGAATTTAATACTACTCTTACAAAAGTTTTATTGTTGTTTAAATGTAGGTATACTCAGATTTCTTACTAGTATGGTCCTCAACAAAAGAAACTATAACGAATTACTTGTTTCTCTATGAAAATCTATTGGTCTTTAAATAATGACCCTGAGTGTGCAAATTTGCTTAAGGCTTCTAAGGTCAGTGGGAGCAGTAAAATTCCTTATAACGATTTGTTAGAGTCATTAAATTTTACTCCGAATTTAACTCCGATTACACCTCTTGTACACCATACCGCATCAACTTTACACGCTTAGAATCCTGAAAATGATAGCAACCTAACCAAAAGCTAATCCATAAAACTGAAACTTCTAACAAACCCAATAACTAACTATGGAGGTCATCTAGGTTTTAAAACTTACTAACTTTGATGATTATGTAACCTCCCTAACTAAGTTGAAATGGATATTGAAAAGTTTATTAATCATACCTCTTCTAATTAAACCATTAATATCAATCAATCTTCTGAATGGAATAAAGCTATTATTAACAAATTAAATTAAACTCCATAAGTTTTGAGATTTTGTTGAAACACCTACGGGCATAACTAAATTAAATCTGAACACAAACGTTAAGACACAATGAAGCACAATTGATTGTTAAAGTTTATATTTGTAACACCGGGCTTTAAGCGGAATACTGTTAAAGTTTATATTTGTAACACCGGGCTTTAAGCGGAATACGCCTGATTACGTACAGATCATTCATAAGCTCATAACGCTATTAAAGCGACAATAATTATATTTAATTCATTTCATATCATCAAAAGTACACATATTGTTCATAAATAAAAGAAAACGATAACACTTCATCGAAAAGTAAATAAGTTCTTTATTTCAAATATCCTAAGGTATACTAATGATCTTCGTTCTTATCACACCATCGATTCAACCTGCAGCACGTTGAAAATAATATATTTAGTCAACAATTAAGTTGGTGAGTTTTCATAAGTTTTTGCGTACATATATATATATATATATATATATATATATATATATATATATATATATATATAACTCGTGATTCAACGATCGTCATGCAATAAATATTTAAGCGTAAAGTAAATGAAATCAAATAGTGTCGTCCTCCCGTTCATTTAGCCGAAGCCGTTGAAGTCGGGGAAATGAGAACCACCTTACGTAAACAACCGGAGTCGTAACGTTAGTCGGTGCGGGTATGTCCCGTCGGGCCCTCCCACTATGTGTATGCTTTTGTGTTTGCGTAACTTCCACCAATAAAACAATAAACACGTTGCAAGCGAGTTCACGTATAATCATAAACAATATGAATAATATTAACATGTACGTTATTAGTGAATCGGCTTGTAAAAAAGCTCATAACTAACGAAAGAAAAACTTGTGACGTGCTACACCCTAAAACATTATAAAGCGTTAAAAATGGGGTTATGAAGAACTCACTAGGAATAAGGAAAACGGTAACTAGACGATGGTGAAGATTATAGCAAGCTAGTTGGTCCCGCGATAATTCCTGATAATTTGTCCTAATTATTAAAGCGTAAATAAAATAAATACCTAAACGAACAAGACACAAGGGGATGGATTTATAACGGTCTTGCGGTTTATGTATTAGTTGTAGTTTATAGATATTGATAAAGATGTAACTAAATTTTATTAATTTTAATCATTAGAAAATAATTAAAAAGTCATATTTGGTTATTAAATAAAACCCTTTATATAATATATATACCGATATATGAAAATGCTTTATGTAATCTAAAATAGTTTTTAACAGGGTTCAATTTAGTTAATCAAGGAACATAGATAAGAACACATTTATTATTATTATGGTTATTATTATTATTATTATTATTATGATTTTTATTTTTAATGTGTATATATATATATATATATATATATATAAATGATTATGTGTGTGTGTGTGTGTATATATGTATTATATGAAATTTATTTTAGAAACTTATCGGAGTTTGGTTTGTTTAAACGAGTGTAACGAAATATGGTTTAATGTAAATATAGTTTTTATATTAATTAAACAAGACAAACAAAAAAAAATACCAAAAAACCAGACCAGAAGGGGGTCGAACCTGTACCCCTGGCCAGATCAAGTGTTAATCGTAATATGCACTGGCTAGAAGGGGGTCTAACTCGTTAATAAACACCGAAACAAATACATTTAACCAGCTAATCAAACAAACCCCTAACATTATGAACCCTAGAATTTACAATCGGATCTTATACCCTCTGTCAATCAAAGTTGACAAAGGGGTTTTGAAAAGGATTAAATCGCGATCACAATGCATGTTACAATTACCTGAAATGATTACGGATTATATGAGAACGGCGAGTTAGGGTTTCGCCTTATGCTGAAATCAAATGTGGTCCAGAACTGTTACAGCGATGCAATTAGGATAGGGTTTCGTTTCGTAACAATGAGACGATGGTGTAGTGTTCGTTAATTGGATTTTAGGCTCGTATTTATAGGCTAGCAAGATCAAACGGATCCGCGACCATAGTTCTCGTGATTTTGATTAATTTACTTAATTGTCCAGCCGTTACTCGATTATTTAAGGTTTGCAATGATCGCTGATTCAATTAATTAGCTTGATGTTCAGCTTAACCGAAACAAAACTGATAAGGGGAGGGGGGGGGGGGGGGGGGGGGCTGGTTCGACGGGGAAGATAGGGAGAAGAAGAAGGAATATTGTTTTTAAAATATTTACACATATGCCCCTGATCTTATGTTGTAGGGCAAATGTGGTAGGGGTTATAGTGTAGGGTTAAAAACGTACATATTTGATTCTTTAAGGATTTATTGACACAATACGGGCAAAACCGAAAGACATAACTAATATTTTGACGTCTTTAACAAATATGGAGATCCGATTATAATACGGATAATAAAACAAATACTATTTATTAAAAAACAAAAATGACGAATGTCACAAAGTAGATGCCTTATGTAGATTCAAGTCTATACTCGTTTAGGTATTACTCAAATTGCAACACACTAGATATGTCTAAATTAATGTGAAGCATCTAAAAGAGTATTAAGATATTTTAAAGGAAATGAAATACTATAATTTAATGAAGAAGTGAGAATTTAAACCGGTTAATTACTCTAAACTTTGTCATATTCAAAGATAAGAAAATGACATTTTTGGGATATATTCTTATGTCACCAGATAAATCTATCTCATAGAGGAGTTATAATGAACTGATAACAACCTAAGTTATAATGACATAATATGTTGATTAATCACAAATGCAATTATCAATAGATGTTGTTAAATATTTATCAGCGGACTCATAAGTTTATTAACTCCATATAAATTGTATATTGAAGACTTCCTGTTATAAAGTCAGCTACCATGTTTTCTCAAACAGTAACAATTCGAGAGATGCTGCATTAAAATCTCGATATGAAATCAATTATCCGTTTATGAACGAAATGAGGAAACTAAATTTTCATATCGAATACATTTATGATATGCTTAAGGATCCGATAACTAAAAGTCTATCACCCATAAGTCTTATGTAAGCGCTTAATAATTAAGACATGATTACTGGTGACATGTATAATATGCATATCATACTGTGAATGACTAGTTATTAATTTTCCTCAGTTTTGTTTTTGTATATCTCTTAATATGTTCTGCATGCATAATGACACATAGACAAATAATAATACAAATCAAACGTTATGAAGGACTTACTTGAAAATTTTGATCATAACTACTTAGGTTTTAAATAAGGACTGCAACATGATTAATAGGGGTCTTGAGATGATGTTTAATTCAATGACTATATTTCTCTGCTCCAGTTTGAGTTTAAAGCTAAATTGAGTGTTAACTTTTGATCAGGTTTATCTAATACTCATAATAAATGATCATTCGGCCAAATGGGAGAATGTAAGAATAAATATATTTTATATATTTACTTATATGGTCATCATAGTAATTTATATAATAATATATCAAAATAATTAATTATACCTTATTATATATTAAATTGGTGATTGTTGATGGACCATATTACCCTTACGAGCTAATAAAGGATTTCACATTGGGTGTATATATAGAGATAATAAATTAACATCATAACCTAATTTCACATACAATTTTATGTGCCTCCTCTCTTATAAACCGGGTTCCTGAAACACCATCCTTAATTATACATCATAAAGGGGAACTCGATCAAGATGACAAGCATGTCGACTACGTCATACTCTGCTATGGAAACTACTCTCCTTGATGTAACAGGTTCATAGCTTTAATATTTATCATCTTTTCTATTACTTACATGAAGAACTGATCAACATCAACTGTGTAAATTGAATTGAATGTGGACTTAAGTGCATATAGAATTAGTTAAATGATAGATGATTAATAGCAATGCAAAAATGATCAAGATTATGGTTTAGAAGCACTTGAGAAATAATGTGAGTTTTAGAAAGACTCAATTCGAGAGATGCTGCATTAAAATCTCGATATGAAATCAATTATCCGTTTATGAACGAAATGAGGAAACTAAATTTTCATATCGAATACATTTATGATATGCTTAAGGATCCGATAACTATATATTGAAGACTTCCTGTTATAAAGTCAGCTACCATGTTTTCTCAAACAGTAACAATTCGAGAGATGCTGCATTAAAATCTCGATATGAAATCAATTATCCGTTTATGAACGAAATGAGGAAACTAAATTTTCATATCGAATACATTTATGATATGCTTAAGGATCCGATAACTAAAAGTCTATCACCCATAAGTCTTATGTAAGCGCTTAATAATTAAGACATGATTACTGGTGACATGTATAATATGCATATCATACTGTGAATGACTAGTTATTAATTTTCCTCAGTTTTGTTTTTGTATGTCTCTTAATATGTTCTGCATGCATAATGACACATAGACAAATAATAATACAAATCAAACGTTATGAAGGACTTACTTGAAAATTTTGATCATAACTACTTAGGTTTTAAATAAGGACTGCAACATGATTAATAGGGGTCTTGAGATGATGTTTAATTCAATGACTATATTTCTCTGCTCCAGTTTGAGTTTAAAGCTAAATTGAGTGTTAACTTTTGATCAGGTTTATCTAATACTCATAATAAATGATCATTCGGCCAAATGGGAGAATGTAAGAATAAATATATTTTATATATTTACTTATATGGTCATCATAGTAATTTATATAATAATAGATCAAAATAATTAATTATACCTTATTATATATTAAATTGGTGATTGTTGATGGACCATATTACCCTTACGAGCTAATAAAGGATTTCACATTGGGTGTATATATAGAGATAATAAATTAACATCATAACCTAATTTCACATACAATTTTATGTGCCTCCTCTCTTATAAACCGGGTTCCTGAAACACCATCCTTAATTATACATCATAAAGGGGAACTCGATCAAGATGACAAGCATGTCGACTACGTCATACTCTGCTATGGAAACTACTCTCCTTGATGTAACAGGTTCATAGCTTTAATATTTATCATCTTTTCTATTACTTACATGAAGAACTGATCAACATCAACTGTGTAAATTGAATTGAATGTGGACTTAAGTGCATATAGAATTAGTTAAATGATAGATGATTAATAGCAATGCAAAAATGATCAAGATTATGGTTTAGAAGCACTTGAGAAATAATGTGAGTTTTAGAAAGACTCAATTCGAGAGATGCTGCATTAAAATCTCGATATGAAATCAATTATCCGTTTATGAACGAAATGAGGAAACTAAATTTTCATATCGAATACATTTATGATATGCTTAAGGATCCGATAACTATATATTGAAGACTTCCTGTTATAAAGTCAGCTACCATGTTTTCTCAAACAGTAACAATTCGAGAGATGCTGCATTAAAATCTCGATATGAAATCAATTATCCGTTTATGAACGAAATGAGGAAACTAAATTTTCATATCAAATACATTTATGATATGCTTAAGGATCCGATAACTAAAAGTCTATCACCCATAAGTCTTATGTAAGCGCTTAATAATTAAGACATGATTACTGGTGACATGTATAATATGCATATCATACTGTGAATGACTAGTTATTAATTTTCCTCAGTTTTGTTTTTGTATGTCTCTTAATATGTTCTGCATGCATAATGACACATAGACAAATAATAATACAAATCAAACGTTATGAAGGACTTACTTGAAAATTTTGATCATAACTACTTAGGTTTTAAATAAGGACTGCAACATGATTAATAGGGGTCTTGAGATGATGTTTAATTCAATGACTATATTTCTCTGCTCCAGTTTGAGTTTAAAGCTAAATTGAGTGTTAACTTTTGATCAGGTTTATCTAATACTCATAATAAATGATCATTCGGCCAAATGGGAGAATGTAAGAATAAATATATTTTATATATTTACTTATATGGTCATCATAGTAATTTATATAATAATAGATCAAAATAATTAATTATACCTTATTATATATTAAATTGGTGATTGTTGATGGACCATATTACCCTTACGAGCTAATAAAGGATTTCACATTGGGTGTATATATAGAGATAATAAATTAACATCATAACCTAATTTCACATACAATTTTATGTGCCTCCTCTCTTATAAACCGGGTTCCTGAAACACCATCCTTAATTATACATCATAAAGGGGAACTCGATCAAGATGACAAGCATGTCGACTACGTCATACTCTGCTATGGAAACTACTCTCCTTGATGTAACAGGTTCATAGCTTTAATATTTATCATCTTTTCTATTACTTACATGAAGAACTGATCAACATCAACTGTGTAAATTGAATTGAATGTGGACTTAAGTGCATATAGAATTAGTTAAATGATAGATGATTAATAGCAATGCAAAAATGATCAAGATTATGGTTTAGAAGCACTTGAGAAATAATGTGAGTTTTAGAAAGACTCAAACGTGTGGATATGAGTTTTCCAAATATGAATTATAAATGTAAATTTTCATTAAAATTATTGGTATTGCTTATTTACACTTTTAGAACATGTTACATATTAATTTTGTTAATAGATGTAGCAATGATGGATTATTAATCATGTTAATAGATGCAACAACTATATTAATAAGAAAATCAATGGCTAAAATGGAAAATATTTTTGTAAAAGGGTTTTGAATTATACAGAGAATTGATTATAGCTTTTATTAGAGAGTTCACAACTTTTACTAATGTGCTACTCGATCCTCTTATTTAATGTTTTGTTTTTGTCAATGTATGTTAAACATAATTGATGTTAATTTCAGGTTTTTTTTTACCCAGCCCCGTATATCATACGTTTTATAACCCAGTATCTATAATATATATAAACGAAACCCCTAAAATCTTACGTGCCGCGATGTGGTCGCTCCCCCATTTTATGGAAGCCACCAGATTGCATGATTTTTGAATGAAGGTCTCTCATTGATTTAACCAAATTCATAGGTATAGGTGTTACCAAAACCAGATAGCTCTTAAACGGTTATAACATCTCATTAAATTAAAAATTAATCTTACCAATTATTTGATATGAAAATACTATAAATAGGGATATACTAAAATTTAATATCCAATTTAAAAAGAAAAACATATTATTTATAATTAATAAACAATTTTATAATAAAAACATAAGCGGGTTATGGGTCACCAAATCCAGATAGCTAACATATCATTTATTTATGAAACTCTTTCATCATCAAACCCTAAGTATATTATTAATTTTCTTACAATAAAGAAAATTAAAATCCAAAAAATAAATATTAAAAAACGAAAAATGTAAAACAACCATTCTCTAAAGTCATCAGGTTGCTTTATTTGTAAATGAAAGTTTCTCACGCATTTGACTCGAATTCACGGGTAAAGGTCCCACCAAACCTTGATAGCTTTTAAGCGGGTTATAACATCTCATTATATTAAAAATTAATCTCATAAAATATTTGATATGAAAATCCTATAAAATAGCGGTATACTAAAAATTAATATCCTACTTTATTTAAAAAAAAGATATTATTTATAATTAAGAAGCAATTTTATAATAAGCTAATGGGTATCACCAAACTCAGATAGTTTTAAACTGGATTATAACATATCATTTATTTGTGAAACCATTTTATCATCAAAGCTTAAGTATATTAATTATTAACTTTCTTACAATAAATAAAATTGAAATCCAAATATACCTATATAAATATTAAAAGCAAATAATGTAAAACAATCCACTTAATTAGGGGATAAAATCTAGTTTATAATAATTAATTACAATATACTTAAGCCACAAAAAGAAGTCAAATAGTTGTAGAAGATGACCGTCAGACCATTACTAGCCATCCTTAAAATTAATACCAAGTTTGTTTGTTATTAGTTGGGTTTGACCAAAGAAGAAGAAGAACGAACAGTCAATCATCCATGGCGTCTTCCAGCTATTATCCCTTGCTTCCTTCGATACTCCATCGTCGTCTATAGTATAGTAGCCTCACCGATCGATTCATATCTATATGCTTCCCTATTCACTTCTCAATTCTGATCATCGTCACTCCACTCAATTCAATCTCCAATCCAATTTCTAGGTTAATTTGCTTCAATTACCCAATTTTGAGCTTAATACTTTATTAAATTCTTCATCGATTTGTTTCTGTAAACTATTTAGGTTTGTGATTGCAGTTATCCCGTTCCACTTGAGCTTGTTAGTGAGGTGTTTGATTTGTTAGGGTTTCTGTATGAATTAGGAGGTGTTAATTGGTGGAGAAGATGGGGGGAATATGCTCAAGGAGATCTACAGAGGATAATTATGATAATGGAAGCTTTCCTCGTGGATTAAGTTTTGGTTCTGGAGTGATTTACCGCCCTCGAGGGTTGCCGCCCGTTCAGCGAATGAATGAAGAATCTAAGCCGCCTTTGGTTGTTGCTCAAAATGGTGATAATAAGCGTGCTTTGAGAGAATCGGAGGTGAACGGTGCGATGGATGATAATGATGGGATTCCTAGATATTCTAGGGCTTTATCTGATAAATCAAGGCCAACCAAGCCAAATCTGGCTGCGGTGTCAAAGGTATGTATGCATGACTGGTAATGTGACTTTGTTGACATTTTGATCATAAGTTACTGACAGTTGTGTACTCTCTATATAGCTTTTGGAAACTTATACATACCTGCAATAATCTTTGATATTGGTATCATGAAGTCTAGGTTTGTAAATTCCTCACAATATTAGCTTTTAGGAGTTTCAAGATTTTAAATGTTGTTTAAAGGGACCATCTACTTGAAAGGTATTTGACAATATCATTAGTTAATAAGGTGATAAATTCTTTCAATTATTTTGTTTGTCAAGCGAAGTATGCTTGTCAATGTCTTAACTTGAGTTGTTAATATTATTAGATAATAACCAATGACTTGAGTTGTCTTAATTTCTAAGCTAAGCATGAAGAATGCGTGAATCTACTTTGGTATAGAAGTATTAGAAAGATTTGTCATTAAAGATGATGCATTGAGTATATCATGCATAAAAGAATCAATGTAAGAATGAAGCAATGCTAAATAAAAAGACGTATAGAAGATATCGTGTAATCCTAAACATTAAAGACCTCCAAAACTATTTCCCATTCTGTATGACAGTATGCTCATATTAGGAAGCGAGCCCTAGATCTCTTTTGAGATAACTGACCAATGAAACTATCTCCCATATCATATGGTTCCAAACATTCTTCAAATTTCTTCTGAATGAAGCAATGCCATTTTTGTCTGTTTAACACACTGAATGAGTATAAATAGAGAGAGAAGTGCTATCATTGGTCATATATGAGTACCGAAAGTAAAACCACTATGAGCTGATGTCAACTTTGTGAAGCTTAATTGCGATTACATCCATATTACACTAGAATGTATAAAGGCCCGGTAGATCATTTTCATTTATTTTTAATATTTAAAGTGACACAAATATGCAACAAGTTGTAGGTAAGATGATTAGGCTGTCAAAGTAAACCCACATAGATAGTATTTATAAACGATTCTTAGTAAGAGTAATAATGGTTGGTGAAGGAGATACGTTGGTTACTTCAGATTAATTACAAATGCATCTTAAAATCATGTCGATTTATACTCTGTTTTGCTTTATCTTCAATGGGTCAGAGTCAAAAAGTTTAAAAGTTAACAAATAGGTGAAAATGTACAAAAGTCACCCAAAGTTTCTTAAAGCGCTTGCAACCTAAATCATTTCATCGAAAAAGAAAAAAACTTAAATTATTGTTTTGAATCTTATTCAGTTTCATTAAACAGTTATGACAAAAAAAGTGTTGAGTGTTGACCCCAATCTGACCTGACCCGTATTAAGAAGTCAAACCATTTCAAACCATTACCTAACCTGCCCAACTGTCCATTTTGCAGGTTTCACTTTTGGGCAAAGCGGGGACCGTTGGTCTAGGAAAGGCGGTAGAAGTGCTGGATACACTTGGCAGCAGTGTGTCAGGTTTACACATCAGCGGTGGTTTTGTGTCGGGGGTGGCAACAAAAGGAAATAAAATAGCAATATTATCATTTGAAGTTGCAAACACGATCGTTAAAGGCGCAACATTAATGCAATCACTTTCAAATGATAACATAAAACATTTAAAAGAGGTTGTTTTGCCTTCAGAAGGTGTGCAACTTTTGATATCAAAAGACATGGATGAGCTTCTTAGAATTGCCGCATTTGATAAAAGGTGGGTCCCACAATAATAAAATATATTACTGCTTTTTTTTTTGTTTATTGTGGTGTGCTTTAAATGATCTTGCTTTTATTATGTTTATAGGGAAGAATTAAAAATCTTTTCTGGAGAGGTGGTTCGTTTTGGTAACCGATGCAAAGATCCTCAGTGGCACAATCTGGAGCGTTATTTTGAAAAGTAATTTCTGTGGACATAAATTAGAGGTGGCAAAAAAAAAAAAACTAACTGAACCATAACAGAAAAAACAAAATCAAGGTGTGAATTCGGTTTTTGTTTTTCGGTTCAGTTCCTATCCATATCTGAATTGAGAATTTGGTTTTCTATTCAGTTATCGGCTCCACAAATCTTGTTTTTTCGGATAACCGAACCAAATTCATTTGAATAGACCGAATAGTAACCGGTTTAATCAGATAACCAAACTGAATAAATTGGTCTAGTTCGCTTCGGTTAGCAACATTTCTAATTCGGATTGGTTCGGTTTTTGGTTAGAGCAAAAATATTTAAAAACAAATCGAGTAAACCGATTTTCGAATCAATGACGCCACCCTCTGGCAATTTGACCCACTTGCTTATGAATTCGTCATATGGGTAACATGTCAAACAGGTAAAAGAAATTTTCTTAAAAGGGAACGAGTCAAACTTTCTAAACCATTTTTTTCTAAAGAGTATACTGTTATCCAAATAATATTAATTTCTGAAATCTTATTCAACACACTAATTAATTAATTAAAAAAATAAAACAAAATGGACAAAAGTGTTTCAGTTATTCAATCTGACTTGTATTGAAGAATACCTATTTTGAGTTTATTGATCCATTACCCAACCGATCCTTTTTGCCACCTCAGCATAAATTTAATTTTGTTGAATAGCATAAATCTGTTTTGTTGAATATGATTGGTGCATGATGCTAGTGTCTTTGTTGTATTGTTTAGATTGGAATCAGAACTGACTCCCCAGAAACAACTAAAAGAAGAAGCAGAAACCACCATGGAGCATTTGAAGAATTTGGTTCAGTATACTGCAGTGAGTATTTGTTTCTCTTTTACAACAACTCCGTGCTATATGTTTTGCATATTTGAAAGGGAACATAAAATAGTAAAGATAAAAGATATTTCAAGGATAATAGCAGTCAGTACTACTATAAAGTGTATCATGGAATTCATTAAACTAATAAAGATGGTGTAGTACTTTAATTCGAAGCAATAACTCTGAAGCTTATTTAAAAGATGAAAAAAAAAAGATTAATGAGATGTGAGTATAGTACCTCAATAATATATATGTATATGTTTGTGTATGTGAGCCACCCCTGTCAAATGCAGGAGTGGAAATTTGATGCATTTAAATTCCCTTCATATGAATCCAAGTTTCACACCAGCATGTGAAATATGTTGCGTGCTTCCCCAAATGGTTTTTATAGTTCTTATTGGAACTCTCCACACACACACACATATATAGGTGCGTTGGGGTTCAATGCACAACCTACTTTAAGTAGAAACTGCATATACACTTGTATTCATTATTTTAAATGTGATACATATTGTGGTTATGTAACAACATAACTGTCTATCTTTCTCTCTTCTACTACATCTTATCAGCATTACGTATAATTTCTTGTTGCGGTTTTCTACTTAAAAATTTGTTCTGCGTGCAGCGCCCCTACATATATGTGTTTGTGTGTATAACTCTATATTTGTGTGTGTATGTGTATATATACATGCATGCATTCGTATGTGTAGATATATAGACATACATATGTGTGTGTGTGTGTTGTGTGTCTTGTTTGAAAAGAGAGTAAAGTTTTTTGCATGCAGGAATTGTATCATGAGCTACACACGTTGGACCGGTTTAAACAAGATTTTAAACGTAAGCAAATAGAAGAGGAGAATCCCGACGCTCCTCCAAGAGGTAACCATTGGCCGGAGTAATAACTGTTATGATAATTATTATTATTCTCTATTTTCAAATTCATTTTTCTTATGGCTCGATAAAGTTGAATGCACCAGCATTTGCTTTTCAAGTTTTGACTTAAGTATGTAATTTTAATCTAAAATCCATTGGATGTTATATGAAGGTGACAGCCTTGCTATTTTGAGGGCAGAATTGAAAAGTCAAAAGAAGCACGTGAGAAGCTTGCAAAAGAAGTCACTTTGGTCCAAGGTCTTGGAAGAGGTAATAAGTGTTACTTTATTGCAAATAATAACTTGCAAGGGTTGCAATATTTAACTAATTATTTATAATTTTAAGGTAATGGAGCAACTTGTAGACATTGTGCATTTCATACACATGGAGATTCATAATGCTTTTGGAACAGCTGGTAGGTATCCAAAAAGAGCAACTCAACTAATTTTGATTTTAATTGAGGAATATATTATTATTGTTTACCTTCTGAGTGCTATTTCAGATACACAAACACCAGTAAAAAGCAACCGACAGAAACTGGGAGCTGCTGGTCTTTCTCTTCATTATGCTAATATTATTACTCAGATAGATACACTTGTGAGTTTCTATTCTTTCAGATGTTTTGTTTGATAGGAAGTTCCTGATGTTTTAACAACAACAATAATAATAACAATAATAATAGAAGTTTGTATTAAATATAAGTAATGAAGTATTTAATGATACATATCAGGTCACCCGCTCAGGTTTTGTGCCTCAGAGTACTAGGGATTCTTTGTACCAAGGACTGCCACCTAATATTAAGTCAGCAATGCGTTCCAAAATACATTCGTTTGACCCAAAGGAAGAGGTAATCGTGCTTAATTTGCTTTTGCGCATTTTTAATTTGCATTTAATAGATTCTTTAGTCCAATGTGCTGTCTATTTTTTTTTTATATTATAGATATGGTTGCGATTTAGGGTTTTAAATTTGCATCATTTTTATCCAACTGGCCCATCGTACACGTGAAAGGACAAAATATTATAACGAATTTTGTCGGTGTAAAATAAGGCATTTTCATTATTAAACAGCATATACCGATAGAAGAAAATGTTCTATTATATGGTTGTTATAAAATTGGGATCAAGAAATTTGTTCTGGATAGTAAAGTAATTGTTGCCAAAAATGTAAAAGAATATATATAATTATGTTAAATTGTTAATAATTAGTAATTTTAAACTAAAAGTTGTACTAACAGCTTTTGTGGGAATATTGTTTTAAAGATTTGAACAACAAAATTAAACATTGCTGTTTCAAACACTTGCTATGATATTATCAATGTTTTGCTATTTGCTTTACATGTGTAATAAGTTGTTTTTGTTTATGATTGCAGCTTACCATTCCTGGACTTAAAGCAGAGATGGAGAAAACTCTGCAGTGGCTTGTTCCAATTGCAACAAACACAACCAAGTTATTCTTTACTCTTATGCTCTTGGTCTTATAATAATATTCTTTGTCTGGAATTTCAAAAAGACCTGGCCCTTTTGGGTGTGTATTTTAAAGTGATTATTATGACTTAAAGAATCAGAATCCATAATGAGATAATGGGCAATTAATTAATCTTACATTTTTCTCAATTAACCGGAATGCCGTTATCATAACGTAATCAGTTTCTGGCATGCACTTCAATTGGAATTCTATGACTTGATGTCTCAATAATTGGTTAAGTACACATCTAAACGTCAACTTAGCATGAAAAACTGTGAAACACTGTATAATCGGTATTTAGTGTGCATATTCAAAGTGGTTATGGCTTCTTGAGAATCTAATACAGAAAATTAGGGGTTTAAACGAGCCAAGCCCGAGCTTGACTAGGTTTGAGCTCGGCTCGTTTTGATTTACAAGAGCTTGAGCTCAGCTAGTTTCAATCTCTTTTTCCCGAGCTCGAGCTCATTTCATGTGCAGCATCTTAAACGAGCTAAAGCTTGGCTGTGCAGTGTGAAATAATGCATAGAATTCCAAAAGAATTCTGAATGATTTTCCCATATAAAGCTCGGGCTCAATAACTAAATGAGCTTTATTTGAAGCTTGGGCTCGATAAGGCTTGGCTCATTTCAAGCTTCTTATTGATCCAATCTCGAGTAGCTCGTGAGCAGCTCAACTCGTTTGCACCCGTACAGAAAAGAAAATGATTTAATCAGATAATCACGGGTGCTTAAAGATAATTTTACGTTGTTACAATTATGGTAAATGAGCCGAGCCCAAGCTTATCTAAACATGGACTCGACTCCAAGTTAAGGAAGCTTGTGCTGGGCTCGTTGCAAGCTCAAAAGCTCGAGTTCGGCTCGCTTGTTACTTATTAATGATTTAAGTATTCTATTTATATACATGTATAATTGCTATAGATATGTGTGTGTGTGTGTGTGTGCACGCGCGTGTATTTATGTGTTTATATAGAATATAAAATAAAAGTTGTATAAATTATAGACTCAGGAGCCTAGTCAAGCTTTATATTAAAACTAGTTGAAGCTCTATTTTTGTTATTTATTTATTTATTAACCACTATTCTTGCACCATGTCAATACAGAGCTCATCATGGCTTTGGCTGGGTTGGAGAATGGGCAAATGCAGGGTAAGTTGGAGATTGAGCAAAGATGATTACAATAGTTATACTATCTCAAGTATATATAAATTTTGTTTTCAGATAAAATGCATTATAAGGTTTCATTAAAACAGCTAATTAATCTTCTGTAGGTCAGAGGCACACCGAAATCCGTCATGCCTGGTTGACTCGTTAAAGATAGAGACCCTCCATCACGCGGATAAAGAGAAAACCGAAGAATGCATCCTTAAACTAGTCGTTTTGCTTCACCATCTCGTCTGCCTATCAAAAGCAGTAAATGGTGACACAAAATCACCCGCAAAATCCCCTATCCATTCCCCAAATCAAAAACGAATCCAACTCTCAGTGAAGCGGCCCGATTCCCCCTCACCGACACTCACAACCGAAGACCAAGAAATGCTTCGAGATGTTATCAAACGAAAACCGACCCCTGTAATAAGCAGAAGTCAAGAGTTTGATCGAGACCGGTTAAGCCAGCAATACAGGCTAACTAAAAGTTGTAGTTATTCCCCAACCCTAGAAATAAAGCGGGACCCGTTTCCGATCAAGAGACCGTCGTCTGTTCCGACTATTAACTTTGATATCGATAGGATCAAGGCTATGGATGTTATAGATGATATTAGAGCGTGTGAGTAAGACGGGTTTTGGGTCGGGTTATGTGGAATATGAGTTAATGTTGGTTGGATAGATTTTTGTTATTTAGAGATTTCAATAGCACATGAGTCGCCTAGCTTTATATGTAAATACTTTTGTCTTCTTTGGAATCGATAGACTTTCATGTTAAGGATGTGTTCAAATGATTTTATATTTTATATGATATTGTATAAATTATGTTATATTTTTTAATAGATAGGTTATAATAAAGTTGCGGATTTAATAATTTGACGTGGATGTGAACAATAGCGGGTTCGGTTTGGTGATTCGAGAGAGAGAGAGAGAGAGAGGAGCATACTTATGAATTATGATATGATCTTTGTTCAATAGGCTAATTCCAGGTAGGGAAAAGTCTATAAATGAGCTCTCTCTTTGGAATACAACCAACTCCTTGTGAAAAACTAGAGAAACTTGCTGAAAAGGAGGTTAAAAGCTTTTATTTCATCTAAAGATCAATTAAATGAGACGTTAAAAAGACAAAAATGCCATCATATATCTTGTATATGATTCAACTTAATGATTAATTTTAATATCCGTGTATCAAACGAACGAATATGCGATAAACGTTAAGTGTAAAGTATTTAGTGCATTATTTTGAGAGAGAAAATCAAAAAACATATATTCTTGAAAGAAATAATAATTTAATCTATTTACTCCTAAAAGAGAATACATTCTTAAAAAAAAAGAAATTGTATTATACCTTATATTATAATATATATTAAAAGTGTATTTTTAAAATCCATGTATAATATATGCACGCGGTAATATTGAATACTCCTAGTAATTTTATGAAGTTTCATTAATTACATACGCACTTAACTCCAGAGTCCACTCACCTTTCACATATAGTATCCAACAACTTTCATTAAGTTACACAGTTAACCTCACAACTTTTTACCTTCAAGTTCCATTAAGTTATACAAAAATACCCACAAGTTTTTAATATAGTAAACCAACTTTTTAATATGGTACCGAAGGCCCGCTGCAATGCACAAGTTTTCTTTCACGTACTAGAGAAGCAATAGCTACCGATTTCCATAATATTATAATGAGTCCAATCAATATCAACTAGTTTTGTGCCGTGTCTATGTACAATGTGCGAGTTTTAAGCTAGTATATCTACTTACTGTTGGTAATAGAAGTGAGTAAAATACCAGGTTCAGGACCTTACTGTGACAATCCTCGATTTCGGGTCAAATTGTATTTATTTTGTATTTTTTTTATGTTGTAAACTGACCCGATTTATATCCCGAACATTTCAAATATATAAAATATTGGATTTTATGTTACTAAAACATTCCCGCTTGTCTAATTTGAAAACCCCCTTTTACGGATTCGAAAACGGACTTAAAATGCTCAAGATACATCAAAAACGAACTTCCGGACGCGAACCGACGTGCTGACCAGCAGCCCATTTTTTTATTTTTTATTTTTTTTTGTTGTTTTGTGACTTGTCTTGACCCCTCTTGCATGCAAACCTTGATATCACACCTGACCCTTTCAACCCACTCTATATATACACCCCTATCCCCTTCATTAATCCTTGCTCATTCATCTCTTTCTCTTCCAATTCTCAAGCATTCAAAGGTGTTCTTCATATTTTTTTGGCAGTTTGACTTTCCAAAGTCAGACTGACCATAGTCTTACATTATAATCAACTTGTTAACACTTATTTATACTTGAAGATTGTTATACAACATATATATAATAGCACCCTTTGTACATTCGGTGGCCATTTCTCTGGTCTCGGTCGGTTAAGTGTCCGGCCCATAAGACAAAGCTACATGGAGGACTCGTAGTAGTCCTTGATTATATATATTTTCCGCATCTAATTATCAAACTGGTTATACTTGTTTAACTTCTGCTCATCTTAGTTTTATTTTACATTTTGAGTTCCATGGTTATGGGTTTGTAGAGACTAGCCTCGGTTATTCCGTAAATAGCTTCAAACCGGAAGCCGAACTCTTGTTTACTAGTTTGTTTAAATAGTTGTATAAACATGTTTTATATAAGATTTGAGTTTCTAAAATCATTTTAATTAGTTCCATGGTTATGGGTTTGTAGAATCTAACCTCGGTCTTATCCCGAAACAAGATCCGAACCGGAAACCGAACTTTCGTTTAAAGACTTTGTTGTTGACTTTTTGTATGTAAAACTTTGGTATTATTATTTATAAATTATTTTACAAGTTCTATGATGTTTGGACATGTGGTAACCATTCTTGGCCTTATTCCAAGATAAAAAACCGAACCAAACCGAACTAAACCAAGTTTACTCGCTTAAGACACACAAGTGTGTTTTTAACCATTAAAGCTTATATATTTCTTTAAAAATACTTTATAAACTGATTTTAATTATTTTCACAAAGTATTCGGAATGTTGAATCCAACTTGATCCTATAACAAAGTTTGGACCGACTAAACCGAACACTCGATTAACGGACGTTGTTAGTTCTAAAACAATAGAACTACATACTTGGTTAAGTCTCTTTAAGATTTATTGAGTTATCTCATACATTTATTATTTTGGGAAAGTTGACTTTGGGTTTGGTCAAGTCACCAAGACCCGAACCGACCACTTGTTAAAACCCGTTTTAGTATCTATATTATAAAGGGACTTGTTTTCTTGCATTTTTACCCACCTTATTACTTAACATAGGTTGAGTAAAATTAAGGGCTGGATACTTTAACCCGGTTTCGAGCAAACATACATTTTTAAAGGACTATTATTATAATTTCTTAAATATTTACATTTTAAACCTTAAACTTTAAATTGTTTATATTTCTTAACATTTATTTTCATTTATAGACTTCCAAGACAACTTTTATAATACAAGACTTCTTCTCCTTTAGGCTTCGTTCGTTAAACTCATCGTTCCGGTTAATCTCCAAATCATCAAATCTTTCAAGTTTATTACTTGAATGTGAGTAATTTCATCCCCCGTTTTCACTCTTTTATATTTTGGGGGTGACATTGCAAACTTATTCAAATCCAAATGATTTATACTTGAGTCTTAAACCACAAACTTTATTGTATACTTCACTTAAATAAATGCTCGATTTGGTGATTATATGCTTATATGCTTAAGTGCTAATGTGTTTACCGCTTTTGGATGGTTGATTCATAAATCCGAGTATATCTGGCATCCCCTTGTAGAAAGGTGTCGTTAATGTATTCTTATTAACGATTTCATACAAAATCCGAGTATATTTGGCATCCCCTTATAGAAAGGTGTCGTTAATGTATTCTTATTAACGATTTCATTTATCTAAATTGTTGCTATTATTTATTGTTTTGTATACAAGTTGTGGAATTTCATATTATATATCTATTGTTCAAAAACTATGAAATTGCTCACCAACTTTTGTGTTGACAAAATCTATTTATGCAATGTTACAAGTTTGACTTTAGGTTGACTCGAGGACTTGAAGAAAAAAAAAACGTTATCGAGACTATTAGGATATTAGCAAAACGAACAATATATTATTTACTATGATTTGAATTCGGTTATTGTATGAACAAGTTATGTGACTCTTTGTGTTTTTATGAATTTAAATGAGTTGATTAAATATTGTCACTTAATAATGTCGTGTGCGATGAACAATCGGTTGTGCCCCGACGTTTCCGTCATGGTCGGGGTGTGACACTTACTCTATGTACCTGACCCGAAACACTCATTAAAAGAAACGTCAAACGTCACTTTTGAAGCAAGAATAAATTTTCCTTGATACCTAACATAATGTATGAAAGAATCTTTGAACAACCATAAATTTGCTTGAAAAGCTCTGACAAAGACTTATGCAAGATGCTCTGTATTTCCATATAAATATACTCGTTCAACAAGGGTTCGAAAAGATGTTGATCGTAAGTGAGAAAGATTGGTTACGGGGAATGAGGAAGCCAAATTCATATACACATACATAAGAAGTATATAGAAAGAAGACCAGCCTGTGACTTCTTTTTAAGAAAGAATAACTAACTTTCTTTAAATTTAAAGTAATACTGCTATCGTAATTATAACACTCATGGAAAACAATCTTAATAAATGCAAAGAGCGTAGTCCTCGGTGGGACCCACACTCTGTTCTGTTTAGACCCGTTCATAGTCGAAAAGCCTAACCGACTCCACATATTTAAATCCGAATCGGTTCATACCCGGACCCGACCCGGTTGTACCAGTTACTCTGGCCCAACAATATTAGGCTCACAAACTGAGTGACTCATTTGGAGCCCAGCAAAACTCACCGGACGGAAGACAGCGAAACGAGATCGGATTCCATTCGGAGTCAATAATCAATCGAATTAACCGAATTCTCTCATTCATTCTGTTGATACTCAAATCTCATGGCAGTAAGACCTTCAATCTCTATTATTATTACATCATTTAAATTCAATTCAATTCAATTCAAACTGTGATCTATTAATTCAATTACGAATACATGATCTGATCAGGACTCTTCCGGAACAACGCTGATGGATCTCATCAGTTCGGATCCTACATCGGCGCCTCCGCCCTCATCACAGCCTTCTACGGCCAAGCCGGCTCGAGCCGCCAGTCCGTTTAGTAAGCCGGTCACGGCCACCGTCACTACTGACCGGAAGTCGAAGAAGTCCACGCTGATGCAGATCCAGAGTGATGCGGTTTCCGCTGCACGAGCCGCTGTTCGGATACCGCATAAACATAGTAAGAAGAAGGTAAACTTATGTGTATTATGTTGAATTGTTACTTTAAAGCAGGATGTTATTGCGTGAATGTTTAGCTATAACAATGAGTCAGTGATGACAGCTTTGAATTCTGCAAATAAACAATAATTAAGCGGAATTTTAGGTTAACTGGGCTGATTTCGGTGTGGAAATTGAGAATCAATTGTTGCAACTAAGTATTTCAAATATGATTAATTAATTAAGCTGAATTTTAGGTTAACTGAGCTGATTATTGTTTGTCTTTGTTCATCATATATCTAGTGATGCGTGGCATCACAGTATGGAAATTGTTGCAACTAATCATTTGGAAATATGATTAATTAAGAAGAATTTTAGGTTAATTGTTTGGTAGCCTCCTAATGATTACCTATGAATCGGTTAGCGTTAAGTGTGTTTGGTTCACCAGAATGACACCTTTGAATCGGTCAGCAAGCCTCTTACCCATTAAGCTTTAAAATGACGCTGAATGAAAGTTTTACCCATAGTTCCCTTCACATGTGTTCATAACCCTCAGTCTGCCACTCATTCACCACCTCCTTCACCACCATTCACCACCTCCTTCACCACCATTCACCACCACATTGGGGTACTTAATACTGATTCAGCACTTACTGGCTCGGAGTGTCTTAACCATTCATACCTCTTATGGCACGGCACTTTTGGTGCAGAGGTTGCCAAACAGCCGCTGAGCTGATTTTAGTTTGTTTTTGTTCATTCTATATTTAGTGATGTGGGACAGACATCGTAGTGTGGAAATTGTTGTAATGCTTATGAGAGATTGAGAGATAATTAGTAATTTGGAATTATGATTAATTAAGCAAAGTTATAGGTTAACTGAGTTTAGGGGTGGCAATATGAATGGGTTGGGCTGGATTGGGTGATGGGCAAGAATGGGTTTGGGCCAGGATGGGTATGGGTCAGGGTCAGGATGGGATAAGGTCAAGATGAGCTAACTTAATCCATCTTGACCCAAGTAACCAAGTAATGGTTAAAATACAAAGGGTATCAAAAACCCCTAAAAAATTTCAAAAAAATTAATAAAAAAATATTAACTTAAAATATAAATCAAAAACGAAAAAAAGTGAAAACATCTAAAATGTTTTCTCCGTTCGCTAAAACAAAAAAACCGGTTTTGTCTCAATTCAGGTTCGTTTTTCGGGCGGTTTCGGTTTCGATGTTTTCAGTTTCTGTTCGGTTTCAATTTTTTCAATTTCTGTTTGGTTTCGGTTTCGGTGTTTTCGGTTTATGTTCGGTTTCAATTTTTTCAATTTCTGTTCGGTTTCTATAAATTATGATTGTTTTGAAATAAAATAGGATGGTGCTTGTTTTAGTCCATTCTAACCCATAAACAAACCCATTCTAACCCATAACCAAAAGTCACTAGCATTTTCCCAACCCATCTTGACCTACTTGAAAAATTCTTTTGATCCATCCTGACCCATTTCAATTTTAAAGTTATACATATTGCCCCAAAACAAACTGAGCTGATTTCAGACTTTCAGTGTGTTCTTGTTTATACTATATTAGGGTTCAGTATATGATTAGGTTTATTGTTTGAACTTATGCCATTTTTGCTGATGCTTTTTAAGTTATTTTGTGTAGCCGGTTTCTTATTCACAACTTGCAAGGAGTATTCATGAATTAGCTGCTTCATCTGACCAAGTATGGGTTTCTTGCCTAAACTTGAATTACTGTTCAAAGTATATGTCGCATTTGGTACCCGTTAAATATTGGTTATATTGGTTTTTGTGTGGTATTTGCAGAAAAAGTCACAGAGACAGTTGGTGCATCATGTGTTCCCGAAACTTGCTGTGTACAACTCTGTTGATCCGTCTCTTGCACCTTCTCTTCTTATGGTATGAACTTACTTGCATAAGCTTTACTTTTTCTAAAATACAAACATTTGGAATTCGGATGATTGTTGATGAGTTACAAATTGTAAGGGTATTCATAATTAGAATTAATGCTACACCCTTTCTATTTTATAAAAAAAACTTTGGCTTTGGGTTTGGTTGCTGATTAGTTAAAAGTGCAATTACAATTATTTTTTTTGTCTTTTATGTTTTATTTTGTAGCTTGGTCAGCAATGTGAAGATAGGACTATTCTACGGTATGTTTATTATTACTTAGCAAGAATATTGCCTGATACTGGAGCACAAGGTTTAACTCCGGGTGGTGGGATACCCACACCAAACTGGGACGCTTTAGCTGAAGTTGATGCTGTTGGTGGGGTCACTCGAGCAGATGTTGTACCTCGAATACTAGATCGTCTTTCTACAGAGGCTGTAAATCCTGATCCTGAATGTAAGTGATTATTTATTTTAGTTTTCAATGTGGTGTTAGTCTAAGTATTTTATATTATATATCTACCAGGTTCCATTTATTGGTTTCATTTTTGTGGCTTTCAAGTTCAGAAAACAATCTTTGAGGAATTTGATGAGTTTGATTGTGATGTCTAATATTTGGCTTTATGCACCAAGCACAACTAGGGTCTGATCAAATTTCCGTGTCAAAATTTATAGTTTTTTGATATTCGCTAGGCTGGACATAGGAGTTGCTAAGAGTAAAATGTAGAAAAGAAGAAAACCCTAATGGTATGGAAAATACTTTTAAGGAATTCATGATCATATTACAATGCAATGGGTAATTAGTAATTACTGAAAATCGGGATTTAGAGATAGGTTTCTTTTCTTTGAAGTTATCAGGTTAATAGGCAAACTAAAATTGGTGGTCAGTTTTTATGCTGGTATATTGCAGTGGATTTATCATCTAATGATGGTGCTCTTGGTCCACGCGGAGGTCTCTAATTTGTGGTGGCAGGCTGTCTAATCTTTTTGCTTTTTGTAAATCAAAGGGAAGAAATTTCTATGCTATAAGTAATTAAGCACTTAATAGCTTGTGTCAATCTTCATTTGGAGATGTATGCCACTATAATTGTGTAATTAATCATGCTATTGAGTCATTGACATATGCTTGCTGCAAATTTCACCTTATGAACTATGAATAATATCCTGCTTAGTGTTCTTTTTTATTATTTTGTGTAATTGATTTCTATTTTCTGATAAGACTAAAGCAACTTATTCTTTCAGTTGCCATTGATTAGCTCAGTTGCTAAGTAATACAAAAACTTAGTACCCTTGAATATGAACTTCAAGTGTTAGCATGACTGACATTTCATTATTATTGAGATGTTGTTGAATCTTAACTTGTTTAAATGTTTTTACGTTCAATATCTAATCAATGATATAGTTGGTGTGGTTATTTTCTAAATTTAGGGATTGAGTGTGATATAAATTTTTATAGAAGGTTGTACCATCAATTAAAATAAGTTGCAGGTTTATTCAGGGACTTCTTTCTTGACTTCAGTTGTGATTTTTATCTTAAAACATAACAAATAAGAAATGAAACTTGAGCTAATATAACTTATTGCTAGTCAACTCAAGTTTTATTTCATGAAATTTTCTCATTGTACCAGTAACCATTAGCCAAAACTGTTAGGCTCTACGCTTTCTTCCGAAAGTCCTTTTCTCTAGTAATATAGTTAGCATAATAACAAGTAATTGCTTATCATCTGTCTTCAAGTGATGATCATACAATTCACTTTTCACTTATATATGTGCTTTTTTGTAATCATATTATTTTAATGGTTTTTTTTTCCTTTTGAAGTTCATGCACGAAGGCTTCAAGCACTGAAGGCTCTTACATATGCGTCTAATAGTCCTGAGATTTTGCAAAAACTGTATGAAATTGTATTTGGTATTCTTGATAAGGTTTGTTCATATGCACACCTATACGTTATTCTTGATTTTTTAGTTTAAATATTGCTCCCATGTGTTTTTTTAGGGACTAGCAATAGATTGTGAATCATGTTTTGTTGCTTTTTTATGTTGTTGATTAGGTTGCTGATACACCCGATAAGCGTAAGAAAGGCATATTTGGGGCAAAGGGTGGTGATAAAGAGGTAATTTTGGATAATCACAGTTTCTACTTTTTCAGCATTTGATGAGCTAATGCTCTTTATGCTATCCTTATTAATTTAATTTAAAATATCAGTCTATAATTCGAAGTAATCTCCAATACGGTGCCATAAGTGCGTTGAGAAGACTTCCTTTGGATCCAGGAAATCCTATATTTCTCCATCGTGCTGTTCAGGGGTTAGTTCATTTTTTCTATTCTATAGTATTTGATTTCACCAGTAACTACTTGGTCTCTTTTAACATTTATAATTAGCTTTATGGTTCAGTTATCATTTTTTTGGCATTTCTTATGACAAACGAGTAATTTATTTTCTATTCCTTAAAAGCAACAATTGGTATCATCAATTCCGTGCTTTATTTTGTTAATTTTTATGCGGACCGGCTGAAGGTCTGAATTGTGAAAACTAGTTTTACTGTCTCTTCTTTTAAATGATAATGTTTGCTCAAACCTTATTCCCACAAAAATAAGCCATCACACCAGAAACTATAGGGTTCAGGCAATTTTCTGGAAACTTCAGGGATTGCTTTCTATTTCTCGTGGCTTTTATGTAAATGATACATGGTTTTATTATGATTAAATGTACAATAAAGGACAAAGTGTCAAAACCACCTCAACACTTGCTATGCATTAACCTGAATAACAGTTTAAAGAGTCATAAACATTTTGAAAGTTCTTGATTTGAGTTACAGGTATTAAAAGTTCCATTTGAGGATTACTTGCATCCTTCTACAAATGCTAATAAAATGATTTTACTCTAAATTAATCTCATTATCAATTGCAGAGTTTCATTTTCTGATCCTGTGGCTGTTAGACATTCTTTGGAGATTATCTCTGAGCTAGCTACAAAAGATCCTTATGCTGTTGCAATGGCTTTAGGTAATTTTAATATATCAAAAGGTTAAAACCATGAAGTTTTGATTATTTCAGTGACTTTCATATATCTTTGATTTAATCAAATTAAACATGATATGGTATCAATAAACAAAACTTCTAAGTCTTCTAAGTGATCATGCTTTTACTGTGCATGCTTTATGTTTTTGTATGTGGCTGAAAAGCATGTTCATAATATTGTTTGCTTATATTCATATTAGTAATAAGATGATCATGTTTACTAATACGTAACTTTCTCATATTTGAATTCTACTCTCTATTTAGATTTAGTTTCTATGAGAAGTATGCAATAATGATTAAGGGTAATTGACATTAATAAGTATTTAAATCTTCCTTTTCTTTTTTTCTTTTTAATTGCAGGGAAACTCGCCCAGCCTGGTGGTAAGTTGAATATTTTGCTCATCTGTCATTAGTATCGTCATTAATAATTTCACCACTAATTTGTGGATCTTATATGAATTAGGAGCTTTGCAGGATGTTTTGCACTTACATGATGTGCTTGCTAGAGTTGCTTTGGCCAGATTGTGTCATTCAATATCTAGAGCTAAGCCACTGGATGGTAAGCGTTAGATATTGTTAACTTTTATTGCTTACTCTTGAAAAGTAACAGCTTATCAAGATCTGGAATGTTTTTCTTTTATTATTTTTTTTACAGAAAGGCCAGACATTAAAAACCAGTTTACCTCTTTGTTGTATCAACTCCTCCTTGATCCCAGTGACAGAGTTTGTTTTGAGGCTATTCTTTGTGTATTGGGGAAATCCGAAACCGCTGACAGGTACTTTTTCACCAATTATATTGGCGTCATTTCGACCCATTTATTTTAAATGGGTCGATTCAGGTTGCTTTTTGTTTTTAAAGGGTACTATTGGGGAAAAAGTAGCAAAAGGATACAAGTCAATCTAGGCTTGTAAACTAACTGAACGAACACAAACGGGGCATATTCGTGTTCGTTTGTTACCTTTAACTGAACAAATGATTGAATATGAACAATTAACTTAACAGGGTTTTTTTGTACATGTTCGTTTGTTAAGAAATTGAACGTGTTCGTGGTCGGTTATGTTCGCTCGTTAATAGTATAAATAAACGCTTCACGAACATAAACGAACGTGAACGAGTGAACATAACTGAAGATAGGTGAATGAACATAAACAAGACTGAATTGTAATTGGCCTAAGAAATTGAAATGAATATATAAATGAATGTAAAGAAACAAACTTGACAAGTCTGAGCTAACGAACATAAATGAACGAATTGGTATAAACGTTAGATGAACGAACGTAAATGAACGCTCACAAACTTAATTGGATGAACAGACATGTGTTCATGTGCGCTCGTTTAACTAAACGAACAACTTATGTTCTTGTTTGTTCATTGAATAAACGAACTTTATGCAGTACGGTTTACAAACAATTCATTGAACATTTGGTTCGTGTACAGCTTAAGTTAATCGGGTAAATTATCTCTCAGCATGTATTTATTTGCATTAAATCTTGCATGTTGTTTTTCAGAAAGTTAGATTACTATTGAACTACTGTAAGTTCATAGTCAATTCTAACACGCAAATTACTCATAGTAGAAATAAAGTTATTGGAATAATGTTTCGGGTAGATGTGACTTGTAGAAAATCTATCCATTTTGACTTGTAATTTGCAGTCTTCTTTTCTTTTTTCTTATGGTTTATTAAGCCTTTTTAATTTTCAATAATGTTTTGCCTACAGGACTGAAGAACGAGCTCTTGGCTGGTATAAACTAACGAGAGAAGTTCTTAAGGCCCCTGAAGCACCTTCTGTGAAGGACAAGGATAAATCTTCCAAGTCGAGACGTCCACAGCTCCTTATTAAACTTGTCATGAGAAGGTTAGAGAGCTTATTTAATATAATTATTAATTATACATATTTTTGAGTTCCTAGAGGTGGGGCGGGTAATGGGTCAGAATAGGTAATTTTGGTATGGGCAGGTTGACCTGAAACACTTTCATTTTTATGTGTGCTTATGTGTATATATATGTATGCATTTTTGGCTTGTTCTAAGCTAGTTTATTAGTCCAGTCTGCAACTGAAATAGTTATTGTTTATCATAAAAATACTACAATTTCATCTCTATAAAAATGTTTATTATTTAGTAGCAACATTCACCTTTTTTTGGAAAGCTATGCTATGTTTGCCTATCAGCCCATTCTCGTGTTTTCATATCTAGATGATATTGATTTTGGTTTGTGGGTCTTCTCTATTTTTCATTAACTACATGTACTGCCGGATTGTAATTCTTAAAAAAACAATAATGTCTTATGTTTTTAATTATACGTGTAAAAAACTTCTACATTTTCCTGTTAATTTGTTACAGATTAGAGAGTTCTTTTCGTAGTTTTTCTCGGCCCGTACTTCATGCAGCTGCCAGAGTGGTGCAGGAGATGGGTAAAAGTCGTGCTGCTGCTTTTTCTTTGGGGGTGCATGAAATTGATGAAGGAGGAGATGTTAATACTTTCGCCGATAGTAATGATCAGGAAGATGGAAAATCTCAACATGAAGGTAAATGGATATGATTCCAATCTTAAGTATTTATTATAGGTGTACCATTGCTCTTATGTACTTGACTACAGGTAGCAATTTGAACCTATTCATGTGAAAACAGGTCGATTCGTGTTGGATTGTTTTTGATAACGGTCAAATGGGTGAAGTAGTTTAAACTAAGTGTGAAGGAAATAACTCAAATGGGTCGAAATTTTTCCTACTTATCACTAGTTTAAACTAGCTGTTAAAGAAATAAGTCAAATGGGTCAAACGGGTGAATGTTACTTACAGATAGTTAAACTAGCTGTAAAGTAAATAAGTCAAATGGGTCGAATTAGTTACTGCTACTTTAAACCATAGTTATCAAATGCGTTAGGCGCACTCAAGGCGCATAGGCCTCTCCGAGGTCCTAGGCGCAAAGTGCAAAAAAAGCTCACGCTTCAAACAAAAAAAGCGGTATTAAATATAAAAATTCTAAAAAGTATTTTGTAATAGAAAACATCACTTTTAAGTGTGGAATTCACTAACCAAAGCTTATTGGTCTTCATGTCAATCAAAATTTAAAAATAAAACCTGTTTCATGCTGCTGGTTTATCAATTCAATCTCTAAAAGCGACATGCATCTAAATACCTAACCAATCAACACAATCATCAAAGATTTTAAATAACACAAACAATAAACAAACTTTGTAGTGTGCTATCTAAAAATTAAAGTAGCACCCACTAAAAGATTCTTGATATTTTACAGTTTACACACGAATTTGCATCATGATTAAAACAAAGCAACTTCATAATTGTTAATAAAAAGCATGCATCTTCAAGTATTTAAAATTAAAAAAACATGAGAATCGATCAATACTGTTACTAACCTATTCACCATTCTTCTTGTTGTGCCTATCCCAATTGTCAATCATTATAATATTGGAGTTACTATGTTTAATCCGACTGATTTTAGGTAAGCTGTTTAATTATTGATAAATCAAAAATAAATCAACTTAAAAAAAAAATAAAAAAATTTGGAAACTACCAACTAATTTCCTAAAAAATCGCCTGTAGTCAAGGGAGTCGATTAAGGAGCGCTTCCCTTAAAAAACCGCCTAGGCGCAGAGGCGCTCTGCTATCGATTACTATGCTTTAAACTAGCTGAAATGCAAAATAAGTCAAATGGGTCAAACCAGTTGAATGTTACTTGAGAGTATTCAGATAGTCACAACCTCTCAAGTTGTTTATTTGAAAAACTTAGATAATTATTTTAGCAATATAGTGTATATCGCTGTATATCAAAACATTAAAACTTTTTATTATTATTATTATTATTATTTAACTTAGACAAACAAGATTTGGGTAAATTTGTGTTAATGGGTCAACCCAACACGACCTGACCTATTTTAACACATTCTTAAAAATGACCTTTTTTTTACCTTACCCATTTTCACCCACCTTTAGATATCTTTCAAGTTGTAGTCTTTTACAATGTTAATGAGTAAAGTCTTAAGGGATCTGCTTCAAGTCATATTTGCGATTGACTTCTAAGGTCTAACCCAACTTTTACACATAGATTTTAGGAGTGAACATCTGACTGATAAAGGAAATTAGGTTAATGGCCAATTTTGGGCGTTCTATGTATACTCCGGATGTGCAAAATTTGCAATCGACTTGAGTTCCAATTTCCACATACGTTTTCTTGCTGAGTGTTATCGGATAGTTTAGTGTTTCATCATCCATGTTAGGAAGCATTAGAATCATAAGTTACTGCTCTTCTTTTTTCCTTCTTTTGCACTCCCTTTAGGTTATTCATTGTGTGTAAAATGGAGCAGGTAACAAGGATACAGTGGCGAGTCTATTGGCCTCGTTAATGGAGGTGGTTCGTACAACTGTGGCATGCGAATGTGTTTATGTTCGTGCAATGGTGATTAAAGCACTTATATGGATGCAAAGCCCACAAGAAACGTTTGCTGAATTAGAATCAATGATTGCATCAGAGCTCTCTGATCCTGCTTGGTCAGCAGCTTTATTAAATGATATTTTGCTCACTTTGCATGCTCGTTTCAAGGTAATTGGTTATTATACCTAATAACTCTTTTAAGTCTGATTTAATGTTTTAGAGATGCCTTTTGGAATTCTGTGTTTTGATGTGATAAATGTTGACTTTATTTTACTTTAGCTGTTTTCCATATATCTAAATTTTCTGGATGGACATGCTTGGTTTTTTTCTAATGTGTCACCTGAACCTGTTGTACAAGCTGCTATCTTATTCCTATTTTTTTAATTAATTAGTTAATGTACTTATTGTCTCTTTTTGCTGTTATATACTTTGTTATAGGCTACTCCAGATATGGCAGTTACACTACTTGAAATTGCAAGAGTATTTGCTACTAAAGTCCCTGGAAAAATTGATGCTGATGTACTGCAACTACTATGGAAGGTAGGTTTTTCTTTATTCCTCCCAATTACAGTGTGTTGCTTCTTCTGTATTAGTATGACACTATCTTAACAATTGAGAGAGTGTTCACTGTATTTATATAAAAGATAATGTTGATATGGAAAACTTAGTTTAACAATCTAATATCCTAGATCACTGAGAAACTTAAATGCTTAATGTTTTTGCATAAATCTTGATATATGACATGTATCTACTACCCATGTATCACACCATACTTAACCAAGATGTATGTAAAATGTGCTTTTTCTAAAATAAAATGTTTATACCTTGTTGCCTGAAAAGTACTCAGGACTCCCCATATCCTTTGTTTGAAATAAATTGGAATCCCCTCCGTATAATAATTTGATTCTCGTGTGTTTACATGAAGGAACTTTTGAATGCATACTTTATATATGTTTTTAGATTTGTGAAATTATCAGGATTATTATTTTAATATAATTACTTTCTAAATTGCTAGTTTCATTATTCCAGTAATACAGTTACTCAACAATGGAAATATTCTTTCCTTGTTGAAAAAAACTATTTTAAAAACAAGATGGAAAAGATGACTAATCCATGCTTAGTATTTTGGGAGGTTTAATCCAACAATTAGCTGCTAGGAAGACACTGGCGAGTAGACCTGTGAGAGCCCCCCATCAAAGGTCGATATCTTACCTTTAAAAGCGGGTATAAGAATTAGCTTCGCTACAGAACTATGATCTACGACCACCCTCTCTCAACCGAAAACATAACATATTTATCAACGATTCCAATATTGACCTTTTAAGTATAGTTCCATTGTTCCAGATAGTATTAATCATACAACACTTAATGTTACGGAAATCCAATGCGGCTTCTTGAGTGGTCGTATCTGGAACTTTTGTAACACTGAGTGGAATCAGAAGTTTTATGTTAACTGTTCTTCCCATTCTTTCTTATACTTGATGCATATATATATTTTTTCTTTTTCAGACATGTTTAGTTGGAGCTGGTCCAGATGGGAAACATACAGCACTTGAGGCAGTTACGATAGTTCTTGATCTGCCACCTCCACAACCTGGTTCAATGTCCGGTCTTACATCAATCGACAGGGTATTTGCATCTGATCCGAAGTCAGCTTTGGCTTTACAGAGACTAGTCCAAGCAGCGGTACAATACTAACCATCATCATCATATCCTTTGAAACGCATATTTATTACTGAGTATGTATTGTAATGACTTTTTCGAATATGCTTACCATAGGTATGGTTCCTTGGTGAAAATGCAAATTATGCTGCATCTGAGTATGCATGGGAATCAGCAACCCCTCCTGGTACAGCACTCATGATGTTAGATGCAGATAAAATGGTTGCAGCTGCTAGTTCCCGCAACCCTACTCTAGCTAATGCTCTCACTCGACTGCAGCGATGTGCTTTCATTGGCAATTGGGAGGTATATATGAATATAATTTGTATATATATAAGTATAATATGCATGCCTCTTTCATGTACCTACAATGTATGTTACTATTTCATATACTAGTATTAAACACGCGCGCATCGTGGCGCGTTAAAGTGAGGGGCTCGGAGCCAAAACGTTTACCTAAACCTACTCTTAAAAAACATATGGAAAAGTAGAGGGTGACGCGTTGTAAGTTTTTGAGGGGCCATAATATAACATTCAAAACTGAGTTATTTATGTATACAGCTGTAACGACTTGTACATAAGTGTTTAGCTGTCTTGTACATTATCATGCACAACTCTGTTTTGAATGAAAACTTACATCGAAAGGTAGACATGTTAAACATGCCACAACGGTATATTTAGAACTTTAGAACACATCATATTTTAAAAACTATAAACGAAAAACAAAAGAAAAGAGAATATTTCGAGTGGGACACATGTCAACTTGTGGTTGGCTAGAAAAAACTAAGAAGTCTTTTTGGATGAATGAAATTGGAGTTAGGCGGAAAATGTGGAAAGGGGGCTAACAACTTTTCCCTCCAAAAGGATAATCAAATAGAATTCCGCATCAGACAGAAGCACTCGTGGCTTTCAAAGTTGTTCTTAATATCAAGAAGTATAGACAGATGCTTTAAAGAAGTGTATTGTCACACTCATAGACTTTAGACTGTGGAGATACCGTTTATGCGTGATTCTTTTGGTTATTTACTGCTTTACCCTTTGGCTGTCTTTTCTTATATTATTCTTGTAATCAATGTTTTCATTTCAGGTTCGTATAATTGCTGCACAAGCTCTTACCACCATGGCAATCAGATCGGGTGAGCCTTACAGAATACAAATCTATGAGTTTTTACATGCTCTAGCACAAGGCGGTGTGCAGTCCCAGTTTTCAGATATGCATATTAGCAATGGTGAAGATCAAGGAGCTAGTGGTACTGGGCTTGGATCTTTGCTCAGTCCAATGCTCAAGGTCCTTGATGACATGTACAGTGCACAAGATGATCTAATAAAGTGCGCGCGCGTGATTATTTTTTCTTACTTTTTTTTTTCTCAAATTTGTTTCTTTTAATCGTGTAATTAATATTGTCTGCACTTGTGGTTGCAGGGACATGCGTAACCATGATAATGCCCAAAAAGAGTGGACCGATGATGAACTGAAGAAGCTCTATGAGACACATGAGAGGTTTCTAGATCTTGTTTCACTATTCTGTTATGTCCCAAGGTCAAAATATCTACCTCTTGGGCCCACAAGGTAAATGTCTTATGCTGTTGACCTTCATTGACCTATCCTGTTGACCTTCATTGACCTATGCTTGTTAGGCTTAGAATTGAAAAGGAAACTAGAGAGAAGTTAATCGAAATCCAAATTTCAAGCTAACCCCTGTTTTATTAGCTCAATCTGTACATAAAGGACATCATCGTTTACAATTATACAGATATTACAATTCAGTTCCTGTACTGTTTGACACTGTTGACGCTAACTTACTACAGTTGTAACAATGCTGTTGAGTGTTGACCTTCATTGGGTCTTTTGATCAGTTGTTTGCTTCACTTATTGCGTTGTTTTCAATGTACAACAGTGCAAAGCTTATTGAGATCTATCGAAACCGGCATAATATAACTGCATCAAGTGGCATGAGAGATGTTGCTGTTGCTACAGGGATATCTGAACTCATATACGAGGCTACTAAACCAGCACCTGCGGAGCCTGACAATCTTGATGATGATCTAGTAAATGCTTGGGCAACAGGTCTTGCCGACGATGGTTTGTGGAACAATGCTCCTGCAATGAATAGGGTGAGCTGCTATCTAGTTTGTATTGATCAATGAAACTAAACATTTGGCCCGTTTATTAATATATCGTTAGCTTAAACCATGTTTATTAAAATATAAGTACTTTACACCTCACCTACACGCTTTTTAAAACCAAGAACATAACCCAAATGGACCCGTTCATAGGTAAACGGGTTGTAGTTACCTTTTATGCAATGAGCCAATGACATGACTTGAATTTAACTATTTAAGTCTGGTTTATTGAAGATCTGAAAATATAAACATGGTCTTTGTTTTTGTAGGTTAACGAGTTTCTCGCTGGTGCTGGTACCGACGCACCTGATGTTGATGATGAGAACATTATATCTAGACCTTCTATGAGTTATGATGACATGTGGGCTAAAACTCTCTTGGAAACTGCAGAAGCTGATGTAAGTAGTGTGCCTTTAGATCTGCATTTGTCATTATGCATGATGCATTGATGATGTAAAATGTATTTTTGCTTTTTGCAGGATGATGATGGTAGGTCTTCTGGATCTTCTTCTCCAGATTCAGTAGGGTCAGTTGAGACATCAATTTCGTCCCACTTTGGAGGAATGAATTATCCTACATTATTCAGTTCAAAACCATCAACTTACGGATCTTCACAACCTGCGGTATGTAAATTGTAAATCATGAAAATTTATGTTTCATTAATGGCTGAAGTTGGCTAGATGTTGTGAGTGGTGCTGGCGCTCCTAATACTATAATCCGTTTAATTGCAAGCCATTTTTTTTTGTTTATCACTGGTTAACTTGTATCCTAACTAGATGCCTGAATACTAGATGCGGTCTATTTTACCCAAACAGACCATCAAAATGGTTTTATGGTCGTATTTTTGTAAGTTTTTTCAATCAGTCGTTAGTATTTAAAATGGGACCAGGCGGTTTAGTTTTAGTTTAGCTAAAAAACCGTCTGTTCTAGATCGACCTAAGATAAACTCTTGGTAATCTGTTGTATTTAATTGTAATTGTGGTTATGATTATTATGAATACAAAGGGTCCTATATATAGATAAACACAAAGCATTAGGGCCGGCTATAATAACCAGGGTCAGGCCCATACTAAACTAATGCTATCAATTAATACTCCCCCTCAAGCTAAGGCCGGGGGCCGACTCTTAGCTTGGACTTCAAAAGGAGAAAACGGTCTGATGGCAGCGGCTTCGTGAACACGTCGGCAATCTGATCATGAGTAGAGAAACTGAACAGCTAGTTTTCTTCGGGCAACCTTCTCACGAACAAAATGAAAGTCTACTTCCACATGCTTTGTTCTGGCATGGAACACTGGATTAGCAGATAGGTATGTGGCTCCTAGATTGTCGCACCATAAGATAGGAGGTATCGGCAAATGAACACGAAGTTTAGTCAACAACGCTTCAAGCCAAGTCAATTCGGCAACTGTGTCAGCCAAGGCCTTGTATTCAGACTCAGTAGATAACCGAGATACAGTCTTTTGTTTTCTGGCTGACCATGAAACAAGATTCGATCCTAGATATATAGCATATCCCCCCATGGATCGACGATCATTCTGGGCATCCAGCCCAGTCTGCATCAGAGAAGGCTGTTAAGTTGTGAGCATCGGTGTAGGCATGTAGGACAGGAGAGGATTTGCTGGAGATCAAGAGTCCATGTGTAGCAGTTCCGTGGAGATTTCTTAAGATACGTTTGACAGCAGACCAGTGATTTTCAGTAGGGGAATGCATGAACTGACAAACCTTGTTGACTGCAAAGGTAATGTCAGGACGGGAGAGTGTAACATACTGTAATGCTCCAACCATTTGTCTATATTTAACCGGATCAGCAAAAGGAGAACTGTCACCAAGAGAAAGCTTTGCACTGGCAGTACAAGGAGAGGGTACCGGTTTTGACTGTGACAATTTAGCTCGATCCAACAGTTCAGAGATATATTTCTTTTGGGAAAGAATGACATCAGACCCGGTAGGAACCACTTCAATACCCAGAAAATAAGACAACGACCCCACGTCTTGAACTGCAAACGAACGACTGAGGCACCGCACAATGTGATCAATAGCCTGGTTGTTATTCCCAGTCAGAATGATGTCATCAACGTACACAAGCATATACATAAGTGTCCCATTATTAGAATATATAAATAAGGAGGGGTCTGTTTTGGATCCCTGAAATCCGAGAGTAGTTAAGGCAGACGATAGCCGTTCAAACCACAACCACGCTCGGGGAGCCTGCTTGAGACCATATAAAGACTTATGCAAGAGAGACACATGGTTCGGTCTCTAGGGGTCAACAAGTGGTTGTTTCAAATAAACAGTTTCCTTGAGATCCCCATGTAATAAGGCGTTTTGAATATCAAGCTGCCGTAGGGACCATCGATTAGTGACAGCCAGTGAAAGAACAACTCTGATGGTGGTGGATTTAACCACTGGACTAAAAGTTTCAGTGTAATCTATGCCTGGCTGCTGATGAAAACCTTTTGCAACCAATCGCGCCTTGTAGCGCTTAATTGCCCCATGTTGATCCCTTTTGACTTTATATACCCATTTACTGTCAACAATCAGGGGCACGAGGGACTAAAGACCATGTACCATTACGAATAAGTGCAGAGTATTCTTCTGCCATAGCCTTGCGCCAGTGAGATTCTTTGTTGGCAATGGCAAACAAGGTAGGTTCAATATCAGGTGGGGTGGTGGAGGTGTGAAAGGAGGCTAGATTCTAAGGGTTGTTCGGTTTGGAGTTAGGTCTTAGGTTTGGTGTGAAAGGAGGCTGGATTGTAAGGGTTGTTCTGTTTGGAGTTAGGTCTTAGGTTTGGTGGACGTGTACGTGGTGGTGGTGGTGGTGCGGTATGGGAGGTAGCAGATGTGGTACTAGTGGAATGTGTGGATTGGGTAGATTGTGAAGTAGTGGATGGGTCGGAGGTGGTAGAGTAGCGGACAAAAGCTGGGACCGAAGGAGCTGGTTGGGTTGAGGATCGACGGGAGTAGGTAGTAGGCTGGGTAGTGATAGGCTGGGCTTGTGAGGAAGATAGAGTGTGGGCTGGTTGTGACGGTGTGGGTTGGATCAGTGGGGATGAATGTGAGGGCTGTGGTGGTGGTGAAGGAGGAGGAGATGATGTATCTGGGTCCGGATCTATAGGGTTGGTTCGAGCTTGGGATGCTTCAGAGAACGGGATGGCACCGGTTGGATAAGAGGAAACATATGGGTTAATAGGTGTTGTAGAATTGATGGGTTGGGAAGGAGACGGAGCAAGAAAAGGACACTTGTTTTCATGGAACCGAACATGTCTGGCAACATAAATGTGTTCGGTGACAGGGTCAAAACAACGATAACCATGATGAGATGTGTTGTAACCAAGGAAAATGCATGGTGTAGAACGGAAATCCATCTTATGAGGATTATAGGGACGAAGATGAGGAAATCACCGACACCCGAAGACCCGTAGGAAGGAGAAATCAGATGTGCGTTTGAACAAGTGTTCAAAGGGGGATATGGTGGAGTGCGTGCGAGAAGGCATGCGATTGATCAAGAAAACAGCGGTTTCAAAAGCATAATGCTAGAAAAGTTGGGGAACATGTGCCTGTGACATGAGTGTGAGCCCAGTTTCAACGACATGACGATGACGGCGTTCTACTGTACCGTTCTGTTCGCTAGTGTGGGGACAGGACAGACGGTGAATAATGCCAATTGAAGTGAAGAAAGAGGAAAGGTTTCAGAACTCCCCTCCCCAATTAGTTTGTATCGATTTGAGTTTGGTGAACTGTCGTTCAGCCATAGTGAAACTGTTTAAAAATTAAGACATTAGATTTACGTTTTAAAGGAAATAACCACATGAACTTTGAGAAATGGTCAACACATAACAGGAAATAATTGTGGCCATCAAAGGAAGTCACAGGTGCTGGAACTTTGAGAAATGGTCAACACATAACAGGAAATGATTGTGGCCATCAAAGGAAGTCACAGGTGCTGGCCCACACACATCACAAAAAACTAATTCCAAAACATGAGAACTTTTATAATCAGAAGGTATTAGGTTTAGTTTGGAAGATTTTCCAACTAAACAAGGATTACACTTAATCAAAAGTCTTAACAGAAACAGGTAAATGATATTTAGAAAGCATAGTCTTGAATAACTGGGAATGTGGGTGTCCTAAATGTTGATGCCATGTGGTGGTTGTAGTACGAGCTGTTGAAAAAGCGACTTTTGGAATCGGCTGCTGCTGTGGAAGTGTGATTGAATAGAGTCCACCATCACTTGGACCCGTGAGGAGGGTAATGTGTGTAGACTTGTCCTTCACAGAAAAAAAAGTGGCATGAAATTCAAAATAAACATGATTATCTTGACAAAATTTTTGTACAGAATGGTGTCGTTTAAGAGCAGGAACATGAAGAATATTGTTTAAGTAAAAGGTTTTATTGGGTGAGGAAATTCTAGAGGAACTGATATTTAGGATGGGTAGGGCGTTACCATTACCAACATGTAGATTATCATCACCAAAGTATGTTTCAGCAGAGTCAAAGCCTGACATACTTGGTGCTGCATGGCCATTGGAACCTGTGTCTGGAAGCCAGTTTATAGATGATGCTTGTGAGCGGTGGTCAGCATAATTAGCGGACGGTTGTCGTGTCCTAAAGGTAGACGAATCTCTGTGCGGACATTGAGAAGGAAGGTGTCCAATCCCACACCTGTTACAGCTTCCATAAACAGTATTTTGATTAGATGCCCAACTGAACTGACCTGAATTACGAGTCTTAGTCCCCTGGTTGCGATTGTTGTTATTACGCTCACCACGGCCACCACGATTACCATGGCCGCGGTTGTAATTGGATTGCCCGGTCCTGTTGGTGTAGAAGGCTTGAGGATTGGGGTTCGATGAGGCACTGTGGGCAGGTTGTAGTTGATACCCTAGACGGCCAACAAGCTGCTGGATTGCTTGAACCGTGTCAGCCGGAACGAACGGATGGTGAAGTGGCTGCTGTGGCAGCATTGAATGCTTGAGCAGGGGCAACCTCGATGTTGGGTTTTTGGATCAAAAACTCGTGGTCGGCAAGGAGACCAGGAAGTTCATTGAATACCGCGGTAAACTCTAGCAAATAAGGTTTGTTTGACACCATTGTATTCCTCGCGAAGACCTGCAACAACAAGCATAACAATATCTCTATCTGGCATTGGTTGTCCAATGTTAGCAAGGGCGTTTGCATACTCCTGTGCCCTTGCGAGGTATGCAGCCGGCGTCTTGTCTCCTTTCATCTGAATCTTCAACAGTTGGGCTCTCAAGGTAAACTCCCTAGAGGAGGTACGTGGGGCATAGGCCCGTTAGAGACCGAGCCAAAGGTCACGTGAAGTGATGCCTTGAACGTGTTGAAAGCATGATTTCGAAAGAGTAGAGATAATTAACATTCTGACATGTGCATCATTGCACAGCCAAATCGTATGATTTGGATTGGCTTGGGTGACCGGGGCTGTTCCTTCTTTTCCAGAAGAAGTTGCTGGAGAAGTGATGGTTGCAGGAGGACACGGAATACTCCCATCGACATAGCCGAAAAGGCTGTGGGTTGTAAGGAACGGTTGAATCATGAGTTTCCAATGACCATAATTTGTAGAGTTTAACGTGAAGCCAAACTTATGTGAATTATGTGAAGTCTTTCTGCAGTTGTGAAGGCTGTAAGTTGATCAGCCATTGTGGAATGATCAGAAAAGAGAGAACCCTAGCCTCTGATACCAAGATAAACTCTTGGTAATCTGTTGTATTTAATTGTAATTGTGGTTATGATTATTATGAATACAAAGGGTCCTATATATAGATAAACACAAAGCATTGGGGCCGGCTATAATAACCAGGGCCAGGCCCATACTAAACTAATGCTATCAATTAATAACCTATATATACATTAGAATTTTTCAATGGGCGAAATAAAAAATATCTTTGAAAAAGAAACAGGTTAAATGGGCCAAACAGGTCAAAAGTTGTTTTTTAAGTTTTAACTCTTACAATCTTCTAAACTTTATGTATTATTATAGTTTGATAATTCTTGAAATAATCTAATCTTCTAACCGAATTTGACTTCTTTTTTCTAAAGTTCAATCAATACCTTTGGACAAAAAGTGTGAAAAGGTCAACCGAACCCGTTTTGACCTGTATCAATTATTACTTGTTTTGACAAACCACCTTACCTGTCTGGCCTGACCAGTTGCACCTATACTGTATGTTTTAGAACCTCTTCTGCAAGAGCAAACAAGTATTGATTTTTTTTTCTGGAAAAAATCTTAATAAACGAGTTAGGACCTGTAGCCAGTTTTACAATTAAATGCGTTGATCGGTTTTTCTCCACAATTTCAGGAGAAGTCAGGTACGAGCAGAAACAAAAAACCATCTGGTGGTTCCTCTTCTTATGAGGGTTATGGCTCTCCGGTTAGTGTCATTAACCACTTAAGTCGAATCTTTAAAGTTAGCTGGTCAAACTATTTGACTATATATTTTCTATATATGCAGATGACAGAAGAGCCACCTCCATACTCATCACCTGTTCACCAAAGATACGAGTCATTTGAGAACCCTTTGGCTGGACAGGGGTCAAGCAGCTTTGATTCTCATGAAGAAGAACGGTCTTCTTCAGGGAATGCCCAAACTGGATCAGCACTCTATGATTTTACTGCTGGTGGTGATGATGAGGTACTTTTGACTTTTAGTCAACACCCTTTTTTTATTTAAACCTACACCTTTTTTGACGTGTAACTTATAAGAATTCCTATGTTACAGTTGAACTTAACTGCTGGAGAAGAGGTTGAAATCGAGTACGAAGTTGATGGCTGGTTCTACGTAAGACTCACGTGCCTACTGTTTATATATTTTGTCTAATATAGTAAATATATATTTGTATAATAATTATTATTATGTATAAATTTATGATAAAAACAGCTAATTATATACTTATGTTATATATAAAAATTTCATAAAAAAATATTATAAAAGATAATTATAAATGTAGATAAAGTAACTAACATATCCTTACGAGCCTTTTATTTATATAGTTTTTATTTAATATTGTGATTATATATTTATATATAGTTATAAGTATATATAAAGTTATGATAAATACAACTAAACAATATTATGTTATATATAAAAATTATAATTAAAAAATTTATATCAAATAATAATAAATGTATATAAATTATATAATAAACAATAAACAAGCGAAGCTAAAGCTTTAGAAATAAAGCTTGAAGCGAGCCAGCTCGAGCTCTAGAAATATGATTACATGGTTCTGTAATCTTATTTAATTTTCAATAAGCCCATTTAAAAAGAAATTAAAAGCGTTTTAGGGGGCCGAGCCGGCCGAGCCGAGCCGATTTCGAGCTTCAGTTTCTGCGCATGAGCCTAGCTTGAGCCCAAACACATAGGCGTGAATCGAGCGTGGCTCAAGCTGGAGCTTCAGAAAAGCCTAACGAACTTAGCTCGAGTAGTGTACTCTTTGGCTCGGCTCGTTGCATTCGTAGTTTTGTTCCTCAAGGTTTGTTTTACGGGTATTTGATATTTTGTCTTGATTGTTTAAATCTATGACAGGTGAAGAAAAAGAGGCCGGGTCGGGATGGTAAACTTGCTGGTTTGGTCCCGGTTTTGTATGTTAGCCAATCATGAGGCGTTTTTCTTGGTAATAAGATATATGATACTGAGTATGGTTTTTGGTGTGATAGAATAGGTATTCATGATGTTGTGCATTATGTGTAGAAATGATGAGCCGTGTGATTGATTATTTTCTTATGTACATCTAAGTAGACGATTAGAATCTTGTATGGAACTCAAATCATTATTAATTGTTATTGTTATGAGATCGTTATCATGTTTTGTTAAATGATCGTCCTTGTTTGGGCCTTGGCAAACCGTCTTTGTTTCTTGTTCTTGAAAGCGAGCTGAGATCGATGCTAACACATAATCATGAGGAAATGCTGGACGCGATGGCTTAAACTGGACGCAATATCAGGCCTTTTGTTCAAAACAGGCTTGAATTGGTTGGAACTATATTTGTTGATCTTGTAGGCATAAAAACGAATTTGTATATCAACATTGCTTTGAATAGAAGATTTGACCTCATAAATTAGGTTTGTCGTCTAAACTAGTTCTTGTCTTTAGGACCGAGCCTTTGAGCATTGCTTTGAATTTGTATATCAACATTGCTTTGAATGTTTAGTTAAACGGGTAGCGTTCGGATTGAAACATTTAACTCTTTTAGTTAGAGCATTCATATTGGAGCCTCTATATAGGGGTGTTCATCGAATCGAATAACGAATTTTCAAGTTAATTGAATCGAATAATCTGAATAATTTATTTTTTTGCTAGTATTCGTATTCGTATTCGGATAAAAGTTGAACTATTCGATTCGAATTCGTATTCGTATTATATACCATATTCGAAATTCGATTTAATTCGTATTTGAAACTCGAATTCGAATCGAATATGGACCGATTTCGAATAAATTCTATTTGATTCAAGTTCACCTATGTTAAAATTTTCAAAAACCAAAATCATAATTGTAAAGCACACAAATATTAATTTAAAGTTGCTACAATACTATGCGAAGAATTAAAATACAAATAGTATGCGATAAAAAAGTAATAATATGTGTTATAGGGTTTGGCATTTATTGTTTATGGATTTGGCCCTAAAAAAATTATATATGTATATGCATATATAAATTATATATATGTATATATATATACATATGTATTATTTTAAATTCGAATTTCGAATCGAATAATAAATCATAAATTCGTATTCGATTACTATACTCGAATACGAATTGAATCGAATTCGAATTTTTTAAAAACAAATTCGAATCTTAATAATCGAATTCGAATCGAAACGAATTTCGAACGTTTTGAATTCGAATCAAATTATGAACACCCCTACCTCAATATTTGTTCATTCATTATATCGGTTGGATACGTAAACATAAACATCTTATAAGATAATTTTTTAATATTTTCAAAGCTCACACCATGTTATGAAATCAAATATATCAAATCAAATGGAACGTATTAAACATCCTCATTAAAGCCTCCTTCACAGTGGCACATCATCGCCAAGTAGGCGTTTGGGGGCTTTACATCCTCTCCATTATGTTGTCCTGCTATCAGTGGCGGATTTTGAGCATTTAGTATGGATGGGCCGAAAGTCAGGACAATCAAATATTTTTTCCCTACTTCTAAGTATTGGGTTGGCATTCCGGTTCGGGTTGGGTCAAACAATAATTCCAAACCCTAACATACCAAATTGAAAGAAATACAAAATGGTGAAATGCTAATTACCGAACCTGGTCTCTGCTTGCTTCCGTTGACTGTTTCGATTAATCGATTTCACTTCCACACGAGTCAGTTCTGAACCTCAGGTTTCAGCAGACAATGGTAGTGCTCAATCAATCAATCGATTTCACATCCAAACGATTTCATCAAATCACTTGCTTGCTTCTTAGCTTATGTTTTGACTTCTGTGCCGAACCTCATAAGTCAGTATTTCACACAACGGCCATTGCACAATGGAACCTCCATTTGTTGTTGTGTTCAAACATATGTTAGGGTTGGATTTTGGGATTAATGTTTATTTTTTTATAAAGTTTATTTGGGTTGTGGTTGGTCTTATGGAGTTTTATTTCATAGCCTTCTTTTCTTTATCTTTACGTTTATTTCGGAAACGATTTATGATCTTCGACTTTATACAAACTTTACATTTATAAAATTCGAGCCTGGCCCGGACTCAAATAATATGGATGGGCCGGACTCAAATAACTTGGCTGGGCCGGACACAATATATGTATATATTTTCTTGATTTTTTTCGAAAAAAAGGCACTACCGAGCGAAAAATGTGATGGGGCCGCGGCCCAGTTCGGCCCGAATAAAGATCCGCCAGTGCCTGCTATGGTTCGAAACCCCTTTACCACCCCATTATATCTATATACATATATATGTATGTGTGTATGAGAAAGAGAGTGAAAAGTAGGGTGACCCCACCAGTGTTCCCCCAGCACCGCCCCCTATACAGCCCATAGCATGTATTCTTATCAATATTCCATTTTCATCACTAAAAACTACAATGTTCACAAACAGTTTAAGTATATATGATATTTTTTTTTACTTACTATGCAGTAATTGTAGAAGGTTAACGTTTGGAGCCGCCTGCTAAGATAGCTAAGCTAATGATGTGATATACAACCATTAGTATATGTTAACTAACTTCCCCTAAAGGTTCACTCTTTATTTGAATCAACTTTAAATTCACTATTTATTTTTTTAAAAATGTTTTCAATTCGCATTGTTTAGCTCGGGAGAGTCGCTTTGTCTTTAAAATTGCAATCCTTGTGTCCTACCTTTTTACCGCATTTTGTTTACTTTCGGAAACACCAAATTACCTCTAGACAAGGAATCCCAAAGTTGCTTATTTAATAAAAGGACAGCCATTATAATTTGCATCTTTATATATATGACCTTGATTTTTGTAGAATAATTTTTCTTCAGAAACTTCTTTGATACCCTTTAGAATTCGTAGTGCAACTTCTTGATGTGAGTTACGATGAGAGTTTAAGAACTACAACGGTCACAGCAAATGAGATGTCTTGTACCTGCAGATAGTTATATTAGTTATATCTCCATCTAACATATGATATTTCCCTTGCAATCTAAATAAACTTGTTTTCTCAAGTATATCTATGCATACTTCTATTAAGATATTGAAACTCCATCTTTTATTATATCTTATGAAATACTGCTGAGCTTGATTGTTCTTGATTGGTTTGAATCCCGTGTAGTCTTATATTGCTTGATTTAGCATCGGGTAGGTTAAGACTACACATTTAACCAATCACTCAATGTTCTAGGTTGATTTATGGCCCGTACAACCACTGGGTTGAGTATATTAGGTTTATCAATCTAAATAGTTCATCTCTTTTTAGTCTTATCACGATAATTGGAGTTAACTTATCTTGTTTGTTAGCCGGCTTAAGTTAACCGTTGCAAGACCTCAATCGGTTCTTTTGGATTTGATTTAAGTAAACTTTTAAGCTGAGATATATCATCAATAAGCTTTAATTACCTTAGTCCCTAAGTTTTGCTACGATTCCGAACCTTAGATGGATTTGTGATAATGAGACTGACCATGTGATTTATCAATAGAGTACGCTAGAAGTTCACCGGTATTTATATTCTACTCTTTATGAATTATGATTGATCAGGGGTTGTTATAAGTGAGACTAACTGCCCTTAGTTATTTTTAGTTAGTTTATCTTTAGAACCGGGTTTAGTATGTTCATTAGCATCAAAGATTCGTTGACCGTTTTAAGATCGTTTAGTTCCTAAGCCTTCTATTTTTAGTTTGTTTATATCTAGTTACTAGTTTTAGAACCCGTGTCACACACGGGATAATTCAAATTATAATATTATAAGTAAAACAAATAATTACATAGTGTATATGAAAAAAAATGCATTACATCTATGCTTGTATATATACAATGTGTACATAAATTGATTTTATTTATATCACAAATTATTTTTTTAAATGAACTTAATAAAATAATGCTCGTGCAAAAACGTACCCGAGAATATTTCTTTCAATTGAAAAATTCATTCTCGGTGCCATATACGTATAATTAAAAGACTTTTGGTTATGAACCAATTTCGGAAATAAAGCTTCTCATACGATAGTAGTTCTAACCGCTCAGTCTAAATACAAAATGAGCATTACCTTTATTGATTTATTTATCAATTTACCACTCATTAAAGGAAAGTAGAACATTAAATTGTAACAATGGACGTTATTCAATAACTATGTTTTTCTGAGCTACACCATGAAAAAGATTTTGATAAGTTTCAGAGGGCTTCTCGACTTTGTCATAATGACAACATAAAAAATAACATGTTAACCCTTCTAATTTTGTGAATATTTTGTTTCATTTGAGCATAGTTTTCCATGATATGCTTCCCATAAAACGTTCTGATCACCATTGAAGGAAAAAATTATTGTTGACATAAATATTTTAAAATTGATAAAAGTTAGAAGCATTAATATGGTATGTCGAAAGTGTTCGCAATCTTTTCTTACATTTTAATAGTTGAGGGAAAAATAGTCAGTTTGTCAAATCCCGAACCTTTTAATTATTTTAAAAAATGCCCTTAAGAATAAATTTGAAACCTGAATCATGTTTAAAATTCTAACTTTCATATTTTTTACATTTTAAAGTCAACACTTTGAACCCATAACAAATTTGACGATAAATCTATTTTGCATTCTCAAACTTTTAACAATACTCAAAATTTTCATTTTTGACTCGTAACAAATTTTGACCTGAATGTAGTTAACTTGTACCAAATAATCTATTTACCAACTTTTGACCCATAATATCAAATTTAAGTTCCATAAAAAACCCGAAACAATTTTCATTTGAGAAACATGATTTGTTGTTGATTTTTGAAATTCACCAAGTATTTTGAAATATGTAGTAAAATAATATGTTAATATTTATATTTATAAAAATATACAGATATTGTATAAATATAGTGTAAAAGGAAAGTGAATAATTATTGATTTATTACATATATATTGGGGTACATTAGTTTTGGAGGGAAAAAGTTATGAGAATTAACCAAAATATGACAAGTGTCCACATTTATTTTATTTTATTTAGAATATAGGTAGATAAGCAGTCAATAAGTTTTAATCGTTTTAAATAATTTGGTTTAATTCAAAGTATTATTAATTAGCCAAGACTCAACAAAGGTTTAGTAACAAGAGCAGCCACAATGTGTCCTCAAGTTCGTATTCCAACTTACTATCGTACTACCACACGACGGTACACTTGCCCTTGTGTGAAACGTACTTTTGATGTTTCCACTTTTAAAACCTAGTTTATGTTATGTTTCTATTTATATGCACGTTTCAATCGCATCAGTCATAGGCCCTATGGGCCAAGGAGAGGACTCATCAACTTGATGGTGTTGAGTTCCTTAAGAGGAACCGCTAACGCACACGTTGAGTTTCTTAGTACTATGCCATCACCGTTATGGAATACCGATCAAATTAACATTGTAGCACGTAAAATTTTAGTTGGATGTCTCACCTCAACATCGCGCAAGTTTCCTTTTATATACATCAATCACATTCGTTAACTTAAAAAGGAAAAAAATAGCTGATCTCCGGAGTCTGGGACCACTTTCAATAGCAGAATTCTTTTTCGTTTTTTGATTTTAAAATAAACTTAAGATACAAAACAATTACTCGTCGAATATTGGAATATAAACAAGAAACTCACACAAAACAGAGGAATATCTGCCCTATCATACCAAGATATAAGAAACCAAAAATCGTATTTAGGAATTGCACATAAACGAAAAACTAGTTGTAGGTCCCAAGTCGGGTGGATCAAACAACGTCTTTGGATCAACCTAACTTAGTGCTAGCGGAAATCACACTAAGCAACCAAGAGGTCTCGGATCTTGAGTTTATTTTCGGTTAAGGAAAGGAGAGGTTAGAGAGAGAGAAAGTAATAGAGATCTTGCAAGAGATTTTCTTACGTATATCAAACTTCAAAAACCAACCACCTTGCTTCTCATGGCATGCTCCCTATTTATAGGGAAGCATGCATGAGAAGTATGATATGTCAATTGCCCAATGGGCTTCTTTACAATGGACCGTGGCCCAACAATATACAAAATGACCCGTAGGCCCAAACATATAACTTAAACAATACAAAAGACTAAATATACAAAATGAGACTAACAATCTCCCTCTAGTCTTTAGTATTGAAACCCGTCGGTGTCGTAAATCAGGCATTCGTCCTCGGTCAGTGGAAGTTCAACAAGTCTATGCACGAACTTGTTGAAGGCTTCCACTATCCGGTCGGTATTCTGACGGCCTATATCCTCGACAATTCCCAGCGGCTTCTTGTAGAGCTTCTTCACATCTTCAATGTGGAGTCCCATAAGCTCATGCTCGTCAAACACTCTGATCTCGTGCATACCACGGCAGTGAATAATGGCCTCGCCGGTTTTGTTATCAAATTCCCAAGCAATGAAATCTCGGAGAGTGTTGGGAAGATAAGGCTCGCCATGATAGATCTCGTGACGTTCTTTGGGCGCCTTGTATCTCCACATCTTGCGAGGCTCTCCGGTAGCCGGGTCTATCTCTCTTGGGTTTCGGTATCTGCGACCCTTATTTGGCTCGAAGTCCTTGTAGTTGACTTTCGATTGACGCTGCAGGTAAGTCGAGACCCAACTTTCCAGCGTACTCCCAGTAGCACCAGGACCTAAAGCTTTCTGAAAGTAATTTAGATCAAGCTCAGGTAGAGTCTTCAACTCGTGATGATTAAGATAAATCAGATCCCCGCTGTAGCGTCTGATGGCCCAAACCTTATTTCTTTGATCATATCTAGCATATACGATCAGTGAGTCATCGTGATATGGATAGTTAAGCACGCGGGCAGACGCACAGTCCGTGACGATATGTGTCTTACGCTTCTTCTTTGGTGGTGGTGCAGGGACAGGAGCTGTTGCAGGAGCCTCCGAAGCTTGAGCAGGAGGAGTATCTGGATTTGGTGAGTAATTGATGTCATCTTCTTGTTCATTCACCGCCATTTCCTTTTCAGTTCCCTCTATGAACTCCTCAAAACTTATACCTGCATTAATAAAGTCAACGATTACACCTGTATTGTCTGTCGGAGAGATGAGATCTTTGTATAAGCTGTCAAGTATCGAATCATCCTCTCTGACTTTACTGGCTGAGCCGGTGTTAGCAGGGTCTTGAGTATCATGTTGAGATTGCGGAGGTGATTGAGTGTTAGTTCCACCTCCACCTCCTACCGTCCCTGCTCCTCCATCTCCTACACCACCATTGCCACCGTCGTCATCATCATCATCAAAACTGTCATGTACGTCATCGATGTCGTCATCTTCTTCATCATCATCATCTTCTTCGTCTCCATCATCCTCTTCGTCTCCATCATATCCACCACCAGCGCCGCTAGATTGGCCGCCCTGTTGTACTAACCGACCAACAGTCGCCTCTCCCTCTGACATAGCAACCGATACTCCTCGCATGGCCACAGAAGGACCTGCGGCTGGTTGCGATCCACCAACTTGAGAAGTCTCACCAGACCTTCTCCAAGTTCTAAAAACAGCATCAAGCCTATCCTCCAGACCATGAAATTCGTCTTCCTGAATGCCCATCAGGTCTGAGGCCGCTTGGTATTTGCTCACCATCTCTTCATTTGTTTTGAGCTGTAGCTCATTCAGACGCTCTTGATCTTTTAATCTTTCCTTGATGGCTTCCATGTCTGATCTGAGCAATTCAAGAGAGGTGGGGGAAGGGAGTTGATTTTCCAAATCAGCAACTCGTGAGTTTGTAGCTTCCTTCTCAACATCCCACCTTCTTGTGGCATCTTCAATTTTCTTGTTAATGCTTGTTCTGAGAGCACTAGCACTTGGTAAATTTCTTTCAAGTGTGCCCAATCGATCTCCAAGTCTAGCGTGATCGGCTCTCAGATTAGCATTCTCGGACGTCTCATGATTCATCAAAGTTTGAAGATTTTGGATGCGGGTGTGGAAGGTATTGGTCAATAACCGTTGATTTTCAGCAACTTCATCACTTGCTGCTTTTTGCTCTTCCAACACCCGTATCCTTTCCTTTAGGGCCGCCTTCTCCTTTTCGTCCTCTAGAGCCCTTTGCTTCATCTCCTTGATAAGCTTGAGGAGGGCAATCTCTCGTTTTGCCTTTTTGGCGTTTGATTCCTCCAGTGCGACGATCCTATCTAGGATAGGATCAGCGTATACTGGAGGTGTCGCAGACATCCCTCGTGAGATCGGTTTGGGAGAGATAATGGTGGATGGTGGGGTTGTGGTTGTTATGGGTGGTGAGGTGGTTGGCAGGGGTAGGGTGATGGCTTGGGTAGGTGAAGTAAGGACGGTTTTGCTCCATATGCTTGTAGTTTGAATTGGGGAGCTGAAAACTGAGGAAGTGAATATGGATGATGTTGGCTGTGAAGGTGGTGTTGAGGCTTGGGTAGGTTCAGGGTGAGGTTGTTGTTGAGGTGGTAAGTGTGGTGAGGAAGGTATTTGGGGTAGCAAAGTTGGAATTGGTTGGTCTGTAGGTGAGGGTTCAGGTGAGGAATCAGGTGAGTCATGGAGTAGGGTTTTGGTTTTCTTGGCTTTGGATTTCTTTCTGGTTTTAGTTGGTTTGAGGGCAGGGATTTGTATTTTGGTCACATCTAAGGATTTGAGGGCTTGATCTAGGGCTTCTTTGGTAATTTTTTGTTGGTCTGTGGGCTTGTCTTGTGAGGGAGACGTGACATGAGACTTGGTTGACTTCTGGGAGTCTCCATGTCTCCTCAAACGTTTTAGGGGCGGCTGGTCTTTCTCCTCCTCCTCAAGCTCTATTGCTTTGCCCTTTTGTGCTATCTTTCTCTTCAAATCGTGTTTGGCCTTTGTTCTATCTTCGGCCGGCTAATCGGACGAATCTTGACCTCCTTCAGCTACCAGTTCTGCATCACCTTCTTCTTCTTCAGATGCCTCATCCCCAGCAGGCTCTGTGTCTTCAAACAATCCAAACTTGGGCCCAGGTCGTGGTCCAATGTGTTGATGACCTCTGCCCTTGGTGCTCAACAGCACGCAAAATACTGACATCTTGATCTCGTGAACGTGAAATGGCTCGGGGTATGACTTCTTGTCTTTTGCCTTCTTGTCTCCCGGCCGTTGAATGTCTGGGATCATATCATCCAATAATAACTGCACAAATCTTGGGTACATCAACCATGTGGCCCCACTCTTGATATTTGCGAGCATGCACAAGAATATACGTCGTGAGTAATTAAACTTCTCTTTGTTGGTCAGTGCGTACATGAATCGAACCCAATCTGTGCTCATGCTGTCAAAACCGCCTCGAATATCTGTGAAGCAGTGTGTAATGATGTGGAAGAGGAATCTCCAATACGGTGACAGATGGCTCTTCTCTAAACTTTTCCATTCCGTATCATACCCCATTTGTGTAACGAATTCTTCCAACATCTTCTTATTTCCTCTCTCATATTTGTAATCAGACTGGTCGTCTATCTTTAGCACCCTTCTAATATCCTCCTCTGTGATAGTTAATTCTTGTCTGGCAACTTTCGTGGTGAAGGACATAGAATCATCAGCAATTTTGGCGAATGCCTAGAAATCTAAGATCCACTAGTAGTAGATTGCTGGATCTGCGGTGATGGCATATGAAAGGGGCGATTGCCTGAGCCCCTTGACCATAGGAGTAAAAACCCTGTCACCCTTAGCTTTAGGTAGCGCTAGAGTACAAAAGTTGTTATGACCCGAAGGTGGATACACTGGATTCAACGGCATAATTGTAATATTGAGGACCGGATGCTTTGAAGATTTGAAGAAAATCTGGGTTTGTGTTTGAAGATTAGAGAGAGAGAAGAGAGTGAAAAGTTAAAATCTTTTGGTGAATAGTAAAAGAGATTTTAGGTTTCCCTTATATATAGGGTCAGCCTATCTCGCGATAAGGTCAAACATCGTGAGTATTCACCGAAAATGCACTCTCAGTCCTCGGTTTTTAACAATATTTGCATTTTCAAACCCAAAAAACATTTACCCACCGAATCCAAGCACTAAATTGTTTATAAAATTTTCTTTTGTTGGTCCATAACTGTTATCATTTGCACGATCGATCTCTTTTGTCAAAACACAACATAATAATAAAAAAAATTTAAAAAATAAAAAATAAAATTTAAAATTAAAAAATTTAAAAACAAACATAATAATAATATTAAATTAATTTACATAGTACTTTCTTTGATTAATTTTCAAAGAATGATCGCGATATGGAATCATATTAATTTGCAAAGCTCTATATCGCGTTTCCATTATGAAGTTATTGTGACACAAGTTCATCATTGACTGTAGATATTGTCCTTCTTTTCAACTTGACAAGTGTTTTGATGCCAAAAGTGATACAATTAAGGTACAATTAGGCACGGTGCTTATGTGGTCCCCACTCAATCGGACATGTTACTGATTCCGTCATATCTCAGGCCTACTTTGTGTTAACATATCACCTCAACTTAACTTAAACCTTTCTTAGTTGATCACAGTACACTTATGAACAGACTGACTTACTGTACATTGAACACAATACACATGACACTTTGTGCTTTGCACACTTGACTCGATCTAGAAAGATTAAAATAAAGCAGAAGTTCAGGCCATAACAATCAGGTCGGATAATACCATATTATCGCGCAGAGAAAGTCCAAGGCTTGAACAAAAGAAAGAAAATAAAACAAAGCAGAATACTCAGGGCCTTAACGATCAGATCTTGTATGACTACAAACATAGAAAGTCCAAGGCTTGAGTCGAAAATAAATGAAGAAATAAAGCAGAAGTTAAAATTCCTAGGACTGACTCTTTTTCTGACTCTTTTTCTTGATTTTTCTTTTTCTTTTCTGACTCTTTTGTTTTCTTTTTCTTGCAATTCTTGACGCTTTACTTGACTCAAAGAAAATTTACACTGACTTTCGTAAGACGACTGTGATTAGGTAAAGAGAGGCTTGGGTATGACATGTGTAGTTACATTTTTGCCTTCATAAATATGACTACACGGAATCATGCAACCGCTTCATACTCGTATATCCACTAGCACCGGCAAGAATTTAAGTTTATATCACTTGACACTTACTTGTTTGTCAAGCCTACCTACACATCAATGAATGACCTTGGAGCCTTTTGTTCTTTTCTTTTAACGCGTTAGAGTTATTACAAACCAATGTACTATCACTTTCCATATAGTCGGATCAAATTCTCTATTCTTTTAATTTTTGACTCCCTCTAAGTAGGAGCTCCCTCCAAATGGGACAATCCTTTTTGAATTTTCTTTAAATTATAAAAATAAAATCTTTTTGTTAAGTCAAATGACTTGGTTTTGTTTTACTGAAAGTAAATTTAAAATCTTTTTGGTGAGTTAAAGTTAACTCATTTTCTCCCTCTAAAAGTGTGACATATTTGAAAAATATTTACAGTTTTAAACTAAAAGATAGACAATAAAAATTTACTGAAAGGAGATCATGCCCAATGACTCAACAAGAAACAAAAATCGGGCACGACAGAAGGCTTTTGTAAAGAGATCAACAAAGTTAAAGTCAGTATGGACTCGTTTTATGTCGACAAGCTTACGATCATAACAGTCACGAATAAAATGTATTCGGATGTCGATGTGCTTAGTCTTTGAGTGCTGGACCGGGTTTTTGACAATAGCAACGGCCGCCTCATTATCACATTTGATCGTTGATCCGTAGAAATTCAAACCGTAATCCAGCAACTGATGCTGGATCCAAATCACTTGAGAGCAGCAGCTGGATGCGGCGATGTACTCGGCTTTGGCGGTGGATGTAGACACAGTGAGTTGTTTCTTGCACTGCCATGAGATCAGTCGATTTCCCAGGAATTGACATCCACCAAATGTGGATTTTCTGTCCAAGTGGCAACCTCCATAATCACTATCGGTGTAAGCATGAAGTTCCAAGGGAGAATTCTTTGGGTACCAAAGACCCAAACGTGGTCTCCCTTTCAAGTATCTGAAAATACGTTTGACAGCAGTCATGTGGGATTCTTTTGGGTCAGATTGATATTTGGCACACTGGCAAACAAGGAACATGATGTCCGGTCTGCTTGCAGTGAGATACATCAGGGAACCAATCATTGACCTATAAAGATGTTGATCGACTGGCTTTCCTGATGGATCAGGAGCGAGAACAGGACGAGTAGCGATTGGTGTCATAAAAGCAGTTGAGTCCTTGAATCCAAATTTCTGAACAATGTCATGAACGTACTTTTCTTGGTGAATTAAAGTCCCGTCCTTCTTTTGCTCAACTTGTAAGCCCAGGAAGAAAGTCATCTCCCCTAAGGAACTCATTTCAAATCGCTTTTGCATGATCTCAGAAAACTCCTTGCACAGAGTCTCATTCGTGGACCCGAAGATAATATCATCAACATACACTTGAACACGAATCAAATCATCCTTCACTTTCTTGACAAAGAGAGTTTGATCAACAATGCCTCTCTTGTATCCATTATTTACTAAATGATCAGCCAGTGTGGCATACCAGGCACGAGGAGCCTGGTGAAGACCATAAAGTGCTTTGTCAAGTCGGTAAACGTGGTCAGGATAATTTGGGTCTACAAAACCTGGAGGTTGGCTCACATAAATTTCTTCTTTTACTTTCCCGTACAAGAATGCAGTCTTCACATCCATTTGATATACTTTAAAATTCATATACGACGCATAGGCCAAAAAGATACGAATTGCTTCCAATCTGGCCACAGGTGCATAAACTTCATCGTAATCAAGTCCTTCTCTTTGCCAAAAACCTTGTACGACCAATCAGGCTTTATTTCTGATGATCACCCCTTCTCATCTTTCTTGTTACGGAACACCCATTTTGTTCCGATTGGTTTCTTGTGATTTGGTTTCTTCACCAGCTTCCAAACGTTTAGCTTCTTGAACTGCAACAGTTCTTCTTGCATTGCTTCAACCCAAGATTTCTCCTTCAAAGCAACTCTGTAGTCCTTGGGCTCTACCTGCGAAATAAAACAAGCAAAAAGACATCTGTTTATGTTACCAGAAGAGCTGCGTGTTCGGATGCCAGCGGATGGATCTCCAATGATGTTCTCAGTCGGATGTCGGCGATGAATTGGTAATTGTGGAATTTGTTCAACACCCTCGACTGGAGTTGCCTCAAGCTCAATGGTCAGGCTCTCTATGGGAAGAAAGACCGTGGTCACATCGATAGCGGCATTTGGTTGGGGTTCTCTTGCATCTTCTTCTTGATCAACCAAATGTTCCTGAGCGATGGTGCCTTCCCATAGATTGTCGTAGAAATGTGCGACGACAGCAGGTACCGATGATGAGTCAGTGGTGCGAGAAGTTCCAACAGGAACGGTGTCATTTTGCACATTCTCTTGAATAGCTTCCTCAGCAGATCCATGGACGTCTTCTTCATAGGAAGGTGTAGGAACTGATTCAACTATACTTGGATCATGAGCTGGGGAAGTTTCTATTTGGTGGGTTTGTTGATCCGCCGCTTGAATGGTCTGGTCATTTCCCACATTGTCAGCTGACATAAATGAGTCGGTGTCTGAATCGTCTGCGTCTTCGATAGTGGGCATTTCGGTAGATTCTGCAGAAGTTTGCACATTGACTTCCGGGACATGTTGATTAACCCCGTGTGGACCATTGAGTGCGGGTGCGGGTGCAACAATCTGAATATCTGTCAAACCTTTCATAACGGCGTGCATCAAGATTGATTGATCAACAGTTGACGGAGATGGTGCAGAAACAACAGGAGACATCACTGGTGCAGACGGTGGTACATACATTCCTCGAAACTGCCTGAACAAGCCTTCATAATCAAACATCCAATCAGGACCATTGTGTGCATCGGTAGGGTTTAGTTCTTGCCAATCGATGTTGTAGGACTCCAAAATCACTCAGGATTTCTTGTTGAACACACGATAAGCGCTTTTATTAGCGGAATAACCTACAAAGTAGCACTCATCCGCCTTTTCAGCAAACTTTGAAGTTATAGCAACATTAGATTGAAGCACTGTGCAAGGACAACCGAATGTCTTGAAGAAATTAACCCTTGGCTTGATTCCATAAAAGACTTCATAAGGTGTCTTATTCAGTCTTTTATTCAGCAACACGTGATTCTGAGTGTAGCACGCAGTGTTAATGGCTTCCCCCAGAAGAATAAAGGGAGTTTGGAGTATGACAGCATGGTTCTTGCAGCTTCAACTAGTGTACGATTCCGTCGTTCAGCCACCCCATTTTGTTCAGGAGTGTAGGGTGCACTGAACTAATGAAGAATCCCCTTGTTGTGACAGAATTCGTTGACAGCCTTGTTGCAGAATTCCGTTCCATTGTCACTTCTGATGCACTTTACTCGTTTGTTCGCCTGATTCTCAACCAACACAATGAATCTGATAATAAACTGAGATGTCTCATCCTTGTGACCTAGCAGAAAAGTCCAACTGAAACGCGAGCAATCATCAGTAATAACCAGACAATAGGCTTTTCGACCTATTGCCATTGGTTGAACAAGACCAAAAAGATCCATATGCAACAGTTGAAGAGTGGAGTTCATGGAATTGACCATCTTAGGGTGGTGAGGGAGTTTGTGCTGTTTGCACTTAGAGCAAGATAAACATTTTTCAGCACAATGAAATGATTTTACAGGCAAGCCCCTCACATGATCACCTTTAACCAACTTATTCAAGTTCTTAAAGTTTACATGCCCTAGACGTCGATGCCATAAGGATAAGTCGTTTTCTGAGGCCTTGGACATCAAACAAGAAGCAGTACGCATGGAATAATTGCTTCTCATGTCCAGAATGTATGCGTCATTGTGCCTCGGAGTACGTAACATGATCCACTCTTCTGGGACTTTAAAACCTGGTTTAAGAATAAGACATTCATTTTCAGTGAAAAGAGTTGAAAATTTCTTATCGCAGATCTAAGAGACACTGAGTAAATTGTGATTGAGTTGTTCCACAAGATTGACTTCGTCGAAGGTCAATGTGCCATTGGAGACCTTGCCTTGTTTCGTGATTTCTCCTCCTATGTCACCAGCAAAGGAAACATGTCCACCATCGAAGGGCTTTATATCGAACAATAGGGACTCAATTTTATTTTATGTCGGGTACAGCCGCTATCCAAGTACCAAATACTGTTGACAGGCCTTCCAGGCTGACCCTACATACATGAGCAGCTAGTTAGTAGAAGGGTCCCGAGACGAACTTGTCTCGGGAAAAACAAACAGAAAATCACCGAATTTATTTTATGATTCTTGAAAATGTAATCTTTTGGAGAATTCGAATCTGAAGTGCAATCACTCGAGGAACTGGTGTTGGGATTCCCTCTGTTTTTAAAAGATTTTCTTGATTGCCTTTGTTTTGACTTGGGTTTGATTGTCAAATCTTCTTTGTTTGCTTTTGAAAATGGTTTAGAGGGGTTTTTAGAGTTTTCAGCTTCTAACCCTTTGGCTAACCGCTTCCTTTCTCTTTGTGTAAGCCAAAAAGGTTTCTTGGGTTTGTCGGTTCTTTTAATTGTTGAATCCGTCTTACTGGCTGAGGTACAAGTTTGATTAGACATTTTCTTAGTTTGAACGTTTAACTCAGTAAATGTCTGACCAAACTTGCTTGTGGCGTCTTTTTGTTGCTTATGCCAGTTCTTGTAGTGTCTCGCAAGATGAGACGGATTACCACACACAAAACAACATTTTCTTTTATTACAATCATAGACATGTTGATCACTGAAATATGTGGGGTGAGGTGATGTGGGAGAGTTAATGGCTTGAAAACCTCTACCTATGAACACATTTGAATGATTCGATGCAAAGTAATTTGACTGCCGAGGTTTATGACCAGTATAGTAGTAGGAGCTATCAAATTGCTCATAAGATTGAGAACTATTTCTATTAGTAGTATTCAGTGAAAATGAAGTTTTCTTTGAAGGCATATATTTACACGACGTGCTTGGTTTTTCATTTTCAAAGACAATTTCTTGTTTTCGTAAGTCCTCAAAATCATGATCAGTTGACAGGCAACTAGACCTTGTTTGTTCATTAACTTCAGTCACATTTGATTCATCAAAGATTGTTTTACACTCAGAATCAGATGAAGAACATTCACTTTCATTACATACTTCTTTACAATTTTCTTCACAAGTGGTTTCACAAAATACGGACTTTGATTCTTACATTAAACAATCCAACATTGATTCACAAACTTCGTTACAGACAGGGTTATTAATGCTTTTGGTTAGAACCACACATGACTCAAAACGTGGTACTAATCCCCCATGTTGCTTAAGACCCTGATTAACTTTCCCACAATCACCATTGTTTATATATCCTGCTTCACAAGACACATTGACGTTAGGATTATCAAATGATTGAATTGGAGCAACAGTTTGAGATGCTGCGGGAATAAATGTCACAGGTTTTGGTATCCTACCAACACCGTATGCCATTTCCTCATCAGGAGAAGTATTATAGCTAAAGTGGGGCAAACTAGTGTAGTTATCATTGAATGGTGGTGGTACGGCCGTGTAGTCGTACCTGTGACACTCGTCAATTTCAGGTTAACTCCGTTAATTCAAACTTAAGATCACACGAACTGTAACGCATATCTCATTACATTTAAATTAGGTTTTAAATGACGCATGGCAATCACTACACAAGTAGTCTTTCGGAATTTCACCGAAACACACATGAGTCGACTCAAACCATTGTTGAACAAACAATAAATATTATAAACAAGTACTTGGTATAATTATGTTACGTTTATATGTGTAAGTTTGTGCTTGTATGTATAACATCATATTATGGATGTAATTGACTAGTTATGCTAGAATTAAACTAAACTAAAAGTTGAGGGTGCAAGTTGTAACATGTAGGTTAATTAATAAATATATAAACAAGTTAATATCATAAACCCTAATCCCCTCCACTCTCCCTCTCCCCTCACCCGACGGCAGCCCCCTCCCCTCTCCTCTCTCGTCGACCGAGCCACAAGGCACACACACACACACGTATACAAGTCGGTTTCAAGCTTGATCGAAGGATTAAGAAGCTAACTAGGTAAAAAAAACACCTTATCTAATCCATTCCATCAATTAATTGCATGATTAAACCTGTAATTGTAAACCCTAAGTGCTATATATGTTGTTTGTTGATGAATTAGGGTTACATGCATGATTATTAGTGCAAAGGTTATTACTTTGTTGAGTTTTAATGAAAACTGATGCTGGACAGATTATTGAATTCGTGTTTGGACGACTGTAACTCGATGTTAATGTTATGTTTTGATGCGATTGTTGATTCTACAGTATACTAGGTCAAGTCTAGTTTCTGAAAAGTCCGAGTTTGTAATTTTTGGACGTATAAAAGTCTGTTTTTATCATTTTACAAAACTGTCGTGAAAGGCTGATTTGGGAGACCTGCTGTTAGGCTGTTTTGCGACTAAGATATCTCATAAACTACAAGACAAAATGGGTTGGTTCCACTTCTGGAAGAAAATACATTGAGTTAGGAACCTAACTCAATCGTTCTTGCATTAATTGGATTTTTCATTTAACGGGAATAACAAATAATATTCTGCTGCGCATGATAATGATTGTTGTGTGTTTGCTGTGATGTTTTGATCTTTGTGGTAAAACCATATATGATAAAAATATAATAAAAATAGGTTTAGAAACCTAACCCACTCATGCTTCTGTGATGATTTTTGGTGATTTATTTGACTTTTTAGAATTTATTAATAAGAGTAATCTTGTCGAGTGAAAATCTGCATGGATAATTTAGCTACGGTATTATTTAAATTGTCATGAAAAGTGCATAACCGATCGATGTTTGCTATGTTTTGACCAAATTGCCCTTTTGGGGGATAATTGCTAGTAATGTAAAATATTAATACTTGACACGTAAGTAGTTGTTCACACATGTAACGTATCACCAACGTGTTTGTCGAGTCGCACTTATTTCACAAACGAAACACGAAACGCATCTCATGCATAAGTTGTATGTGTCGAGTCTAGGGACTCACTCGCAGTTTAAATACTTAGAAAATCTCGTTTTGTTTTTAGAACACTAGTGAGGTTTTTCTGTGACGCACACCTTTACTCTATCGCGAGCAAGTTCCCCCGTTACCTCACCCGAACCACCCTGCTTATCCCAACACCCTACCACCCATAACCGAACCTGTAGAGCGAGTTCTCGCAGCTGTTGTCTCATGCTTGGAGTGTGATGTGGGTTACATGCGCTATACGAGAGCGAACGTTTCCGGACTGTTAAAAGACGGAACCGAGACTAAGGAGGAGATTGCCCGCATGGCAGCGGCAATGAAGGAAATGCAAGAGGCTAGTGATCAACAGATGAAGATTATGAGGAAGATGCAAGCCGAGATGATAGACTTGCAAGAGCAACATCAAGGTAGCAAGGACCCGAACCGAGATAGCTCTAGAGCGTTGCGATGTCTTACAAATGCAACTTGCTCAGAACGCAGCCGAGCCTGAGGCCGAGCCTGAGGCGGAGCCTGAGGCCGAACCTGAAGAAGATCTCGAAGAGGAGCCTGAAGAAGATCTCGAGGACGATCCCGAGGAGGAACCCGAAGAAGAACCGGAGGAAGAACCGGCTGAGGAGGAGGCACACTCAGAGGTGTCCTCAGACGATGACATCTAGTGATGATGACACTTAGATGGAGGGGTTGTCTCCATCCGAACTATTATTTTCTATGATTTTAAGGATTGATTGGAAATACTTTGTAGCGAATACAATGGTTTTAATCATGAATTTTTATTTAGATTAATATATGGTTGTGATGTGATGTTGTTTCTTATTTCTTTCTTACCTATCTTTTTATTACATGTATGGTGTGTTGTATATGAAAGAAAAATTCATGTTTAACATTTTATACTGTGATTCTAGGAAATGGCTGGAAGAAACGCTGGACGTGTACGTGGTAGCATCAACTTGACTGCAGCTGAACTTCAAACTCTGCTGAACGACCATGCAGCGGCCGCTTTAGCCGCACACGTTCAGAATCAAGCTGGAGGTCCAAGTGGAACGTGTACCTTCAAGAACTACCTTGACTGCAAGCCCAGTACGTTTAAGGGCACTGAGGGAGCTATAGGCTTCCTGCGTTGGGCTGAGAAGGCTGAGTCGGCATTTGAGATGTGCAATTGTCCCCCTGCCAGTAGGGTCAAATTTGCTGCTGGAACACTTGAGGATTCTGCCCTCACTTGGTGGAACTCTAATGTGCAAATTTTTGGATTGGAATTGGCAAACGCAATGAATTGGGAAGAATTCAAGAACATGATGCGGGAAGAGTATTGTCCTAGAGAGGAAATCGCGAAGTTGGAATCTGAGTTTTGGTCGTTGAAAATGGTGGGTTCCGAGATTGAAGCCTACACCCCCCCCCCCCCCCCGTTTTCATGAACTGGCAGTGATGTGCCCGCGGATGGAAATCCCGCCAAGTAAGAGAATCGAGATGCATATTGATTGTTTAGTACCCCAGATTCAGGGTATGGTGACGTCTTCCAAACCGGCTACAATTCAGCAAGCGATCCGAATAACCCACAAACTGACGGACCAAGCAGTGGCACAAGGTGCTTTACCACCTAGAGGTTCCACCTCTAAAACCCGTGACAACTCGAGCAATGACAACAGTAACAACAACTCTGGGAATGGAAAAAGAAAGTTTGACAACACCAGGTCCTCATCATCGAACTTTCCATAGCAACAACAGCACCGTAAGCCCGAACTCACTCGGAACTTCAATAATCAGAGTTCCAACAATAACAACATTGGTGGCGGGCAGGTTTCGAGTGGCTATGCTGGGAAGTACCCGAAATGCAACATGTGCAACTATCACCATGTTGGGCCATGCGACCGTATCAAATGTCTGAGATGAGGAAAAATGGGTCATCAGGCTAAGGAATGTAGGGGAGACCTAGCGGCAAGGGGTGCTCCTAAACAACCTACGGCGACTAAAGGGTGTTTCGAGTGTGGTCAAGAGGGTCATTTCAAGAAGGATTGCCCCAAACTAAAGCAGAATGAGAGCAATGGAGGCAGCAGCAGTGGTGGAAGCAGTGGTAAAGGTAGAGCTTTCGTCATTGGGTCGGGCCAGGCCCGCAACGATCCGAATGTGGTTACCGGTAAGTTTCCTGTGAATGACTATTTTGCTTCTGTTTTGTTTGACACTGGAGCTGATAGGAGCTTTGTATCGAAAGCCTTTAGTAAACTCTTAGACTTAACTCCAACTCCGTTAGATGCTAAGTTTCCTGTTGAATTAGCTGACGGTAAGACTATAGTAACGACTCATGTACTTGCGGGATGTAAGTTAAAACTGTCAGGTCATATTTTTGATATCGACCTTATTCCTTTTACGCTTAGTAGTTTCGATGTCGTTGTCGGCATTGACTGGTTATCCGAGAACCGAGCGGAGATTATATGTCACGACAAGATAGTTCACATTACTACCCCTTCCGGCGAGATCATTTCGGTCCGAGGTGAGAGAAGCGGCATGACCACCAGCGTCATTACCCTTATGAAGGCGCAGAAGTATCTACGAAAGAGTCATCCGGCAATTTTGGCGCAGATTGTTGAGAAACCCACGGAGGAGAAGCGAATTGAAGATATACTAGTTGTGCGAGACTTTCCGGAAGTTTTCCCGGAGGATTTGCCTGGACTCCCTCCTATTCGTCAAGTCGAATTCCAAATCGAGTTGACACCCGGTGCAGCACCCATAGCAAGAGCCCCGTATCGGCTCGCACCGGCGGAGCTTCAGGAACTGTCCACTCAGTTGCAAGATTTGTTGGATAAGGGTTTTATCCGACCTAGCTCATCGCCGTGGGGAGCCCCTGTCTTGTTTGTCCGAAAGAAAGACGGGACTTTCCGCATGTGCATCGACTACCGGGAGTTGAACAAGGTGACGGTCAAGAACCGTTATCCTTTACCCCGAATTGATGATTTGTTTGACCAGCTTCAAGGATCGAGTTACTACTCAAAGATCGATCTGCGATCCGGTTACCACCAACTAAGAGTGCGCGAAGAAGATATCTCAAAGACGGCTTTCAGAACTCGATATGGTCACTACGAGTTTTCGGTTATGCCTTTTGGCCTAACCAACGCACCCGCCGTATTTATGGATCTCATGAATCGAGTATGCAAGGCGTACCTCGACAAGTTTGTGATTGTTTTCATCGATGATATTCTTGTTTACTCCAAGAACGAAGCTGACCATGAAGAGCACTTAAGGGTAATTCTGGAATTGTTGAAGAAGGAACAACTGTATGCTAAACTCTCGAAATGCGAGTTTTGGCTTCGCGAGGTTCACTTTTTAGGGCATGTGATCAACGAGAATGGTATCCATGTCGATCCCGGCAAGGTAGAGGCCATCAAAAACTGGGAAGCACCTAAGACTCCGACTGAGGTGCGACAATTCCTAGGACTGGCTGGCTACTACCGACGTTTCATCGAGGGATTTTCAAAGATTGCTCAACCCCTCACCGCATTGACACACAAGGGTACTAAGTAAAATTGGGGTGACGCGCAAGAATCCGCGTTCCAACTGTTGAAAACCAAACTCTGTAGCGCCCCTATCCTAGCCTTTCCCGAGGGAACAGAAAATTTTGAGGTACATTGTGACGCATCGATACAAGGTCTCGGTTGCGTGCTGATGCAACTCGAGAAAGTTATAGTCTATGCCTCTCGACAACTACGGATTCACGAGAAGAATTACACGACCCATGACCTGGAACTCGGAGCTGTGGTGTTTGCTCTTAAGATATGGAGGCATTACTTGTACGGTACCAAGTTTACCATTTACACCGACCACAAGAGTCTCAACATATCTACGATCAGAAGGAGCTGAACATGCGACAGCGTCGTTGGGTCGAGCTGCTTAAGGATCATGATTGTGCCATCAAGTACCACCCTGGAAAGGCCAATGTAGTGGCCGGTTCTCTCAGCAGAAAAGAAACCGATAAACCTAGACGAGTGCGAGCATTACAACTCACGATTCACGCCAACTTACATGATCAGATTCGTGATGCTCAACTCGAAGCCTTGAAAGACGATAACCACCCATCAGAGCTCATGCGGGGCATGGAAAAGCAGCTTGAAACCAAATCGGATGGGGTCCGATATTTCGAAAACCGGATTTGGGTCCCTCGATACGGAGACTTGAGGAATCTGGTGATGGACGAAGCACACAAGTCCCGATATTCCATTCACCCTGGCTCAGATAAAATGTACCACGACCTAAAGGCACTTTACCGGTGGCCAAACATGAAAGCCGACATAGCCACCTACGTGAGCAAATGCTTGACTTGTGCAAGAGTCAAAATAGAATATCAGAAACCATCTGGTCTGCTACAGCAACCGGAACTTCCAACGTGGAAATGGGAACACATTTCCATGGATTTCATCACGGGATTACCCAAAACACCGACGGGATGCGATACCATATGGGTGATCGTTGACCGGTTGACTAAGTCTGCGCATTTCTTAGCGATCAAGGAATCAGACAAAATGGAAAGACTGACTCGCACCTATATGAAAGAAGTAGTGTTTAGACACAGAGTGCCTGTCTCCATCATATCTGATCGAGATTCCCGTTTCACTTCGCACTTCTGGAAGTCACTACAGAGTGCACTAGGCACCCGCCTTGATATGAGCACAGCATACCATCCTCAGACGGATGGGCAAAGTGAGCGCACCATTCAGACCTTGGAGGACATGTTGCGTGCATGCGTGTTGGATTTCGGAAAAGGTTAGGAACCTCACTTACCTTTGGTAGAGTTTTCGTATAATAACAGCTACCACGCAAGCATTAAAGCAGCGCCGTTTGAAGCGTTGTACGGACGGAAGTGTCGATCACCTCTCTGCTGGGCAGAGGTGGGTGATAGCCAAATCACTGGTCCAGAACTAGTACTTGAAACCTCTGAAAATATTGTTCAAATCCGAAACCGCATGGCAGCAGCACGAGATCGCCAAAAGAGTTACGCCGACAAGCGCCGAAAGCCTCTTGAATTTCAAGTGAACGACCAAGTTTTACTCAAAGTCTCACCTTGGAAAGGTGTAGTTCGCTTCGGAAGGCGAAACAAACTCAATCCACGATACGTTGGCCCCTACCGGATAACTGAGCGCATTGGTCCGGTAGCATACCGACTGGATTTACCAACGGAACTCAGTAGCGTACACAATGTATTCCATGTATCCAATTTGAAGACATGCCTTTCCGATGAAACCCAAGCAGTTCCTTTGGACGAGTTGCAAGTTGATGAACAGCTACGCTTCATCGAAGAACCAGTCGAAGTTTTGGATTGGGAAACCAAAACACTCAAGCACAGCAAAATTCCAATCGTTAAGGTTCGTTGGAACTCGAAACGTGGACCGGAGTTCATGACGGAACGCGAGGATAAAATGATGAAAAAGTATCCTCACCTTTTTGAAGGGTTGACCAAACACCGAAAACCGCGAAAGCCGTCAAACCGTCAGAAATCACCGGAGGTATGAATTAAATTTCGGGAGGAAATTTCTTTCTACTAGGGGATGATATGACAAACTGAAAAATTTTTGCCTTTTTCAGACACCCATCGTGACTTGACTCAAATTTTCGGGACGAAAATTCTTTCAACATGGGAATGATGTGACACTCGTCAATTTCAGGTTAACTCCGTTAATTCAAACTTAAGATCACACGAACTGTAACGCATATCTCATTACATTTAAATTAGGTTTTAAATGACGCATGGCAATCACTACACAAGTAGTCTTTCGGAATTTCACCGAAACACACACGAGTCGACTCAAACCGTTGTTGAACAAACAATAAATATTATAAACAAGTACTTGGTATAATTATGTTACGTTTATATGTGTAAGTTTGTGTTTGTATGTATAACATCATATTATGGATGTAATTGACTAGTTATGCTAGAATTAAACTAAACTAAAAGTTGAGGGTGCAAGTTGTAACATGTAGGTTAATTAATAAATATATAAACAAGTTAATATCATAAACCCTAATCCCCTCCACTCTCCCTCTCCCCTCACCCGACGGCAGCCCCCTCCCCTCTCCTCTCTCGTCGACCGAGCCACAAGGCACACACACACACACGTATACAAGTCGGTTTCAAGCTTGATCGAAGGATTAAGAAGCTAACTAGGTAAAAAAAACACCTTATCTAATCCATTCCATCAATTAATTGCATGATTAAACCTGTAATTGTAAACCCTAAGTGCTATATATGTTGTTTGTTGATGAATTAGGGTTACATGCATGATTATTAGTGCAAAGGTTATTACTTTGTTGAGTTTTAATGAAAACTGATGCTGGACAGATTATTGAATTCGTGTTTGGACGACTGTAACTCGATGTTAATGTTATGTTTTGATGCGATTGTTGATTCTACAGTATACTAGGTCGAGTCTAGTTTCTGAAAAGTCCGAGTTTGTAATTTTTGGACGTATAAAAGTCTGTTTTTATCATTTTACAAAACTGTTGTGAAAGGCTGATTTGGGAGACCTGCTGTTAGGCTGTTTTGCGACTAAGATATCTCATAAACTACAAGACAAAATGGGTTGGTTCCACTTCTGGAAGAAAATACATTGAGTTAGGAACCTAACTCAAGTGTTCTTGCATTAATTGGATTTTTCATTTAACGGGAATAACAAATAATATTCTGTTGCGCATGATAATGATTGTTGTGTGTTTGCTGTGACGTTTTGATCTTTGTGGTAAAACCATATATGATAAAAATATAATAAAAATAGGTTTAGAAACCTAACCCACTTATGCTTCTGTGATGATTTTTGGTGATTTATTTGACTTTTTAGAATTTATTAATAAGAGTAATCTTGTCGAGTGAAAATCTGCATGGATAATTTAGCTACGGTATTATTTAAATTGTTATGAAAAGTGCATAACCGATCGATGTTTGCTATGTTTTGACCAAATTGCCCTTTTGGGGGATAATTGCTAGTAATGTAAAATATTAATACTTGACACGTAAGTAGTTGTTCACACATGTAACGTATCACCAACGTGTTTGTCGAGTCGCACTTATTTCACAAACGAAACACGAAACGCATCTCATGCATAAGTTGTATGTGTCGAGTCTAGGGACTCACTCGCAGTTTAAATACTTAGAAAATCTCGTTTTGTTTTTAGAACACTAGTGAGGCTTTTCTGTGACGCACACCTTTTTCTCGGATCTTTTTGGTTATCTTCGAAAACAGTGAGTTTCACGTTCCCCTTTTACTCTTTTAAACGCTTTTTACTTGGGGGAGATAACATACTCCAAAACGCTTTAGATTTTGTTATTAGTTATACATCACTTGTAAGGCTAAGTGGCAAGCGAACCAACTAAAGTCCTTCATAACATCGAACTGTTTAATATTGGATAATAGCGAGTCACTGTTGAGTAGTACTACTGGGTTTGACAAACCCCACCCAACGCTAAACTCGACTGGAGGTCGAGTGGGTGTAATCTTGGCTAACACATTACCATGGTCGTGGTTGACATGGTGGCAAGGCAATTGATAAACAGTCAGCTTCGGTGTCGAACACTTAGTAATACTTGTTGTATAGGCTAGCTACCTATCGATATATAATTGACATGACACTATCTGGTAACGCAAACGCAAAACGTAAACGCAAACGCAAACGCTTTATTTATATAAACTTGTGAACTCACCAACCCTGTGTTGACACTTTTAGTATGTTATTCTCAGGTAGCCGAGGCGGGCGCGCTGTATAGGAACTTGCATTTCATTGAATTCTATCGTTTTTGCAAACTTGTTTTTAAACTGTTATTAATTGGGTTTTAAGTCGTCCTGCGTGACGCAACACTTGGTTTACGAATTTACGCTTCCGCACTTATTTAAACTTAAATGTTTTCGTGGTTTGAAAACTTTATTTATGGTGTTTGATTATAACTAATGATTCCGATCCTGTTAGTTCACACCCTCTGACGGTAATACTCCGTTAGTGGATTTTGAGGGTGTGACAGTACCCCAACCCCGTTTTAACTTTAGTACTTCTCTGGGCTCCAATAAGATTATCTAATTTCTCAGATGATACCTTAAACCTTTCGACTTGTTTTTCCATTTCTTTCTTATTAGTAACTTCGAGTCTTAATTTCTTAATCTCTTCTTTTAAATCATTGATTATGTCCTTATAGTAAGTGACATTATGTTTTTCTCGAAAAATTTCAAGTCTAAGATTAGTGACATCATCGTGATGAGTTTTGATCTTTTCAATGTAGATCTTATCAGCCTTTACATATTCAGTGTTCAGCTGACGAAGTTTTGCATTTTCTTTCAAAACTTCATCTTGCAAGTATCTATAGTATGTAACTTTGTTGACACATGCTTCTGTGTAAAGATTTCGTTTTACCTCATCAAGGTGTGATGCACAAGAATCGGCAGCAGAAGATGAAGAGGGTTCATCGTTTGAAGTGAAAGCCATGCTAGCCATATTTAGAGGATTCTGCAACTCTTGAAACTGTTCGTCCCAATTCATATCGGTGTGGATTTCTGTTTGATAAACAAGGACTCTTGAATTTGAGCTTGAGCTGCCCTTGTGTGAACGATTCCCGATCCTTTGAGCTGAGTTGTTTGCCCTTTGATCCTCAGGCCTCTTTCCAGCAGCTTTTGCGTCCGCTTCTTCAGTTACTTCTGTCACCTGTATATCGTTTGCTGGTTTGGGAGGATTTGTGCATTCTCTAGCAAAATGACCCATCTTTGCACAGTTGTAGCATCGAAGCTTGCTCTTGTCAAAACCAATTCGCTTTCGATCTGAATCATTGAAGATGTCTTTTCCGTAGGTTTTGATGAAGTTGGTGGCCCTTTGCACAGCCATGGCCATCTGATACTTGATGTCCATTTTCTCAAGATCCTTTTGATTTATGTCTTTCAGATCACCTATTTCAAACTGAGCAGGTAACAAATTCCCTTGCAACAGCTCTTCATGACAAGACAGAAAAGCTTTAACGATTGTCACATTTGAATCATTTAGCATGGGAATTGCTTCACAATAGCTGGATGGCTTGTTTGCTTGAGGTTTTGTTGCAGAAATTCCATGTGCTTTCAGAGCTTGAGCAACTGCACTGTCAACTGCTTTTTGAAATGAACTTGCACTGGATGGAGTTGATGGGTTGCTGGTGGAGATGAAAGCGGTTGATTGTGAAGGGACAATTGGTGAGTACTTGGGATTGGTCACGGGATATACATTCGGTTGGGGTTTGCTGACAAAGGCTGTTGGCACACTTGAGGATGTAGAACTTACTCCGGCTTGATTCAGAGAATTCATGTGATTGTTCATCCTCATCTGTTCATCCATTTCGAATGATTTGATGGTGGATATTAGTTCACCATTTGTCATCCCATTTAGATTCGTGGTTCTCTTGATAGTTATTGTGTTTACACTTCAGCTGTAAGGCAAAGAGTTCATCAACTTATGGCTTACCTCAGTGTTGGGAATGTTAACACCTGCAGCTCTTACTTTGACCATGAGCTTCTCAAACCTTTTCACTAAGTCAAGCATAGCTTCACCTTGACGATGGTTGAACATATTGAATTCTTCCTTCAACAGTGCCTTCTTGTTTTCTCTAACTTCGGCATTTCCTTCAACCATCTCAACAAGAGCTTCCCATAATCCTTTGGCACTTCTGTGTTGTCGTAGTCTTTCTGTGATTTCATTTGACAGACAGACTGTCAACAACAGAAATGCTTTCTTATTTTGTGCTAACTTATCCAAATCATCTTGATCATAATTCTCCGGTGCCTTTGGTTGTTCTCCAGCATCAGTGCGAGTTGTTGGAACATGAGGACCAACTTCAAAACATCTCATTAAATCAGTTTCAGTTAATGAAATGAAGTTCATGAACCTCCATTTAAAATCAATGAAGTTATCATCTAAGGTCATAAACTTAGGAGGTTTCTGAGGAGTTCCAACTTGATTTTCTAACAGCAAATAACCCTTCAATAATTCTGAATCAGTACTGGCCATGGTGTAAATCTTCAAAAGAATTTAATCTTCCAAACAGTTAACTTTTTCGCTTAAATAGCTTCAAGCGAAGCAAAAGAAACTCAGGCAAAGCGAAAGATTTTCAAGCGAAGCGAAAGACACTCAAGCGAAGCGAAAGAAATTCAAGCGAAGCGAAAGACTTTCAAGCGAAGCGAAAGACTCTCAAGCGAAGCGAAAGAAACTTAAGCGAAGCGAAAGGATTTCTTAAGCGAAGCAAAATTGTCCAAAAAGCAAATCTTCCTTAAGATCTGTTTCACCCACTTTTGTCAGTTCAAGTATGATGTTTGGTACAATGTCTAAGCGAAGCGAAAAAATTTTCTTATCAACCCAACAAACTTGGAATCCGTAAGTACCACCTTATGAAGTTGTTGCTAATTCTTTTGGTATTTTTGATAATTTTCTTTGTCAAGAACACTTGAACACTTATCTTCTTCTTTTCAAGATCAAAACCCAAAGTTGTGATCCAAAAACCCTAAACTAGTGAGCCGAAGCTCTGATACCAATTGTAGGTCCCAAGTCGGGTGGATCAAACAACGTCTTTGGATCAACCTAACTTAGTGCTAGCGGAAATCACACTAAGCAACCAAGAGGTCTCGGATCTTGAGTTTATTTTCGGTTAAGGAAATGAGAGGTTAGAGAGAGAGAAAGTAATAGAGATCTTACAAGAGATTTTCTTATGTATATCAAACTTCAAAAACCAACCACCTTGCTTCTCATGGCATGCTCCCTATTTATAGGGAAGCATGCATGAGAAGTATGATATGTCAATTGCCTAATGGGCTTCTTTACAATGGACCGTGACCCAACAATATACAAAATGACCCGTAGGCCCAAACATATAACTTAAACAATACAAAAGACTAAATATACAAAATGGGACTAACACTAGTTTTCAAGTACGAATTATAAATCCCAAACAAACATCCTTAGAATTCACTAAAGTTTTTAATACCAAATTTACCTTGCCAGAGCAAGGCCAAAAAGAAGAGCGTTGTTCGTGCAGGCAACAGCTACACCTTCAAAAGAAGAAACAGTTGGTATCCCTGTCGGCGTGTTCCCCTTATTCATCACCAGAATCATCTTAAACTTAAAAAGTATATAGGCACCCTTCAAGAGAATCACGAGGATATTTGAGATATTTAATATATCTTTTCCTTTCAGATCAAGGAATGTGCACCGACGCAAGCCAAGTGATTCAAGGTGACAACAGCCATTAGTATTGCCTGCAACACATTGTTTTTTATGCCTCTCCCAATGAGTTCAAGGTGAGTTAACTTAGGTAGGTTTTTCCAAATTGCTAAGGCCACCTCATAATCCATACTCAACAAATCATCATCCTCATCACCATTCCATATAAATACATCTTGGTTGAGTTTGAGTGTTTTTAGCAAGGCACAATATCATCCAACAACTTCAATGTCCTCTGGCATAAATGTTACATTGACAAGACTGAGCTCCTCCAATAATGATAAATTCTTCAGCGCGGTAGCATATATACTTACTATTTTTAGACGCGGAAGAGAAACATATCAGAATTTTGATTTTTAAATAAAACTGATATGTTAGCTATCAATGATTAAAGAAATACTAATACCATTACCTATCAACAACATACTAAACAAACAATCAAATTACTAATTTCATCAATTAATAATCTAATTTCAGAGAGCTCACATCACAATGAATGAGAGAATCGTTGATTACAAGCCACCGCTCCTCTGTCGAAGATCGATGATCAAACAAATTGATGAAATGGCGGTAAATAATATATTCTTTTTGTTTAAAAGATTTACCCTTTTTAATTTTAGTAAACTTGACAAGTATTTTTTGAACCTCAGTCAAAATGTTCATTAAAAACATTCTTAACGAATTTTTATTTTGGTTTATTGGATTTTAATAATAATCACTATTCATTTTATCGTCATTGGCGGTCCTAAATTTTAAAAAGTTGGCCCCCAATGGTCCTCCGTTAAAAGTGACTTAACGGCACTATATTTTTTTTTCGAATTTCAAACTAATGTTTTAAGACTTTTGATCGGAAGAAGGATACGAGTTGATTGATGTAAAACTTAGTTCCCAGCGGTGATCCAAACGACTTGTTTTTTGTTAATTGGAATTTTAAACACCCGAATTAAAGCATTGTTTCGACGTTTTGGAACTCCGTTTCGAACTAAGTTTCACATCAATCGACTTGTATTCTCCTTCCGATCAAAAGCTCAAAAACATTAGTTTGAAATTCGGAAAAAAATATAACGCCGTCAATTTCTTTTTAACAGGGGACCATTGACAGCCAACTTGTCAAAAGTTTATTTAAAAAGTCAAAAGAATAAACAGTAATTGAGAAAAATAGGGAAACTCAATTGACAAGTATTAGTAAATAGTTTCAAATACCATTGACAATTGTGGTTTAGTGTAATTTTGGATTTGAAGATAGGGGAGGGAATGAGAATGCTCTAAGTTAAAAAAAGAAAAGACATAATTACGTAGTTAGTCCCTGACATTTTGTTTAAGTAACAACATTTGATACTAAGGTTTAAAAGTTACAGGTATGGTTATGATGGTTTTAATTTTGTAACAATGTTAGGTACTAAGTTTAACTTTTGTTAAAAGTTAACGGAATTTGCGTCAATTCACCGTCGTAACGCACGATTTTACCAATGCCTAGGCTTCAACGACCGGGTTTTTACCAACGCTCGATTTTTAACGACCGAATAAACATCGTTTTAAATATTTTAATTTTTTTGTATGCTTATCTTTTTATATGTTAATTCAACAATTTTATATTTTGGGCTTTATTAAGGCACCTTTACGAATGGAACCAATACCACTAAATACGTATCAACTCGCCGCCACAACACAACACCCGGTTTTACCGACCGAATAAATATCGTATTAAATATATATGGAAATTTTAAAAATAATACACTATTTTGAGTATGCTAATTTGATGAGTTTATTTATTAGGTTTGGTTACGATACCATAACAAACTTAGTCAATACCAAGGTTGCAAAAGTCGCTAGACGAACCCTAGGCGGCCGACTGGGGAGTTGGGTGTACTCGGAGTACTCGGGGAGTGCTCAGAAATGGTGAATATAAAGAAAATTAATTTTTGGATATTGAATATATGTCAAATATCATAAGTATTCTAATATTTATAACAAAATAAGTGAATATCGATATAAATAAGAGAATTTATATTTTTAAGTACTAAATTATTCTAAAATTTGCTAATCATTAACTAAAAAAAGTGATATTTTTTTTATAATATTATAGAACTATGAATTATGTTTTCTTTTTTAAGTCGAAATCGGCAAGTTAACCGACTAGATGTGATTCTGGTTGGGGTTGACCACATTTGATCGATTCTCAATAACTAGGCGGAGTGGAAGAAACTCTCTTCAGCGCCATACCTTGTAGCGAGTACTCGGTTTTGGAGACCTACTCTTACAACATTGGACTCAATACAGATAGAATTCACATTGACTTGTAACTGCAACGTCTGAGTTTTACCACCCGAATTCGCCGCGTAACGCACTGGTAAATCACTAGTTGTCGTACTAATGAGAACGTGAAATTCCAAAATATTCCAAAACACAAATATGCCAAACATTTTAGTGAGAATTTGTAATGACAATAATGCCCTAAGTTTTTTATTTTTCACTTTCTGTTAGCATTTAACGGAATTTAAAGTTAGTACCTAACATTGTTACAAAACTAACACCTTAGTACCTATATTTGTTAGTTTTAAAACTTAGTACCCAATCTTGTTACTTTAGCTAAACGTTAGGACCAACATTATAATTGTATAATTGTGTCTGAAAAAGTACAGTAAGTCGATTTTGAATAATAATTTGCTTAAGGGTGTGTTTGGGATTTCTTATTTAAGTTGAAAAGGCCTTTTTATGATAAGTTGAAAAGGACTTACGACTTTTTATGAAGGAGTTTCTAAAAAGGTGTTTGGTTTAACTTATAAGCCAATAAGTCAATAGTTATATTTTAAAAAGTGTTTGGTTTAGCTTATGGATGTAAGGGTGTAATGGTTAAAGAGAGCTGGGTGGAATGGAAGGGTGCAATGAGTATTCCAAACCTATAAGTTGATAAGTTACCAAATCCCAACTTATTGAAAACCCCCTTTTTTGCCTTGTTGATAAGTTACCAAATCCCAACTTATTACCAAACACTTTATAGAGTTGGGTTCAAATAAGAAGGTTAATTTTTTTAAGAAGGCTAAGAAGGAGGGTATTTTGGTCCACTACTTTAATCTCAAAACTCACTTAATTTAACCTCAAAACCTACTTAATTTAATCACAAAACTCACTTTCATCTTCACTCATCTCTTACAACTACCACCATTTCACCGCCCATCGGCACCACAACCGTTACCACCTTGCCATAAAATTTGCCGAAAATTTTCACCGGAAAGTCGTGGTTGGAAAGTCGCGAGGAATTTTGGTCGGAAAGTCACCGAAAAACAATCATCGCTAGGAAAAGTACAAGGGAAAAACATTATGAAAAAAAAAACAATGTAAAAAACACAATGGAAAAACACAGTGAAAAACACAATTGTATAACACAATTTGATAAAAAAAACACAATTTGTAAAAAGCCCACTAATTTTTATTTTTATATAACAATATGGTACTCATATAAAAGATATAAAAAACATTCGTTATTGTGGTTATTTTATTTTTTTTAATGCCGTATAAAAATTATGAACACTTTAAAATGATGAGTGACTTAACATGTGTCTTGCATGTGGAGAGAAAAAATCAATAAATGTGTTATCCCTATTATGCCCTCCCTTTTATGTAAAACATGATTTCACCTATAAACTAATATCAATCATCCATGTCTAAAATCAATTGAATAGATTACTTAGTATCCTTTCTACAAAATCATATTTCCTATTATAATTTAACCCGCACTTTATAGTTTATAAACATAAAAATGACTTATTAAATTTTCATAAGTCATAAGAAGCGAAAAATAAGGAATCCCAAACACATCCTAAATTCTCAACCTATCCCCCATTTTCATCTCTATAATTACACTAAAAAACACATACTTATCTTTTTTATTCAATTAAATAATACTTTTTTTTATCTTATAATTACAATTTTCGCTCTCCTCTACTCACAACAAATTCTACAAATATTTAAAAAATAAATGGGAGAAAACAAAGTTTTCCCAAATTTACAAAAAATCATTACCTTTTCTCCCTGCACTTTACATTCAAAACCCGCCAAACTACCCTCACATTATTATTATTATTATTATTATTATTTTATATTTATTTTTGTTTTTAGGATAGGATGATGGACTTTTCGTTAACTTCCTCTAAAATTCAGTATTTATATAAATCGAGTTTAATTTCACTACATATTTATTTTTGAAACAATGTTGTCAATTGGGTTGTTCGCTTCGTGTTTGAAATTGCAATCTTGGCGTCCGGCCTCATAACTTCATCTGAGTCCAAATCATGAACAAGGTAATTAATATATTGAATTTCTGTTTACAGATTACTCCTCAGTTATTTTTCAACATTAATTGTATGATATAGGTAGGGTTTATGCAGAAGTTGTTGCGTGTTTAATTGCAGTCTTATCAATCGCAAGTTACACATTTGCAGAATGCCTGCTGGCCACAGTTTATGTTAAAATCACATCAAATGCAGCTTTTTTTGCATTATCTGCTTATGCATATATTTTGATTCTTGTGTTATTTCTCATCTAGATGATCTACATGTGTCGGCGATACGACGCTTCCACCGCATCTATCATGGTAAGGCCTCTTGACATTCTTTATGTTAGCAGCGGATAGTATTCATTTCAACTATTCTTTCCCTCTTTTGTGTTATCTGCTTATAACATAATGTTTTTCTGAACTTTCGTTCAAATTTTACTAATTAATATTGATGTGGTTTTGAAATTTCTCTTGATGCATTCTAGAATACGATATCTGTTTCGAAGCTGTAAAATGCAATGAAATATCACATCACATTCCTTTTTACCAGAACATCAAGTTTATTCTAACTCTGAATAGTTTTCTGTGTGGTTTCTTTTCACTGAACAAAATCCTTTTGTAATTTCAACTAATGATCGATAATATAACTTCACTTGTAGGTAGGGCAAAACGACACTATCAACCAATGGTCGGGTACATTTGTGAGTACGAAAAGGCTGCTGTTGGAGACACTTTAATTTTCATAAGGTTCTCTCTCTTTTGCCTTTTATGTGCATGTTTGCGTGCCTTATGTCCTTCAAACAAGATCTTTTTCTATCTGTTAACATCATCATCTATGTGATTTTTGAAGGGAAAACAGATGTTTTTTCTTGTGATTTTGTTTCTAGTTAGTTACAATCATAAAGCTCTAATGCAAATGGGCCTAAACCAAATATGTTCTAACCTAAATATCCAACCGACATCCAAAGAGAGTTTGTGAAATGTTCATTAGACTTGACAAAATCAATAAAATTTATCTTTGTGACTTTGAAGAAGTGACAATTAGTTTTATTGTGTTTTATCCTCTCATGGAATAATAGGTTAGAGGCTATATTTAAGACAACTTCATTGTCACATATGAGCTCCACCCATGAAAGTTTTTGTCTTTGCTTGATTCTCGTCCTACGCGCTTACCTTTTTACCACATTTTGTTTACTTTCCAAGACACAAAATTGCCTCTAAATAAGACAAGGAATCCCGAAGTTGATAGTGTAATAAAAGAACATTCATTATAATTTGCATTGCAATCTATCTAAACTCACTTTCTCAAGGATATCTAGGCATACTTCCATTAAGATGAAACTCCGTCTTTTGACGTGCAATCTCAATGCCAATAAAATAGTTAAGTCATCCAATATTCTTAGTTTGGAAATGTTTGAACAAATGGTCCTTTAGTTGTTGAGTATGAATAGTGGCTACTATATCATCAACATGTATCGATAAGGTGCAATAGACCTCGAATGCTATAGGAAACCGAATATTTTGCCTTAGTGGTGTCATGCCAAGTTCTCTTAGCATGGTGTTGCATCAATTAGATCATGTGCTCATGCTCTATGAAATGGCTTAGATCCATAAAGAGACTTCCATAGTTTGTAAACTAATCCTTACCCAGTGCAACAAACCCACTAACCCAAGACATAATTTTGGAACAAAACCGATTTAACCTCACCACCACCAAATCTCCAATATGCCGACATGCGTCGTGATTTGAAAATCAAAGTGTTGATTTTTTTGCCTATGATGTGTGTGTAGCCACTGCCAACGCATTTGGCTTAGTCTTCGAAACACCTTATGATGTTGCTTTCTTTTGCCACGTTTAACCACCACCATCGTTTGCCACTACGACCATCACTTTTTTTGTGGGCAGTTTCTTCAAGGTATTTTTTAACGAGTTTCTAGCTCGGTGTTCAACTTCAAAACATCCATGGAACAATGCAAACTTTTATTCCTCTAACAACTCAGTAAGCAACTTGGTCTTTAATTAGTATGGAACAACGCATCTGGTTTTTATGTCTCTTACTGTTCTCACCAACCAAACTAGTGGAAATTAACATGGGAACTCTTGTGGTAACAACTGAGGTCATGGTGCAGATCACCAATTTAGTATGGAGACTAATCAAAACACGAGATATGGTCACTGCAATAGATTAGGTATCAGACATCTCATATCGTAATGTTCTAATCATGACTCCTACCATTTGTGTTAGGTCTACAACAAACTTTGTTGACAGATATGCTTTCCACATGATGCTTCTATAACATGGTTTCTTAGGGACTTAAGTAAAAGTTATGGACTTTTAGAGGAGTGCATATAGTTGTCTTTTATGGGGCTTTGCTTTTCTTACACTTTTTGGTTGCCTTAGCTTCAGTTTTGTCTTAGGACAGTCTTGGAATATAGATTTGTTACGTTAGCGTATAGGTACTTCAAGTGGATTTGTGATAACTCATTCATGTCTCTTTGTTCTCTTATATGTTATTACCATTGTTTTCTCACCATATTATGTCATGAGTAGTTTACTACTATTGATGTTTCGACTGCCATATCTGGTTTTCTATACTTCATATGAAAAAAAAATCAAGTTTTTCTAGAGCGAAGGTCTCAGTAGGAGCAACTTTATATCTTTTTTTGGAATAGTAGAAAGACTTGCTATTGTTTCACCCTCCCCAGACCCTACTATATGAGTCGGATTTCACTTATTATGCTTGTTTGTTTGTTTCGATGTTACGATTCTTTGTGACACACTTTATGTTATCTGGATACTATACTCTAGATTTAAGAAAAACTAAGTTCGTTTGCTTGTTTTTTTAATCCGGATCTTAGTATGAGGGGCCCCTATTTAACTAACAGTTTGTCATAAGTGAGATTTTATTAGGCATGTTTGTTTGTAATCTATACTCTCTTATTACTTATTAAAAAAGATACAAGTTTTGTCACCTACCACTCCCACATTAAACCTCACTTTTTTTAATAAGTTTATAATAAAATCTTAATATTTACCATTCCTAAAATTTTCGCTTCAAACATTGTTAATTTAGTATTTACTTCCTATATTTTTTTTTGCAAATATTTGAAATTTATAATTATCTCTTATTTTATAAAAACAAACGTTGTTCAAGATGTATGCATGTACTGAAATTTAAATTAAAAGTTTTATTACATTTGTATGTTCTTCAGATTTTGCTATATGTAAAAATAAACACAATATTGATTCATAACTCCCATAACAATTAATACCCATAATAATTTAAATTAAATAGATCTTTACTCTGTAAACAATATAAGGAGAGGATCAAGAGAAAACTCATCCTTAGAGAGATCAAACTTAAAAACTCCTAAAGAATTATTTTTAATTAAAAATAAGAAAATATTTTCAACTTTTCGTTTTTGCCATCATTCTTATATTTTGTTACCCTTCACTCGAAAAAAAAAAACGTTGTAATGCACATACGTATTACTGCGCGATACTGTTGTATTACACGTGTGTATTACTATGTATTTTTATGTTCAATAGTGTTTAATTGCAATATTCAATATTTGTGTATTGTATATGTGCAGTAGTGTTGTATTATATGCAAAAAATAAAAAATAACAATAAAAGTCGATGTCGTGCACATGTGCGTTAATGTTGTATTACACATACGTACTAATGTGTATTCGATGTGTGTAATAGTCTTATATTGCATATATGTACAATAGTGTGTATCAAATATGTGCAATAGTGTTGTATTCTATGCAACACAACACTCTTGCATATATGCAATGCACACTATTATACATGTGCACTACATTGATGAGTTTTTTTTTTTTTTTTTTTTTGGGGGGGGGGACTATATCAACATTTAAGAATAATGGAAAAAAAGAAACTATAACAAATTTTTTTTTTTTAAAAGTTAAAGATAATTCTTTAGGAGTTTTTAAGTTTTCTCTTTAAGAGGAGTTTTCATTTGATCCACATATACAAATTTTTTAAACTTTCATTGCTAGCATTCTGCACGGTCAGGTTTTGAAGGCCTAATTAAATCAATGGCAAACATGTATGATTTATAGTTTAAGCTCTCTTATGATGGATTTAAATAATAAAGTACACTGCTACAAAGTAAAGCATTCGTTGTTTATAATTTTTTAAGGAAGTGCGTTGATTAAAATTTAAGGGTATTTTCTTCCTTTTCAGTTTATTTAATTTGTGTTAAAATCTTAAAGCACTTCAAAAGTAAAAGGGTATTGTTTGTTTCAAAATTGTTGTAAAGACTATTGTACATCGACTATGTATTAACCATTAATAGTGTTTGATAGGTTTATTGTATATCAATTATTTATTAAATGTTGTATTTTTCATGAATTACCCGTGCAGTACACCGGTCTCAAACTATTAATATCATATATTATTAGGAATGTTGTTACATATTGCGTAATGTATATAATATAGTTGTAATATTATAGCGACATACCGAAGAATGCTTTTGATAAATTTGGATTCGAGTGATATGAATTTAGATTCGAGTAATACGAAATTGAATTCGAGTAATTTGTTGGATTCGAGCTAATAAGATAACTTTGTAAACAATAGTGTCATCCACCATCAAAAGCGCTTTATTTTTATGAGTAAGCATTTAATACAAGAGATTTGACAACTTACTATATAAGGTGCATAGTGGTAGAAGAGTTAAGTACTAAGGGGAGTGGGTGTTTTGTTTTCTCATTCGGCCTACTGCATTCCGATTCTTTGAATTTCTAGTCCTAGAATTAAGAAAGATGGATTCTTCAATTGAAAACACAGGTGAATCATTTACTCATTAGCATTTTTTTCTGTAATCATGTTGCTATTTTCTTTATTAAAAGGTATTCTATGTTATTTGTGTTTTTAATTTTTTTTTATTTTTATTATGATGGCTTTATTTTTAGTCCAGTATTCAAGATCTGAAGTTTGTTCTTTATATGGAATTAATCTTGTAGTTGATCTTTATATTACTATAAGTTTTTTATAGCCAAAAAGGATATTTTTGAAAGACTTAGTTCATACCAAATAGCGTTGTCAATATTGAATTTCTTGAATCAAAGGGGGTTCCATATCCACGTTTTAAGTTAAATTCTTGTTTTTTTAATTGTAACCATGGTTGTAAAAATCCTGACTAGGCATTGATTAATCGTCGATTAATCCCAGTTAATCCCCGCTTAATCGATTAGCGATTACCACAACACTGATTGTAACTAAGATGCAATGTATGCAGATCCGAGAAAACAATGAAATTTCTTGTTTTCTGGTTTTTCGTTCATAACCACTGTCAATAATTCAGTTTATAAGTTATTGTCATTTTTCTGATGCAGTTAATTTACCTTTAATTTCAGGTGATTATCAAGCTGATCTTCGTGCTCAGTTATGGCATGAATGTGCTGGTTCTTCAGTAAAAATTCCTTGCATAGGTGATCTGGTATTTTATTTCCCGCAAGGCCATCTTAAGCAGGTTTCTGTTTAATCTCTCCTTTTTTTTTCTTCAGTGGTAATCTTAGTATATTTTTTTGGGAATGTACACACATAAGGGTTAGGTTCAAGCTATTAATTGTAATATTATAGTAAGATCACATTTATTTCAACTTTGATGCTAAATTGGACTATGAACTAGCTTCATCTGATTGTTTTGATTAGTGGTAAAAATTGTAATAATTACTGTTGTATTTTATTAATTAATATGTAGCTGTTATTATGCAACATTGTGAATTTACCTTGTTTTCAGGCTGGTTTAACAGAAAATTTCTCAGTTTTGCGTGTGTTTTATATTGGTGAAAATGTACACAATTATGTGAGTGATTATCGTAAATTTTTTAGGTGGAAGAAATCATGAAGCAAGAAGGCATAGATAGAATACCCAACAATTGGTTACCTTCTAAGATACTGTGTAAGGTGGTTGATGTTCAGTTAAAGGTATATTCATGTTGAATTTTCAACTTGTAAATTACCAATATATTTATGCTTTTGTACTTATATTCAGCTGTAAACTGCAGGTGGAACTCAAGTCTGAGGAGGTGTATGCTAAGATTACTTTGCGTCCACACGTAATCACATTTATGCTGCCAATGATTTATTCTTTTCTTTACGTTTGCTAGAACAATATAATTCTTATAGTGTGATTAATTTTAAAACTTGGAATATTTAGTTTTATGAACGTGAGGTATCAGGCATTAGGACTGTTCCTCAAAAGGTTCCTGCAAGTTCTTTCAGCAAGATTTTGAGAGCTACAGATGTAAGCAAAGACGGGGGATGTGGCCTACCTCAGAAAGATGCTGAGAATACATTCCCACCTCTGGTATATAATATGCATATTATTATTTTCAATGTCACAAATCCCCAAAATCATGATTTTTATTACATAATTCATAACTCTTTGATGCTGATGATTAGCATTATCATTTCTTTAATCCAAAACCATTTCGTAACCTTTAGTAGTTTAGTTGTCAATAGAGAACTGCACTAGGGGTAAAAATAAGCCGAGCCCTAGGTCGCCTAAGCTCATTTACCTTAAAGGAGCTCAAGCTTGGCAAGTTTCAAGCTCTATTATTTATTTTATATCACACTTATATACATTTCAAACTAGACTCGGGCTTGTTTCAAGCTTGACTCTGGCTTGTCTCGTTCATCATTTATTATTTATTTTATATTACATATGCATTTATAACTATTTCTAGATATAAAAAAGGAATATTGGTTTTAAATAATCCCAACTATGGCCTATTGGTAAATATCAGTCTCAACTTTACACTTGCCTATTGACTGTCCCAACTATTGATGTATTTGTTTTTAACGGGCCGCGACTAACGGATGTTAACTCCGTTAGTGATTTGCTGACGTGGACCTTCTTGGCCGGCCGGAAACTTGCCGGAAACCTGCAACTCGCCTCCATTCTCCCTAATATTGTTACACCATCTCTCTCTATCTTTCCCCTCATTCGAAACCTAACCAACGTGCCGCCGTTGTTGTCTCCGGCGAAGTCCACCCTCACCAATCGTGCACCATTTGAGGTAATTGACACATCATTCGACTCGTTTTTATCCTCTTAACAAAAGCCCTATGCTTATTTTGTAAATCGTGTAACATTGATTTCAAATTTTTGAAAATAAAATCGGGTTTGGTATATAGGGATTGGCCATGAAAGAAGATGAAATCTACTTCATTTTCTAATTTCCGATGTCTTTTGAAGAAGGAGGGAGACGGTGTGACGATATTAGAGAGAATGGAGGCAAGTTGCAGGTTTCCGGCAAGTTTCCGGCCGGAGAAGAAGGTCCACGTCATCAAATCACTAACGGAGTTAACATCCGTTAGTCGCGGCCCGTTAAAAACAAATACATCAATAGTTTGGACGGTCAGCAGGCAAGTGTAAAGTTGGGACTGATATTTACCAATAGGCCATAGTTGGGATTATTTAAAACCAATATTCCTATAAAAAAATGTACACAATAAAATCCCACTCATAACATAGCTATTGGTATGGTTCGGGGAATTATTTCTAGATATACCTATAATTACAGTTTTATAAATATTATAACATAATTTATATTGTTTAATTATAATTTAGTATATAAAAATAATTACTGTTTAAATATATATTTAATGTATTAAATAAAATTATTTTAATAAGAGGCTGGTTTAGGTTCACGAGCCTAGTCGAACTCGATAAGTGAAACTATGTTTCTGAGCGGCTCGGTTTTTGTTTACAACACTAAGTCACCCTGGAAAAGTTATGTTCAGTTTTTTATTTTCTTGTGCAATAATGTTTTTTTGTTTTTGAATCCATCTCTAAAGACCGGTCTTCCTTTTGGAGGATAAATAACATACAATTCTAACCTTCCAATGTATTCTCTCTAGAAAGTAGTATATAGTTATATTTGGTGATTATATTTGGTGATTAAACATGGATAAATGGATTGTGCTTTCATTAATGTTCAGCCCCAGTACTTTCAATCACACTAATAGTTTGTACTTGCTTTGGTGCAGGACATGAGTCAGGATTCAGCTTCACAAAAAATTATTGCTAAAGATCTACATGGGTCAATATGGCAGTTCCAACACACATATCGCCGTAATATTACCCCTTTCATATAGTTGATGCAAATTAAATCCTGAATATTTCATAAACCCAATAAAGCTTTACAAGATATACTTGCCATTTTTTTACTCCACAATTCTATTACTTTGTAGAATACTTCGTGTGTCCTCAATGAGTACAGTTCGATTCTTGAGTTGAAACCAAAATACCTCAAAATTTGAATATTGTTATATATTCGGATCTTTTTGAAAGTTTTAACTCAAAAGTTTGTTGATTTGCATTTCTGGAACAAAGTTTAATGTAGTCACCAAAATGTTGTCTTTGCGTACAAAAAGCATTTTCAATTTTGAAGTTGAGATATATTGAATTTATCATCAAACCCACAATACACTCTCTTTTTTGGCCATTAATTTCGGGTTATGTATGAATCAGTCTATTTGAGTTGTGTTTTATCGTAAACGGGTTAGATAAAATTGTTCTTTGTTTTCTTTTTCCAATTATAGTTATAAGTTCCCTGTTTCTAAAATTTTTGAAGAATAAAAAAGTGTTAGCAGGTCAACACAACTCATCGAAAATGCTGTGTTATGACTTATTAGCTAACCCGTCTATCTTAAGACCTCTTTGTTTTTAATTTTCCTCATTAAGTTGTGAATAAGTAATCGTTTGGTCTTTGCAATGAATGAACTGTCTGACTAAATGGCCATCTGGGAAAACTTATTAACTGAAAACATGTTAATATGAATATGTTACATAAACAATAATAATAAACAAAAGTAAATGACAGAGTGCTAAATCATCAAAGTGTTTTTGTATGTACAAATACAGGTAGTCAAAATAGACATACACTGATAAATGGTTGGGGTAAATTTGTCCGCGAAAAGAAGCTTTGTGAAGGAGACGTTTGCATTTTCTTAAGGTTCTCTCTACTCCCTACAATAGCTTCACGGATCATTCTCCGTATATCTTTAAATAAAATTTTCTGTCCAGTTCCCGTTTACCTAAAGCTTGGTTTTAAAAGGTGCATATTAAGGGCTCACTTTTTAATGGCAATACTAAATGATGACCACACATTTTTATTCTCGTGACAGATGGAAAAGAGAAATATACATTGGTGTTTGTCGAGCGGCTAGATGGGATGACACACCTACTGAATTAACATGCGCCAGTATGCAGCTTGGCATCCTACACAATGTCAACTTATCCATCAAGAAAAGAAATGAGTTTACTGTATCTTACTACCCTTGGTAAGTTTCTCTATCACATTTACTGTCATTTTTTACTTTGGGGCAAAAACATTTACTCTCCCCGTTCTTTAAAGGATTATAAGTCATAAAATGGAAGTTTCATAATATATCCCCTCAACATGTGCGAATTTCGTATCTACACAAAGCAAGTTTTAATGCCTAATGTACATCGATTTTACAGCACAATTTTCGTATATGTGATATTTCTAAATTTTGAGGGGATCTTAAATTGCCAACCGGTAGTATGTTAATTGTGTTTTCAGAAGTAAGTTTACTGCTTTAATAATGTGATTTACCAAATCGACATGTTTGGGATACTTTTAACCTGATTGACCTTTTTTCTTTTAGCTAGCTTTTAATTTGACACGTTTGAGATAAGTGATACAAAAATTTACAAATTCATAAGTTAACAGGTTAAAGTTTCTTTTGATTATATGTTATCGAATTTATGGATACATTGCAGGACGAGGATTTCACCGTTTATAGTAGCATATGACGAGGTCATGGAGTCACTGAAAGTTAATTATACGCCTGACATGCGTTTTGAAATGCAGTTTGATGATGAGCCTCAACATATTGTGAAAAGGTAGGCACCTTTTATTTACCTACAAATATGTTATTTTTTTTATGAATTGTACTACTTTTCTTCAAACTAATGCGAATCTGTTCACCAGATTCTTAGGGACCATAATTAGCAAAGAAGATATTGATCCTGTAAAATGGCCTCAATCAGAATGGCAGTGTCTAAGGGTGAGTTATTATTCTATCCATATTTTAAGGCATCACTTTATAGGGGTGCAAACGAGCCGATCGAGCTACTCGAGATCGGTTCGATAACAGATCGAACTGACCCAAGCTCAAACGAACTCGAGCCTAAGAATTAGCTTGTTTAATAAACGAGCCCGAGCCAGCTCCTCGGCTCGGCATCACTCGTGAGCCTAAACAGTCATATTTTATATAAATTTAGCTAGGTTTTTTATATAAATATACATAATTATGATATTATAATATATTTTATTATATATAAATTATAATTTTAAGTATGTTTAGAAATTGTTATACACGTATATGAATAAAGTAATTAATAGATAAAAAATAAGTTGAGCTTGAGCCGAGCTCAAGTTGAGCTCTATTAAGCTAAAGGATAAAATAAAGAAGCTAACTGTGCCTTTTTTTTCCCCCCAATTATGCAGGTTCGCTGGGATCTCAGAACATGTGGAGATGCTCTTCCTGAGAGGGTTTGCCCTTGGCAAATCCAATGTCTTGGCGTGGCTGCGCCACATCAGCGGTCATCAGTTTCTATTGGTCAAGAGGGATCTATGCCTTTGCAGCCAGTGACTCACGAGTTGCCACTTTTAAGAACTAACGGTTAGAATTCCCTTTATTTTAGTTTGAAAATATTTTGTTACAATACAATCATTCTTCATGAATCCATGCCACTTGGGGAGGATTGCAGGGCAAGGAACTGAAACTTTGACTCTTTCCAATGTCAACATCCCTGGTTCATCAAGCCAAGATCAGCCTCGAGATAAGAAAGATGGTCGCAAACTCAAGTTGTTTGGAGTATACATCGGATAGCCAGAAGTTATTTTGTGATGCGCTGGCCAGATTGAGTGTTTCTCTTTAAGATAGTATTGCATTTCTAGTTTTCGTTTTGGTATGTAATAAAACGGGTTGTGGTATATTTGTCTTGGACTTTTAAGTTTACTCTTTTGGAACAAACACATAGTTTAAGAGTAAACTCATGTTTTATTATATTAAGCAAAGTAACTCAAAACCTTAATACAATAGACTCTCATACTTCCCTAAACTTGATCATGTGTTTGTATTTTCTGGCTTAATTGGCAAAATGTATTTTTCGACAAAGCTGAGTTCCTCCAATGGCGATGTGTTCTTCAAAGCTTCAGTACTCTAGAACCCACAAATTTCTCTAAAATACGCTATAATTTCTAGATGTCTAAGCTAACTTGATGACTAATGGAAGAGAAGGATAAACTAATCGAATTACTAATGACTCAGAAGTTGAATTATCATTTGATGTCAAGACTAAATTATGCAAACACGTTATAAGTTACTGAGTATGGGTGGTATGAATTTAGTCACGCTCTCTGGTCTCCACCATGACTAAAACAATACAAAACAAAAGATTAAAATATTTTATACTAGGTTAAGTAACCGTGTAAAACACGGGTTAAAACAAATAAATTTATTTATAAATAATAACACAATATGAAATATAAAAACCTGCTCAACATATAAAAAAACATATAGTATATGGTTGAATAAATTACACAATACACAATATGGAAATAAAAAGTTGAATTTTTGTAAATCTCTAAATATTTTTTTTGTATACAATATTTGTAATTTAATTTGTAACTTTATCTTTTATATTAAATTAGTAATTTCACTTTATTTTTGGTTGCAACTCTAGAATGAAACACATAGCTGACTATGTGTTAAAACAGATTTCTCAAAAACAAACAAACCATCTAAAGCGATTGATCTTTGCTTTTATTAATCTTTATTGCAAAACAAACATAAAGTGAAAATTTCTTAGTTCAAGGTAGAAGTGCCACCGACGAGACGTGCGAGACCAGAAGACCAAACTCAACTCTCGCAGCCTGCTCCTCGGCTACACTTCATTACTCTAGTAATGCTAAAATGAGATATGGAACTTGATTCTTGAGTGAAACTGGAGTTGTTTTAAACTTAGTTGTGAAACTTAAAACTTTGTGATTTTAGTTGTTCTTGATTTGATCATTATTGAATGTAAGAAACTACCATTGATCAATCTCTCTCTCTCTCTCTCTCTCTCTCTCTCTCTCTCTAATGGCATCTTACTTTTCTTTGGTGTATATCTAATGAGTAATGATGACGTATTATTATGGTATAACATTTTATTATTTAATTGACATTACCCCACCCAACCTGAAAATTCTAACGTCGGGTTGTTAGAAATCCAAGCATTAAAAGACGTGACCCTTAAAACAAACGTGGGCTCTGTAGTTCTCTTTAATATATTTATAAAACTCATATAATTTGATAAATAACGAGTACTCATACAATATTATCAACAACCACTCGTGGGCACGTATCTGCCGATTCTTATAAGAAAAGTATTTCTTTTTTGGCAAATTGGAAATAAATAATCATATCTTTTATGTATTGGCCGATAATAATCTCACATTTAAAAATCACTAGCAACAGTCCCACCTTTTAACTATTTTTGTCTCACTGGTCCTCCGTTAAAAAATACTTAAAGTCGTTATGTTTTTTTCCTAGTTTCAAACCGATGTTTTAGGGCTTTTGATCGGAAGAACGATATGAGTCGACTGATGTAAAACTTATCTCGAAACGGTGATTCAAATGGCTTGATTTTTGTTAATTGGAAATTCAAGCACATGAACTAAAACATTGTTTCGTTGTTTGGATCAACATTTCAAGATAAGTTTTACATCGGTCGACTCGCATCCTTCTTCCGATCAAAAGCCCTAAAACATCGAGTTGAAACTAGGAAAAAACTTAACGACGTTAAGTATTTTTTAACGAATGACCATTGTGACAAAATAGTTGAAAGGTGGGACCATTGGTATTTGGTAGTGATTTTAAAGGTGAGATTATTATTGGCCAATACACAAAAGGTGGGATTATTTATTTCCAAATTTGCTTCTTTTTTTTATGCAGCGTTATTCTTGAATTTGGAATTGCCGATTTGATACTTTTTTTATTTTAGTTCTTAGTTCAAGGTTTCCCAACCTATTACGGAATCTGGAGATCCCATATTGGCACCTTGACATTTTTTAGTTCTCATTCAAAATTATAATAATAAAAAGCAGTACAAATTCACCATGGCTTCAAAAGTGAAGCAGAAGTTTCATTGCCTCTTTTCAGGTGTCATTTTACAGCACTTTCTATTTATAAATTCATGCCTAGACAGTTACACTTGCAACTTTTCATCGAAAATCATTAGTTGAAGGATGAAATTTGAATCAGTTATCATTGTTTCGATTCTAAATATATCAATGTATGAAACTTTTTATTGTATTAATAATCGTTGGTCGTTCATTTCTTGATTTCTTCTTTATAGTTTCTGTGGAAAAAGAGTTCCATCTTGTTGCTATTCTAACCCGCTTAAGGTTCTTTTTTAATCTACAAGGAAGTGATTCAAAGACCTGATATCGGCTCGCATGCCCTGTATTTGGAAAATATTAGTTGTGATATTAAAAGGAAAAACAAACACATGAACATAATTCTAGCTGCGATATTTACAATTAATGATAGCAGCATCAAAGAAAGCGATGTTGCTGCCCATCCAAACCGATGCTGCAGTTTCTTACCTTAAACTGATGTGCTGCTTGTGTACTGCTCAATTCTTACGATAAACGACCTTAAATTTAGTCAAAAGAAGTTGGTAATGACAAGCTAGAGACCGAGGAATAAAACACTGTTTAAAGAATTGTACAAGCATTAAAGCAATCGCAAAATTCTAAGAAAATCAATAAACTCCAAAACAAACATCTTTAAAATTTACCTACTTTTTTCATAAATTGGAGAAATCATCAACAGAACACTGATTACCTTATGCAATGCATACGCCCTTCAAGAGAATGATGAGGAAGTTTGAGATATTTAATCTGTTGTGAATATATTTTCCCTAAGATCCCTGGTATATCAAGGTATATGCACCTACACAAGTCAAGTGATTCAAGGTGACAACAGCCATCCAAAATTGCCTCTAACCCAATGTTTTTCATGCAGTTCCCAATAAGTTTAAGGTGACGTAATCCAGGTAGGTTTTTCCCAATCGCTAAAGCTACCTCGTTATCTTCATTGTTAAGTGAGAATATAGATGATGTTCGGTTCAGTTTGAGTGTTTTTAGCAAGGGGCAATAGCGGCCCACAGCTTCAATATCTTCTTGCGAAATGCTTGTCCTGATAAGGCTGAGTTCCTCCAATGATGATAATTTCTTGAAAACTTCACTCCAGAATCCTTCCACTTCAGCAGACATATTATACGCGATTTCCAGACGTTTAAGCTGACTTGATCGGTTAACGGAAGAGAAGCGGAAACAAATTAGTCATGAATGTTAATTATCGTTATCGTTCAGAAGACCCATGAAGGATGTGGCCAAGTACAATCATCTGATGGGCAACAATGGAAAATAAATATAACATCAACCAAACTAAAATATACAAGCAAGTTATAACAAACCAACCAATTATATTACTAGATAATTTCTTGACCATGATTACAATACCTATCAAGAGCATAATGAAGAAACGCGCGACGGCAAAGACCATGTATGGTTAAATCAACCATTTGGCCTTGGCTTCTATCCACAACATGCTTACACGTCTTCAGGCACATGACTCTTCCAGCTGAAAACGTGTCCATATAAATGACCCTCCACATGGCCGGGTCCTTGCAGATATCACGCCACTCAGGGCACACTTTTTGCGCATTCAGGAGTTTGTCAAACGCACCAACTCTTTGGAGTATATTCGCCATTAAGTCGGATGGAAGCTCCAACCAGTTCCTTGTTGGTTTCTTCTCTTTCGGTTTCTTCTCTTCCCGTGGCTGTTTCGGATTCTTGCTTTTTCTATGATTTGATTTTGATGGCATTGTCACTTTTAACATTCACAAAGCAAAGCAAATACTATGATGTTATAATCACCTTTCTAGGGCAAACGAAATCAGAATGGGTAGAAATCACTAATAAAAAACCAATAAAAAAAACTAATCGATTAAAACTCAGACGTAATTTCAATGAAAGATAACTCACATCGCAATGAACAAGAAACTCAAATTGGTCGACTGATATTATATGGGTCGTATATGATATATATAGCCGCCGGACGCCACCGCCAATCAAATATATTACTTTTATTTATGTACGTATATATATTGGGAGCATGTTTACCCGCTTTTTCATAAAGCCTACAGGTTAGGTTGAAAGATGTTTGGTGATTAATTTTTTTTTTTAGTTTTTTGCAAGGATCAAAAAACAGTTTTTTAAAAGATTAAAATCATGGCTTTTCAAAATGGTTTTTTGAAAAAGCTAATAAGCTGTTTTCAAACTTAATCCCAAACATGTTCTAGGTATGTTTGGCAAAACTAGCCGGTGGCTGTTAGCTAAAAGCTGGTAGCTGCAAGCTGGTGGCTGTAGCTATAGTTTTTTAGATAAATTAATTGTTTGACAGAGTAGCTGGAGCTTTTAATAAAACTAGGTGGGTGCCTGCGCGGTGCAGCGGAGTGGACACACAACCTGACATAAACCTCATAATCGGTGTTGGTACATGATTTACCTGATGACTGTACACACATAACCCGAATGTAGACATGTAATTTGTGCGATGGCAGTAAGTGTGTAACCGGTGGCGAAAAACAAGAAGCAAAGCTGAAATATACAGTAATTTCAAGTAGATAATTTTTTAAACCAACCTGTTTTGATCTGAATCCCTTTCCGACCCGCATCGTTCTAATCTAAAACATGTTCTGACATGACCTATTTTGACTCAAAACCGTACCGACACGAACCGAACTAAATTAACCATTTTTGTATCGACTCGTTCCGACCCTAATTTGGTCTTGCACATGACCCGAGCTTGCCTGACTAGACTTGTTGCCAATCCTAACTAGTAATCACGTAGTATGTTAATTTTTTAAAGTTAAAGAAGTATAGCAATATCATACTCAAATTAAAGAAAATAAAATGCTCGTTTTTATGATATAATTTTTTTTTTAAATATTAACGTATAAAAAAGTTATGGTCTCTTAAAAGTCGTGGGGTAGTTAGTTTTGAATAATGATTAAATGTGTAACTATTATATAAATTAACAAAAGTTGATCAAGGTTCAAGTACCAAACTTGTAAATTCAAATATAAAAACTTGTAGCTTTTTCTCAAATACTAGTATGTAGTTTTTTCTCTTCAAGCTCCTTCAACCAAACAAAGTTTTTTTTATTGAATATGAGCATTTTTTTAAAAGCTTGAAGCTAGAATCTCTTAAAAGCTCCCAACCAGACATACCACTTATCTTTGAGGTGTTATCCTAGTTTATTTTAGTCAAGCCTAGAAAGTCCTGAACTCATTTAAGCTTGGATTAATTCGATCTTTTAGTGAGTTTATCTTAAGTGGCTCACAAGTGGCTTGACTTGTTTACATTCGGTATCAAATAATGTGGACATAAAATTAACTTACTCTTAGACGCAGGGGTGAAGGTTCATGGGACCAGAGTGACCCCAGCCACTGCCTTTTCGGTTAATACAGTAAATTTCATGATTTTTGTCTGAAAATTTTTTATAGGTATTGAGTGCGGAAACCCTAATGAATTTTTTTTCAAAAAGCTAACGATCACCATTGAATTTTGCGTTTGATTTTTCTTTTTATAAAACCTCGCATTTTATAAACAAATACCGGTCAAATACTAAAAGCTTTGTTTTTATATAACTCAAACTTGAAGGGGGCTATTTGTAACAACAATAATAAACTTGTTTAAACAAAAAAAAGTTTTTACCAATATTTTTTTACCAATGGGTTGGGGTTTGAAAACAATCTAGAATTCATTCAATTTAGAACTTAAAGGTAGTGAGAATGTCTCACTGAAGGTCACCTGCCACCACCAAGCACACACCGCCGTCTGTCACCCGCTGCTGTCGGCCATCAGCTTAGACACCACCAGCCACCACACAGGACAACGCCTCCAGCCTTGGAAACACCACACGTCACACCACCAAGTAACCCCATATGGCAATCACTAGTCAACAAGGTGATTGTTAATTTTAGTTTATTATTCACCATTGTTGCGTTGTTAAACATTGTATTGCCTCTATATTGATTATTATTCAAAGATTATAAAATTAGGGTTATATTAGGGATTTAGGGAAATTGATCAATTAAACTTATAATTGGTATTGTTTGGTAAAATTTAGGTTTAACTCAATCCTATAGAATCTTTTTAATTAGGTAAATAATGGAAAAATAAAATGCTATTCATTCTTTCTTCAAAAAAAAATGATGAACAAATAGGTAATTCTTCTTTCAAGTACTCACTCTTTACTCGTATTATCACGAATATTTTAGGTTTTTGTTAGTTAGAAAATTATCTAGTTTTTGTATTTTATTATTGTAAGAATAACCGTTTGAACTTTGAATGAATGAAGAAAAATTAGATTTAAATTTCATATTGTATTGTCACACCCCAACCTAAAGGCGATGATGTGCTAAAAGTAGTTATAAATTTATTAACTAAAATTACGCTAATCTAGACACTAAGTAATAATTATAGACTCTTAACTCAACTAAAATTACTAACCGGGAAGTAAACCGGTCGACTATACTACAGCTAAGTAAGTCCAGATATCAAACCCACGAGACACTTTAATTACTTAAACTAGCTAAATTAGACTTAACTACATATACGACTATTTATTTATTATTATTTTTTTTTTGGGGGGGGGGGGTTACTAAAATAATAATTTTAAACTAACTAATAGAATTTATACACGACTCAACTTAGAACTTGGACTTAATTCAGATGATGATAGATAAACCACCTGGGCTAGAATCCCAAAGTTTCAGTTTTCAGTTAATCGAGAAATACTTGTTATCGGATTGGGACCATAAAATAGACATTTAAGTGAAAACCCGAACAGAACCCCTGACCCTTCTAAAAAAAGACACCCATGGGTTTCTAATGAGTTTTTAAGCACACCAGTTTTAAAGATTAGACTTTCTTACGGTTACCTAATTAATTATGAACGAGTACCTTTGTATGAAATCCTATCTTACAGCGCGAAAAATCAAAGGTAGTTTAATAAATTCAGTTGACTCGATAGACAAAGTTGACAAATCAAACCTAGACGGACTTCTTACCAAGAACTAAATATAGCAATCTTAATGTAGAGCCAATATTATATATTATTTTTAGGATTGTATATATCGTTTTAGTTTGCTTTTAGGCGGTGTAGTACGTACTCAGTACGTTTATTTTGTAAGTTTATTATGTAAACTTTGGAGAAATGGGGACCCTATATAAAGGCCAATTAACCCATTTCTCCACAACATCTCTTTCACAATACAAGACAATCTAAGGGAAATAAAGTTTCTTTCTCTCACCTACTTCTCTCATCTCCTCTCTTTTAGAATAACAAAACTAAAATCCGAGATCCGAGTGTCGTTGGTGATTTCCGCTAACCAACAACACGGATTGATCCGAGTAAAGTCTTGAGATCAATCTAGAGGACCTACACTTAATCAACAAAGACCTATTAATAATCTATCACCTTACAGCTATTTAGATTAGCAGCACACTTAGGTCTACTTGATTAATTATTGTTGTTTATATGGTTTTAATGCATATCAACCACAAACTAGTCAAAAACACACAGTAGATGACCTAACAGAATCCTATTATATGACAGACAATCACCAAGGAAACTGTGAAACAATAAAACTCACCAAACAATGCTAAGCACAATATGCATCAATTATATAAAACCAAACTCTTTATTAATTCATAATACCATAACGAAAGATAAAATCCCAATCAAAATCAAACATTTAACAAAGGTTCATCGATAGCCTAGGCAGTTTATAATGTTTAGCCTAGCATCGAAAAATCAAACAAAATAAACATAAAAGAAATCATGGTGAAAAACAATAGAAACAAAAGATTAAAGGCGATAAAACCCGTAGTCTTCGTTGTTGATCAAGTAGCACTTCACCGGTTGGTTCCATGCTTTCAAGACCGCCAAAATATGAAATCCTAAGCTCCAAGAAACTCCAAATTTGGCTGGTGGTCGGAGGGTATGTTCAGGTTTAAAGTTAAGGGTGTTTATATAGTGCATTGGGCCTCAAACCTGATCAAATTCGGGAATTTTGGAAATCCACCCTCTAGGTGTCGCACGAAAAGGCATGCCCTCCCTAGTCGCGCAGTGTGGCATGCTTATGGGAGGCCGGCCATTGGCAGGTCCGACCAGATATCTTTCGTGGTCCTTCCGGTTCGATCCTGATTATTCCGGTTCTTCGTTTAGCTCATTTTAACTCTTTTTTCGCCCTTTTCAACCACGTTCAACTCCCGGAACGTATATTACACAAATATGTTAGTAGCATATAAATTCTAAATAAAAACAAACAAAAACTAATAAAATATTATACAGAATATACAAGGGAAATATATATATTTATCATTATATCAAAAATCCCCACACTTACTCTTTTTTCGTCCCTGAAAAAGTTTAATGCAATGGGATCAAAATCGGAAAGTACGGTTTTAAAAACATATAAATTATCTTAAAGCTTTGAAAGACGCAAAAACTGCGATCATCGATATTGTTGTCCACTTAAACTCATGCATTGGTCTTTACCGGAACAAGTAAGATCCAACAATTTCATTAATTTTATATAATCTAGTGGAACCCACAGTCAAGACCCGCTTTATTTTAGTTCTTACTAGACCAAGCCACCCCAACTTAACTTAAACTTTATAATTAGCATATCAAAACTTTGTTGCACTTTTTATTTGAATAGTTAAGACAATCGTGGGTATTGTTTATCCATCTAAATTTAAGCATCAGAGTCTACAAAATTAGCCATTAGATATGATTAAGGTATATTAGTTCAACTAACTAGCTAGTGTTCCCCACTACATGACATACCCCTATTATCAAGCAACACCGTAGGCCCATTACCACCCGCGATTTTACAGGTTTTCGTGTTTAATGGTTGAGAAATACAAAGCTTCAACGTTTTCGTGTTTACTAGTTGAGAAATACAAAGCCTCAATGTTTTCGTGTTAGCTAGTTGAGAAATACAAGGCCTCAACGTTTTTGTATTTATTCTTATACGAGTTTATTAGTTGAGAAATACAAAGCCTCAATGCTTTCGTGTTATTGTTTTACATGTTTATTAGTTGAGAAATATAAGGCCTCAACGTTTTCGTATATATTTTTATATGATTTTACTAGTTGAGAAATACAATGTCTCAACGTCTTCGTATTTAATCTTACTCGAGTTTACTATTGGGAAATACAAAGGCCTAACGTGTTTGTTCTTATACAAGTTGCTAATTGAATTACTTATGAGATAATATAAAACAAGGTTCCTTTTTGATCTATAAGTATATGAGTAGATGTTACCTTGTTGCCTCTCAGGTCACATATATTGTTACTGTTAAGTGTTGGTTTGGTTATAGGCTTATATGATAGCGTACTCGTAGTCCAAGCTAGATGTACGAGGATCGAATCTTACTTGTGTTTCATTTATCATATCACGTAAATATAGACATATTCACTAAAGACATTTTCATACATATTCGCTTTCACTTATCTTAATTATTATGAACGTTTCAACCTATTTGAATTGCTCACCACATTATATACAATTACACATACTTATACCCAATAACGCTACTGTTACTATTACTAAAGTTCTAGGGCAACTTAATTACTTAATGCAACCCCTGAAATATTATTAATATTATTGTTACCATTACTGACATTTTAAAAGCAACGAATTCCCTATGTAGGGCCACTGCACGTTACCGTTATTGTTGGTGATTATTGTAAGGAATACGATTTCTAAATATGGTCTCTAGAATATCTCTGATACTTTTAACACAAACATACTTTTATTTATAGACTCAAGATTCATACTAACGTTTTCAACAAGAATGTTTTTGATTTATAACCACGTAAACTTCTTCATTATTTACTTTGGAAACGGTTTTACATTACGACTATAAAACATGTGAACCCAACAACATTATGTTGATCGTTTTCGAGTATGTTTTTCAGGTTTATAACGAAATTCGTGGAATACAAGTAGGGACCATATGCATCATAGGATACGACATTTTAAAGGATTTCATTGTTATAACTTAAAGCGTTTTGAAATCTTTTTATGTATTTGAATAACTCATGTTTTGTAAACGTTTTAAACAATTAGTATCCTATATAAATTTATGTTTGCGATAATCATATGCTTACGATATACTTGATCTCATGCGCTTGTGCTTCTGCCTTGGCGTGGTGTGACAACTTCACTTTTAAGCCTCAACATTTTCTTTTATTAGAAGAACTAGTTTTTACCCCCCCCCCCCCCTTATTACGGGGTTGTTTTACATTGTTTCTGATGGCTTGAAAAAATGTAAGTAACAATGGAGCTTTTAAAGGTTTCGTTTATATATATTAATATATATATTAAAAAAAGGATTTTCTCCTCCTCACAATATCACCATTCAATTTACTCTTCAATTCTATATTATTTTATTGTTAAGGCTATAAATACTATGCTCCAAACAAAAGATTAACATTACTCTCTTTTTACATTATCATATGGTTATTTTTCTCTTTATTTTACTTAATGTTTTAGCTAATTATAGTGTTTAACAAACTGCATCGGTTTGTTGACTTTACATGTATGATTTATCGGTTAAACAATTTTTTTAAATTTTGCTTTAGTATTTGTTATAGTTGGTCTTTACAATGACCGAAACTTCTTCATATTTAAAACTATCTCATTGTCACATGTTTTATCCATGCTTCAATGTTTGATACTGCCCTTTAAAATATGTTTTTTTGGGTTACTAATCCATGTTTACAAATCTGTGTTGGTACCGTCAATACCGAATTTGCGTCGGTTCGCAACTATAACGTGCCAATTTTTATTTGTTCTACATGTGACAAATTTTTGTATTTTGGCATTAACGGGTTTATTTCTTTTGTTTACTTCCGATGTCGTAACCCGATACAGGTTGAGTTCACGTCGACTCACAACAAGTTCATGGTTTAACGCTTTTATGTATGTTTTTTTCGTTTAATTTAATGGCCCCGTCACGAAACGCGGGTCCTAAATCCTAGTTTAAGATTAAGATAGGATAGGATTTATATGCTTCATTAATTATAAATTTTAAAGGTCATTTCCCTTATTTATTAATCATTGGTTCTCTATGCAATAATCTAATTGGGTATGACTTATGAGACTTTATATACTGTAGTTTTTAAATTAATCCGGTTCTTAATTTTGGTTCAACTAGTTCGACTAGTCAACCAAGACGGCTAGTTCGTTGCCTGATCGGGTTTTGGAAATAGTTCTTTGATGGTGTGAGTTGGTAATAAATAGTTGTCCAACGGTCACTATCAGTTGATACAAAATTCCACAATTGTTGTCTACATCCACTCTAATCAATCATTAATAATATCAACCAACACACAGACAAAACTCCACCAATCTATCTGGCTCTCCAATCCCAACGATGTCCGGAACTCACATCCTCGTATTCCCATATCCAGCACAAGGCCACATGCTACCACTCCTACATCTCACCCACCAATTAGCAGCAGCTGCCAACCTCTTCATCACAGTCCTCATCACCCCCAAAAACCTACCAACTCTCTCCACCCTCCTCGCCGCCCATCCCACCACCGTCACCACCCTCATCCTCCCTCTTCCGGCATCGAAAACGTCAAGGACCTTCCCTTCAACGCCTTCAAGCCCATGATGGTTGCTCTCGGCCATCTCTATAACGCGCTTATGGATTGGTTTCGGAATCATAATAATCCACCGGTGGCTATAATATCTGATATGTTTTTGGGATGGACAAACTGGCTTGCCCAAGAGCTTGGTATCCGAAGATACACGTTTTCGCCTTCCAGGGCCTTCGGGCTTTCAGTTATATATTCGTTGTGGAAGAATCAGCCCAAGAGGGTGAATTGCGAAGATGAGAATGAGGTGGTTAAGTTCCCGGAGATTCCCAACTCGCCGGAATTTCCTTGGTGGCAGGTGTCGCCGGTTTACCGGAGTTATGTAGAAGGTGACCCGGAGTCCGAGTTTATTAAAGACGGGTTTTGGGGGAATTTAGCGAGTTGGGGACTTGTTATAAACTCGTTCACAGACTTGGAACAGGTTTATGTTGACCATTTAAAGGAGGAGCTTGGGCATGACCGCGTGTTTGCGGTGGGGCCGTTGCTTCCCCCCGGTGTTAAGTCAACCGACCGAGGTAGGGCCAGCTCGAGTGAGGTCCTATCATGGCTCGACACGTGTGCGGATAACAGGGTGGTGTAGTTTGTTTTGGAAGTCAACAAGTGTTGACTAATGGTCAGATGGAGGCGGTCGCACTCGGGTTGGAAAAGAGTCAAGTTCTGTGGTCGGTTAAGGAACCGACGGTAGGGCATGTGGCGGCGGATTATGGGAGGGTTCCGGAGGGGTTTGAAGACCGTGAGGCAGGGCGGGGTCTTGTGGTTAGAGGATGGGCCCCACAAGTGGCGATACTAAGTCATGACTCGGTGGGTGCGACTTTGACTCTCTGTGGGTGGAACTCGACATTGGAGGCGATTGCGGCCGAGGTTCTAATGCTGACATGGACGATGAGCGCGGACAATTAGTCGAATGCCACGTTAGATGAGTTGAAAGTGGGAATAAAAGCATGTGAGGGAGGGAATGTGGTTCCTGACTCGGACGAGTTAGCTGAGTTGTTTAGTAAATCAGTGAGTGAGGCGACTCGGTTGGAGAGAGAACGAGCCAAAGAGTTGAGGAAGGCAGCAAAGGAAGCAGTCGGTGAGAAAGGGACTTCCGTACGTGAATTGGATAGATTAGTTACTAGTTTCTCTATCTAAAGTAATTATTAAATAATTAGCATGCTGCTATTTGTTTAGTTTTTCAATAATTGGTTACTAAATAAAATATGCGTGGAATCAATTTCCTTATGATCGTGATGTTTGGTAAAAAATATATATTAACTTCGTTTTCTTTTTGAACGGACAAATCATACTTACTCTTCTAATAAACCAAATGTTGAGATATATGTGTCAAACCTATATTCAGTTATAGACTAATTTTTCCTCATAATAATATTATATCATAATAGCTCATCTTATTAATCCTAATTATCCATAGGTTATAAATCAAAACTATTTTGGCAAATTGGTTATAACCGGGTTAATTTCACGCATAATATCACGCCTAACTTCATATTTTCCTCTCTAGCAGTCGAGTTCTCCTAATCCTTTCTGTCCATCTAATCGGTCTCTTGTATTAGGTAAGAATTGCATATCCTTAATTGTTTTGCTTCAATTTTTGTCAATTATGTAGAAAACCAGAGAGGCTGAATATATAGTTTTCTTTTTTTTTTAAATTTCTTCTTTTAAAAGTTTAGATAATGTTTAGACCTTGTATATGGAAGAACATTTGTTGTGTATTTTAATAATAAACAAATATAAGTATGTAAAGAGTTTTGTGAAAGAGATACACAACTGATGTATAGAGGTTCAAGTGGATGTTAACTAATCTACCCTACATCCTCTCCCCGATCGAGAGTTTTGTTCACTAAGCAGTCTCCCTAAAACGGTAGGGATCACCGGTACAATCGTCTCACTCTTCAAATGAAGTAATCGTAGTATTCACCAAGTACACCAATTACTTAGCTTTACAATTCTCCACTAATCCAAGGTAGTGAGCACTTTCTTCACTAGCCACACTAAGTGACTAGCTTTACTCTTCTTCAATATCTCATTATATCAAGATAGTGAGTCTTCACTTAATCTCTAATTAACTCTATATTAAGATAGAGTTCTCAACCAAATACAAGAAAACACTATATTAAGATAGCGTGTTTCCTTCTCAAATCTCACTTGTCAAATCACTAGAACAACCTCTAGTGATGAACTCTCAAAAATACAAGTGAATAAATGTAAGATAATAACTTTGAAACTCTTCTTTTTGCTCTAGTATATCTTGATCTCTTCTCTTAGAATTGAAGCTTGAATTCTTAAATACGAAAGAGAATACACTGATTGTATGTGTTAGTGTTATAGAGCAAAGGGTGAAGTCTTTTGAATTCCTAAGTCTTCTATTTATAGCCCAACATGTGAGAAAGGTTGTCTTCATTCTGCAGACCCTACGGTCTATCCCACGGTCGGTTCAATCGACCGTGACCGTCTAGTCCATATCAACTATGGTCTTATGAACACAAACGTTATGTAAGTTTTTATCTCCTTTTCGGCCACCAAATGGAGATTCTTCACATGTTAAAAAATGTCTTTATCACCAGACTTTGCACCATAAACCATATTCATCAAATGGGATAAACATTTTATGGTTTATTCTCACACATACCTCCTATACATTTGACTTATCCATTTTCACAAATTTAGGATTTTTAGGCTGGTTTGAATGGAAAACTTAATATTATTCTTTCAATAATTATTTGAATTTCAAATAACTAACTTTTATAAAATGGATTTTATAAAAGACCAATAAGATTTATAAATTCCTTATTATAAAATCTTTGTAAGTTATTTACATGCCTTTTTTATATATATATAGAAAATGGCCAACACCTTTTTTTGTCCATGTTTGGTTGTAAGCAATTTGGGTGACCTTCGACCCACTTCTTCTTCTTTTATTTATTTTATTGAATATAATATAAATTGCAGCCTCTCCTGTTATTTATATAATATAAAACGCACTTTGAGAAAATAGAAATGACTTTTGGAAGAGAATGAATCACAACTTTATGAATCAAAACTCATTAGGATCTCTTTTTAGTACGCACCTTCAACAGTTAATCTAGTCGAATTTTGATATGAGAGTTGTCAAAAAAGTGTTTAAAAGACGTAAGAACATAAAATAGAACACTTTATAGGCTTGTCAGTTATGTTCTTATGTTGGGGATTTCAAAATAGCAACCTGGATTATTTAGAGAGTCGTGTGATAACTTTCAGATTAAAAGTTATTTTGGTGGTTCTCCAAAATACTTTAATCAGATAAAACTCTAACTTGAGACAAGAATTTCGTATGGAATTTGTGAGGAAGATGAACCAGAGAAAACTCGTCAATCCAAATATGAACGATATATTAACCTAGGGCAGTTTTCAGGCAGTTTCAAAGTTAGATAACTGCTTTAAGCAGTTATCTATTCAAAATTCGTTATGTGTGACATAATCATAAAATTCATTTTTCTAATGAAATTTTAATGAAGCAATATTAACGAAAATAAAATTTTTCCAAGCTGACCTAGCAGCTTAACCCTAGCCAGGGGTGCTGCCCCTTGGACCCTGCTAGGGGCTGCTGCCCCTAGAACCCCGCAACCGGGGGCGCTGCCCCCGGACCCCCGGTTCGTTAGGGGCTTCGCCCTAATATCATAGTAAACTAAAGAAAGCGTGCACTTCGCACATCCCGAACTTGCTTAATGTTTACTATGATTAAATTGATCGACCAGTTAATCAAATTACATTAAAATACTAACATCTTATCCGTTAACGCGGGCCACTTGTGGCCACATTCGGATCCTGTAAAATTTATGATATATAGATTATTAATATAAAAAATTTACGTGTAATAAAAGTAAAAAAAAAAGAACTAATAAATCAGCCAATTGTTACGTAGAATCAATACCATATAATAACAGATCATCAGTGGCCTATCTCTTTATTTATTCCATGCAATCAATACTACTTAAATTACCGATTTGATTTTCTTATTCCTGCAATCAATACTACTAAAACTCAAATAAAGTGAAAACTCGATAAATTAATACTCGATTATTTAATAAACTCTCTAACATAATATTTTTTGCCGGTCCCGACTCGGGGATAGGGTGCTAAATTAATAATTTGTTAAAATTATAAGATAATACATTTTTGATAATTTCTTTAGACCCCATATAAAATATAAATTAATAATTCCTTATATATAGCATATTACATGAATGATTTATGAAGGTTTCTTGAAAAATGACTCAATTGTCTTTTGTTTTTTGTTGAAATCAATTTCCCATTGAATCTCGTCTCTAATTTTCCTTAGCATGGTAAGAACTTCTTGTGTTGTTTTCTCGTAGCTCAACAAGAAATTGTTCAATATGATTGCCGCTTTAATAGCTTCGTTTCGCGAAGGGGGCTCCATTGTAGAACTTTCATCATCTTCTACATCGATATCATCTTTATTAATTCCAATAACGCTTTCAATAATTTCTTGGATCATTTTTCAATTCAACTTGGGAGATTGAAGGTTTCTTTCAAATTGGGCCATTCATTTGATATACATGCATTGTATACAATAATTAAGTGGAAGCTTGAAAGGTGTTTGTTAACTAAGTATTCTACTATAAATTAATAAAATATTAATTAATATATAAATTAATAATTATTAATTTATCGATTAATTAATAACTCTTTTAATTAATAAATTTTGGTGGTCCAAAGTGTATTATTTTATAGAGTTTCTACTGTATAACTGTGACAACCGGTAATTTCCCAAACCCATAAGCTAAGTAATCAACCTAATAATTAGGTGATTGTAAATATTAAGCGCGTGCATATGTTATGTGCGCCCTGCGCGAGCGCGCCATGTTAGTCAGCGCGTGCAGTTGTTATGTGCAACCTGCGCGAGCGCACCATGTTAAGAACCAGCGTGAGCATATGTTATATGCGCCATGCGTGAATGCTTTGGCTTTATGTTTTCATGTAACTTAAACATTATGTTGTCTATGGGTTGACCATCCCGCATGATGCTAAGGCGGGTGCATCCTACATCGTTTATGCGCGTGCGGAAGGGAACTAACCTACCCGCATGGCGGGAACGTTGAGAGCTAGTTTGTCTGAAGCTCCAAGATGGAATTGACTTCAACATGACTGATCACTATGTTGAAATACCAAGACCACCTGGAGAATCTACAAATGAAACTCAAATGTCCCTAACTGCGAGAAGGTTACGCACCTACCCGCAGCAAAGACATGTCCTATACGCAGAAAGCTATGCGCACCAAGTTATACGCGCAGAACACTTGGTCTATTCTCCAGTTAAGGAGATTACTCCCGCCCGAAAGGAAACAGTAGCGTGTTTCAGAGATTTTCCACTTTTTACTGTACACTGACAAAAGTACCTGAAAAAGCACACTGTAACATGAAAAGTCAACTGTCAGCCACCCTATTCTCACCAACCCCAGATCTGCATGTTCTGTCCAAATCAAATCAAAATCTTTTATCCACCACTCCACTCTTAAGTAAATAATAATAACTTCCATACTTTATCATCATTACATTTAGATATGAAAAGATTTTAATCCCCTAAAGCAAGGGATTGTGTTCCCTTGAGTTTGCCTATAAATTTGTAGCCTAAATCATCACCCAAAACACACTTCAAAGAACTACAAACTTGCACTAATCCTTTCCCAAGCATCCGTTGTTTCCAGCTCCGATCCTGTTACTAGGTAAGCCGAGAATATAACCTTGAGACCTACTATCCAACCCTTATATTCTCCTATTTCTTGATCTTAATATATATACTTGTTATTTAATCGTATTCTAGACCTTCGATTCCGAGGCCAACACCAAGAAAACCCGAATCTCGATTAATCCCTTAACAAGAACCTCAGGTGAGTCTCACAGCCCCTATTTTCACTGTTTTCACTATTTTTAAACTGTTTTCGGGGCGAGGGACACGTACTTAAATAATGTTTTATCATGGTATACTTACAAGCTATGAAAGCGATTATGTGTTTAAGTTATGTTTCATGATGAGCAATGCAAACGGTTATCTAAGGTTTTCAATGTATGTGCGCTAGAACTCGAGTAAGTGATCACTTTACCATTGGAACTCTAAGGGTAGGGACTGCTGGTTTGATCCGCCCACTCGTAGGGGTCGCACCTCTTTGCATGGACGAGTGCCTGGCATGGGGCAGTACTATGGGGTTGAGCCCGCTCGTAGGGGTCGCGCCTCTTTGCATGGACGAGCGCCTTGTTTTCCGGCACAACGTCTGCGCGTAACCCGCGGGACGGTATCCTTAGCTCGTAGGGGCAATGCCTCTTTGCATGGACGAGCACAGTTTCTCAGAATTGTTCGCGCGTAACCCGCGGGACAGTATCCTTAGCTCGTAGGGGCAATGCCTCTTTGCATAGACGAGCATAGTTTTCCAGAAACGTCTGCGCGTAACTCGCGGGACGGTTTTACGTTATTTTCGCTCGTAGTGGCTGCACCACTTACATAGACGAGCACCGTATCCAAAAATTGTTCACGCGTAACCCGCGGAACGATTTTTATCAGAATATTGTCAGAATTGTGTTAATACGATTTTACCAAGCAGATGTTAATGATGTTGCCAGAAATGTTTCAGAATGATTTTATCAAGTTACTAAAACTTGTGAACTCACTCAGTTTATACTGATTCAAATGTTTTTACGTGTCTTTCAGGAGATAACTAGGTAGCGCATGGAGTCACACTTAGAGCACCACACGCTGAACATCTAAAAACAAGCTTTTTGGAAGATTTTGGTTTTATCCCCTCGATGCGCACGGTTACCCGCCGCGTAAGGGGATATGGCGAGGAAATCTTCAGTTTTATACTTGAATGTTTCTTTTTGTAATCTTGGAACAATGTAATGTGTTTGTAATAAACTTCTCATGCGCAATAAAAATCTTTGAATGTTTTGCAATGGCCCGTGCTTAATTATCAATCCCCACTCGTGCGCGCTCGGCTGTTTCCGCCGCTCAGGGCCGGGTGTGACAGATTGGTATCAGAGCACTGGTTATAGCGAACTAGGAAAAGAAGTTTTTAACCTAGACTATAACCTTTGGGGAATCGCATGAAATATTTTTCAAAGAGTATTTTCAAAAGAATATTTTCAAAAGAAAAATCACACACGCACTTAGGAACACGGGTCACTGTCTAGAGATAAGAACATTATGTGCTCTGAGTACATGCGCTAAGTTTGTTATATTTTCTTTTTATGAAAAGAATGCCTCCAACCAGAGCCAAGGGAATTACCATGACACCCGAGGAGCTTGCAGAAATAATCGCGCAGGCGATTGCAACGCATGAGGCCAGCAAGGCCGAATCTAGTCAGGGTCGCCAAGAGAACGAGACCCCAGAACCCGAATCCGGAGCCTTGAACAAAGGATGCTCCTATAAAACATTCATGGCCTGTAGGCCTTGGCCGTTCAAAGGCACCGAAGGAGCCATTGGGCTCTACAATTGGATTGACAAGATGGAGACCGTTCTCTCCATCAGCGGATGTAGTGAAAACCAGAAGGTCCTTTACGCGACCTGCATGTTCCAAGAAGCAGCTTCGTCTTGGTGGAAGCTCCAAGTAAAGACTTTGGGGCGAGAAGTTGCTCTTCACAAGACCTGGGAAGAATTGAAAGAAATGATGATGAGAAAGTTCTGCTCTCGCGCAGAAATTCAGAGCTTGCAACAAGAATTCTGGAACCACACCATGGTAGGAACGGATATCGATGCCTACACCAATCGTTTCAACGAGCTTTGCCAGCTGGTGCCAGACATGGCAAACACAGAAGAAAAGAAAATCGAGAGGTACATCTTTGGGTTACCTCCTGTCGTTAGAGTCCCGCTCAACGCCGCCGCACCTCCGACCTTTGACGAGGCGGTTGCGCGAGCCATCACCCTTACAAGGGATACGGTTCGTGCGGGTATGTTGACCACCCGCTTGAACGAGCAGCGAACCTCCGACTCCAAGAGGAAATGGAACTCCCACCGAGGGTCAGACTTCAAGCAGCCACCGCCCAAGAAGCAGGAAAGCACAAGGGTTTACGCGATTCAAGCCGCGGAACCATCAAGAAAAGGATACAGCGGGCCTCGCCATGGTGCAGCAAATGCAAGTATCACCACGAGGGTGAATGCGCAAAAATCGAATGCGCCAAATGTGGCAGGACCAGGACACAAGGCGATGAATTGTCGCATCAGAGAAGCTGGATCGAGCGACAGCTGCTACGCATGCGGGAAGCCTGGACACTTCAGTCGGGATTGCCCACAGAAAGGAAACCAAGCTCGCGGGAGAGCTTTTGTGATCGGCGCGGGTGAAGCAAAGGAAGAGCCGAATGTGGTAACCGGTACGTTTTTGCTTAACGGTCATTATGCATCTGTCTTATTTGATACTGGCGCTGACCTAAGTTTTATATCCCATGAGTTTAAAAACTCCCTGGGCTTAGCGACCAGTAGGCTAGACAAACCTTATACTATAGAACTAGCCAATGGTAGGCAGTTATGCGCGAATGAAAGGACTGAGCAATGTGTAATAGTCATGGGAGGTCATGAGTTCAATATAAACTTGTTGCCAATAGATTTGGGAAGTTTCGATATTGTGGTAGGTATGGATTGGTTGGTCGAGAATCTCGCGGAGATTGTTTGTCATGAGAAGCAGGTTCGGATTCCACTGTTGAACGGAGAAACTTTGATGATCCAAGGGGAAAGAAAGGGAGTTGCGACGAAACTGATTTCGTGCCTAAAGGCGCGTAAGTGCCTAAGGAAAGGGTGCTACGCCTTCCTGGCGCATGTAGTAGAGAAGAAAGATGAGCGAAGAATTGAAGACTTACCGGTAGTGCGCGAATTTCCAGAAGTTTTTCCTGAAGATCTGCCCGGATTACCGCCGCCGCGACAAATCGAGTTTCGAATTGATTTGGTCCCAGGAGCTGCACCAGTAGCCCGAGCGCCTTATCGATTAGCTCCATCTGAGATGCAAGAGCTATCCAATCAGTTACAGGAACTTTTGGATAAGGGTTTCATACGCCCAAGCTTTTCACCTTGGGGAGCTCCAGTACTGTTTGTTAAAAAGAAGGATGGTTCGTTCAGAATGTGTATTGACTACAGGGAGCTGAACAAGCTGACAGTCAAGAATCGGTACCCTTTACCGAGGATTGACGACTTATTTGACCAGTTGCAGGGATCCAGTTATTATTCGAAGATAGATCTACGGTCAGGATACCACCAACTTAGGGTCCATGAGGGAGACGCGCCAAAGACAGCCTTCCGAACTAGATATGGCCATTATGAGTTCTTAGTGATGCCTTTCGGGCTAACTAATGCGCCGGCTATATTCATGGATCTGATGAACCGTGTGTGCAAACCATACTTGGACAAGTTTGTGATTGTGTTTATAGATGATATTCTGATTTACTCTCGGACCAAGGCCGAGCATGAGCAACACCTGAGATTGATTTTGGAATTGTTAAGGAAAGAAAAGTTGTATGCGAAGTTTTCCAAGTGCGAATTTTGGCTTAGAGAAGTTCACTTCCTCGGTCACGTTGTAAACGAGAAAGGAATTCACGTTGATCCTTCCAAAGTCAAGGCCATCGAAAACTGGGAAGCGCCAAAAACCCCAACTGAGGTGAGGCAATTCCTTGGACTAGCTGGCTACTATCGACGCTTCATTGAGAACTTCTCCAAGATAGCTCTACCTCTGACCGCGCTAACTCAGAAAGACAGGATGTTTGTTTGGGGCGAAAACCAGGAAGCAGCGTTTCAAATGTTGAAGCAGAAATTATGTAGTGCGCCAATTCTATCTCTGCCCGAGGGGACAGATGACATCGTCGTTTACTGCGACGCTTCACATCAAGGACTCGGATGTGTCCTTATGCAGCGAGACAAAGTCATAGCGTATGCCTCGCGCCAACTTAAGACCAATGAAAAGAACTACACAACGCATGACCTGGAACTTGGAGCGGTTGTCTTCGCGCTAAAAATTTGGCGCCATTACCTCTATGGTACAAAGTGTATAATCTTTACGGATCACAAGAGCCTTCAACATATATTTGATCAAAAGGATTTAAACATGAGGCAACGAAGATGGGTTGAATTGTTGAACGATTATGATTGTGAAATAAAATACCACCCTGGAAAGGCGAATGTGGTGGCAGACGCGCTAAGTAGGAAGGAAGCGAATAAAAACGCTACGAGTCAAGGCTCTAAGGTTGACCATTCACGCAGATCTCTCTACCCGCATCCGAGACGCTCAGCAAGAAGCCTTGAAACCAGAGTTTGTTAAAGACGAAGCCCTTGGGGGAATGATTAAGAGTTTGGAACTGAAAGAGAACGGCAATCTATATTTCGCTAACCGCATATGGGTCCCTCTCAAGGGAGGATTGCGCGAGCAAGTATTGAACGAAGCTCACAAGACGCGGTATTCCGTACATCCTGGCGCAGACAAGATGTACCAAGATGTTAAAACACTGTATTGGTGGCCCAATCTTAAAGGCGCCATCGCGACGTATGTCAGTAAGTGCCTAACGTGTTCGAAGGTAAAGGCTGAATATCAGAAACCATCAGGATTGCTTCAACAGCCAGAAATTCCCATGTGGAAGTGGGAACAAATCTCTATGGACTTCATCACCAAACTGCCAAGGACACCTGGGGGTTATGACACAATATGGGTTATTGTGGATCGGCTAACTAAGTCAGCGCACTTCCTGCCGATTAAAGAAACTGATAAAATGGAAAAGTTAGCCCGACTATATATTCGAGAAGTAGTTTCAAAACATGGAGTCCCAGTGTCCATCATTTCTGATCGAGATAGTCGGTTTACATCAAGGTTTTGGAGATCGTTACAAGGAGCTCTAGGTACTCGCCTTGATATGAGTACAGCTTATCATCCTCAAACGGATGGGCAAAGCGAGCGAACAATCCAGACATTGGAAGATATGCTGCGCGCGTGCGCAATCGATTTCGAAGGTAGCTGGGATACTCATCTCCCATTGGTTGAATTTTCTTACAACAATAGCTATCACACAAGTATCAAGGCTGCGCCGTTCGAAGCTTTGTATGGGCGCAAGTGTAGATCCCCACTGTGCTGGGCTGAAGTGGGTGACAAGCAAATGACTGGTCCTGAATTGATCCAAGAAACAACAGACAAGATTTTTCAGATAAGGGATCGCCTTAAGACAGCGCGCGACAGACAGAAGAGTTACGCAGATGTGCGAAGGAAACCATTGGAGTTTCAAGTAGGGGATAAAGTACTATTGAAAGTCTCTCCATGGAAAGGAGTCCCCCGTTTCGGCAAGCGAGGAAAGTTGAATCCGCGCTACATTGGACCATTTGAGATCCTGGAAAGGATCGGTCCGGTTGCTTATAAACTTCGTTTATCCGCCGAACTCAGTGGAGTTCATGATACGTTTCATGTGTCCAACCTCAAAAAGTGCTTATCTGACGAAACGTTAATTTTGCCGATGGAAGAGATTCACATCGACAAACAGCTGCACTTCGTAGAAGAACCTATAGCAGTAACCGATTGGAAAGAACAAAAGTTACGCAGGAGCAAAATCAAGTTAATAAAGGTTCAATGGAACTCGAGGCGTGGGCCTGAATTCACTTGGGAAAGAGAAGATCAGATGCGCATGAAATACCCACACCTCTTTCAGAACATGGCTTCTGCCAGCAACGTCTCCTAAATTTCGGGACGAAATTCGTTTAACGAGGGGAGAATGTGACAACCGGTAATTTCCCAAACCCATAAGCTAAGTAATCAACCTAATAATTAGGTGATTGTAAATATTAAGCGCGTGCATATGTTATGTGCGCCCTGCGCGAGCGCGCCATGTTAGTCAGCGCGTGCAGTTGTTATGTGCAACCTGCGCGAGCGCACCATGTTAAGAACCAGCGTGAGCATATGTTATATGCGCCATGCGTGAATGCTTTGGCTTTATGTTTTCATGTAACTTAAACATTATGTTGTCTATGGGTTGACCATCCCGCATGATGCTAAGGCGGGTGCATCCTACATCGTTTATGCGCGTGCGGAAGGGAACTAACCTACCCGCATGGCGGGAACGTTGAGAGCTAGTTTGTCTGAAGCTCCAAGATGGAATTGACTTCAACATGACTGATCACTATGTTGAAATACCAAGACCACCTGGAGAATCTACAAATGAAACTCAAATGTCCCTAACTGCGAGAAGGTTACGCACCTACCCGCAGCAAAGACATGTCCTATACGCAGAAAGCTATGCGCACCAAGTTATACGCGCAGAACACTTGGTCTATTCTCCAGTTAAGGAGATTACTCCCGCCCGAAAGGAAACAGTAGCGTGTTTCAGAGATTTTCCACTTTTTACTGTACACTGACAAAAGTACCTGAAAAAGCACACTGTAACATGAAAAGTCAACTGTCAGCCACCCTATTCTCACCAACCCCAGATCTGCATGTTCTGTCCAAATCAAATCAAAATCTTTTATCCACCACTCCACTCTTAAGTAAATAATAATAACTTCCATACTTTATCATCATTACATTTAGATATGAAAAGATTTTAATCCCCTAAAGCAAGGGATTGTGTTCCCTTGAGTTTGCCTATAAATTTGTAGCCTAAATCATCACCCAAAACACACTTCAAAGAACTACAAACTTGCACTAATCCTTTCCCAAGCATCCGTTGTTTCCAGCTCCGATCCTGTTACTAGGTAAGCCGAGAATATAACCTTGAGACCTACTATCCAACCCTTATATTCTCCTATTTCTTGATCTTAATATATATACTTGTTATTTAATCGTATTCTAGACCTTCGATTCCGAGGCCAACACCAAGAAAACCCGAATCTCGATTAATCCCTTAACAAGAACCTCAGGTGAGTCTCACAGCCCCTATTTTCACTGTTTTCACTATTTTTAAACTGTTTTCGGGGCGAGGGACACGTACTTAAATAATGTTTTATCATGGTATACTTACAAGCTATGAAAGCGATTATGTGTTTAAGTTATGTTTCATGATGAGCAATGCAAACGGTTATCTAAGGTTTTCAATGTATGTGCGCTAGAACTCGAGTAAGTGATCACTTTACCATTGGAACTCTAAGGGTAGGGACTGCTGGTTTGATCCGCCCACTCGTAGGGGTCGCACCTCTTTGCATGGACGAGTGCCTGGCATGGGGCAGTACTATGGGGTTGAGCCCGCTCGTAGGGGTCGCGCCTCTTTGCATGGACGAGCGCCTTGTTTTCCGGCACAACGTCTGCGCGTAACCCGCGGGACGGTATCCTTAGCTCGTAGGGGCAATGCCTCTTTGCATGGACGAGCACAGTTTCTCAGAATTGTTCGCGCGTAACCCGCGGGACAGTATCCTTAGCTCGTAGGGGCAATGCCTCTTTGCATAGACGAGCATAGTTTTCCAGAAACGTCTGCGCGTAACTCGCGGGACGGTTTTACGTTATTTTCGCTCGTAGTGGCTGCACCACTTACATAGACGAGCACCGTATCCAAAAATTGTTCACGCGTAACCCGCGGAACGATTTTTATCAGAATATTGTCAGAATTGTGTTAATACGATTTTACCAAGCAGATGTTAATGATGTTGCCAGAAATGTTTCAGAATGATTTTATCAAGTTACTAAAACTTGTGAACTCACTCAGTTTATACTGATTCAAATGTTTTTACGTGTCTTTCAGGAGATAACTAGGTAGCGCATGGAGTCACACTTAGAGCACCACACGCTGAACATCTAAAAACAAGCTTTTTGGAAGATTTTGGTTTTATCCCCTCGATGCGCACGGTTACCCGCCGCGTAAGGGGATATGGCGAGGAAATCTTCAGTTTTATACTTGAATGTTTCTTTTTGTAATCTTGGAACAATGTAATGTGTTTGTAATAAACTTCTCATGCGCAATAAAAATCTTTGAATGTTTTGCAATGGCCCGTGCTTAATTATCAATCCCCACTCGTGCGCGCTCGGCTGTTTCCGCCGCTCAGGGCCGGGTGTGACACTGCAATCCGTGATTTGGTGATCGATCCAACATTACTCGAAGATAAGTTAAAGTCGGAGCACATGACAGCGGATTAAATGCATAGGATGAAGCAATTTCGTCAAACTCCTCATCCATGATTCAAGCGTTTAATTGGTCACGTATCCAATCTTGATTATGAATGTCCTTCTAATGATTGCTGGATCCACGATGACTCGGATTCTGAGCGTGAAGAAGGTGAAGGTGGGAACGATAATGATGAGGGTGATGATAATGATGGTGGTAATGATGGTGATCCAGCTCAACATCAACGTGTTGAGGTTGAGGCAGTTGTTGTTGAAGCTGCTCGACATAAGCAAAAAGGGAAAGGGATTGCTGGTGAAGGGTACTCAAAGCGTCGAGTGACTTCTGGAGCTGGTGTTTCATTTGGAGTTCAGCCTCCAAGGTCGTCTGTTATTCAACGCCCAGGGGTGCCGCTTACTACTAGCACCCTGGAACTTACGTTGACGACCACACTCACTTCTGATCCTAGGCTTGGCATGATTCCACAGTCAGTTTTATCTACTTTGCCAAGGCCTACGACTGCTACATCAGTGGTTTCCCCAATACCGATGATGATGCCACCACCACCCATGGATATTTCTTTTATGAGGCTCAATCTTCCTCAGGGTCCTGTTCAGCCAATTCCTTCTTCGTTTCATGCCATGACACAAGATCAACAGATGAATATGCTCTTGAGCTTACTTCATCTCTATGAAAATCAAATGGCTGCTGATAGGCTGACACAAGAGCGAATGATGGAAAATTAAAAGAAGCTGCTGAGCTATGTCTCTTTTTTCCAAAAGCAGACCAAAGCCCTTCGTGAGATTGTTACGTCTCAAGGGATGATGTTACAACAACAAGAAGACATGATTCTGCAGCTTACATGCAATGATGACGCGCTCAAGAAACTCAGAAACGATGATGAAGATCCTGATGAGTCAGGTGCTGGGGGTGAGACGAAACAAACTCACAACTCAGCCTCTGGTGCAGGTACTAGTGCTGCTACTGGTGAATTGAGTAAGCAGTTGATTGTTTATCATGACTCGGAGAATGTTAAACCCATTGAGTCGATAAAAGCCAATACTGTTATATTTGTTGATGTTGAGGGGGTGATCAGAAGCATTGTAAGTGCTGATGAGATTGAGGTTAGGCAGTTCATGGAACAGTCCTTAACACAAGAGCAGATTTCTGTACTGCTGGGTCTAAATGACGATGAACTAACCGTGTTAGAGGTGGAGGGTGATGTGGAGGTCGAGAATGATGAAGAGGTCTTGAATGATCCGACTATTCAGATGAATACGTCTTTCATTTATGAAGACGAGGAAGTTGAGATTGAAGATTTAATGGCTGAGGAGTATCCTGATTTATTTCAACACTCTAATGTTGATCATGGTGCTCCAGTATATAATGAAGAAACTGTTAAAGCATCCGAAAATCAGTTGGAGAAGGAATCAAAGGCCAAAACTGTTGATACAAGATTTGATTCGAAGACTGATCCATCTGTTGAAGATATTCAAGGTTGGTTTGCTTATAGAGACAAGAGAGATCGTAAGATTATCAATGCTTACAGGTATGTGGATAAAGAGCTGGAAGAGGAAGCCATTGCATGTGCCAAAGCCAATCAGATGACTTCTTTCAAAGCCGTGTCAAAAGTTCGAGGTGACATTATTTCATGGCTTTTCGATTCTGAATTAAAAGTGTGTTATCATCAAATGGGAGAACGACGTTCAGTATTATGAAAAGATTACTGACGTTCTCTCATTACCAAGATGGGATGTACGGACTCTAGCGTACCGTCCTTTTATTAACCGTGGCGGGAATCACCAAGCAAGTTGGTTCCACCAACATTTGTTGTTTTAGGTGAACCATGGATTTAAATTCTTTAAGCCGCAGATCCCAATTCCTAAGTGTATTGATAAGATCGATCCAAGAACGGGCTGGAGGAAGCTGGTGCTTAAAGTTAGACAACCGAAAACAATGAAGTGTGTACTAGTCAAGACGCTGAATCAACACATGTATTTATCTTTTAACCGTTGGTATTATGACAATCGAATTGGCGAGGCCGTTATTGTTCTGGGTAAGGGCTTAAAGGCCAAGCTGATTAGGATTATTGATCTTATGTGGCTCGTGAACTTGACAAAGACCAACAATGACGTGCTGTTCAAGAATAAGATATTTATAGAGCGTCAAGAAGACTATGACCGAGCAATGCAATTTCAACGTGTTGTTCATGTGTGTCATGAGCATGGGATTCATTGCTGCAGAGACTGGCAGACAAAGTGCTTCAAATAATTTAAAGACATAGAGCTCAATACGAGGGGGTGTCTGTTAGTGAACGGTTTTGTGTCTCGAGTCTTTGTAACTTATCTTTTGTATAATTAATGAAAGAAACATTATTATATTAAGCTAGTTCGTTAAGAGAGTCTAGTTCGTTAAGGATGTTTAAAGAACTAGAAGTTAAGTTAAGGTTCCTCCCAATTCATTAAGGAGGTTTAACGAATTGGGAGTCTGTTTCGTTAAGTTTATTTGTTTGTTTTGTAATGTAACGAAGTGGAAGGCTAGTTCGTTACGGAATGTGTAACGAACTAGACCCATCTTCCTATGTATAGAGGTTCATCCTATGTTTAATTTAACGATTGGTTTAATAGTATTGAACCTCTGCAGAATTGTGTTCTCGATTAATCATTCGCATATTTATCCTATTACATAATATATACACATACTACAACTAATACTAATCATATATAATCTATCTATACATATAATCTATAGCCGAAATGATTAATCTATGAACTAGATCCTATTAATCGTATTTGGATCTTAGATTTGAGATCTCAGGTCCTCTCACTAAACCATTACCTTACAAATTTATACTCAAATATGGCCTTTATAATCAGAAGCTACATCATCCTCCACGCCTACCGACGTTTCCGGAGCCGCTCAACCAATTACTCCTCCACCTGCTGTCCAGAGAAAGACCACCAATCATCAATACCTCAGGAGCTGGAGGATCCAACAATGTGATCCTTCCCACAACAAGACCTTCTGCCAGCGCTCCAGTTTAAACAGCTGGATCTTTCAACACGAGGCCCGTTTTCATGTCTAACAATGATACTATTGATGTTTTATTGTAGATAGAACACATGGAAGCTTAGAAACAAACCAATAACTCTATAACGAGGGAGCTCCAAGATTTCCGGGCACAATGGAGGAAGCCAGTGGATGAATCCTTCACTCCATTGCTACCTAGGAACCTGAACTTTGATGCATCAGGTTCCCAAGGAAATGCCTACAATGATTTCCTTCCCATGCAACCCACAATCAGGATAAGTGATCCAGTCCAGTCCACGAGAGTTACTCATACGCGGGAATTTGGTGTTATTTCGGGATTGTCAACTGGAATTCCCGACACGGGTAGTATTAATAATGTTACTATAGCTGTGACTAACCATGATGCTATGCTGAATTCTGGTATTTGCTCGATGGTTCAGAAAGAATTGCAAAAAACTGAAGGAGCTGATATCCAGCGTCCCAGGAATAGTCCAGCCGATCCCAGAGGTGGCCCCAAGCAATCACAGAATCTCGAGATTCGCACCTCCCATATGCAATGCCAAGATCCCGAAATAATTCCAAACGCCGAGCATGAAGCTGTATGATGAAGCCACGGATCCCGAGGAACATGTCACCCAATATCCTGAGAGGATAGGGATCAACCATGTTTCGGTCAAAAATCGATTAAGGATAATGTAACCAAATTTGTAAACTGAGGTTTAGTTCTTGTATTACAATAACGATTATGTAATGAATATGAGCAATAACACGGAGTTTTGTTGCGAGGAAAAGCCCTTGATCATGGTCGGATCGCCGGCACAAAAACCCCGAGTGATGACAAATCTTCTATCACCACTTTACTAATCAAAAAATGGTGTTACAATGTTGGAGATTATGATCAGCGAGTACTAGAATTGCTAAGTGTGTGTGAGTATTGCTATGATAATATCTGAGTATTGCTAACGAACGTGAAGTGTGTAACCTAACTGATCGCAAGCTCGATTAAATACAAAAATAAAAGCTAACAACTAGTCCTACCTTTGCGCCACTCTCCCACCAGCCACGTCCAAGTCTTTTGACCACGTGCTGAATGAGCTCCACAACGTAAAAATTGGTGGACTAGGTCCTCTATCCGTTAGACATATTAATTATAGACCTACACATGAGAAACAATCATTAGTAACACAAATACCGAGGATCCTTGATCCTAAGCAACCTGGAACATATCTCAAGGATAGATGATCCCAATGTTACACAAGGATAAAGTATCCTCGGCATAAAATCTATGCCCTAACAAACCCCATACCTCAGAATCTCAAGGAAGTCTGTTTGTGTAAAGGCTTCGACTCAACCTTAACCGGAGCCGCATTGAAATAGCTCATAAGTGTCCATCCTTTCTCCAATAAATCTTTTGCTCATTTAGTTAATCTGTTTAATAACCTATTTTCTTGTACCAGAAGTTTTGAAAGATTAACTAATGACTTGTATAGGGTCACACAGGGTAATGAAGAATCCTTTAGGGACTATGTTAGTATATTTAGCAGGGAAACATTAGCGATCTCCAATCTTGATGTAGCCACTGCGGTGCAAGCTTTCAAGATGGGACTTAAGAAAAACAATCCATTTTATGAAGATCTTGTAATGAATCCTTGCAAGAACCTGGAAGAAGCAAGAAACAGGGCACTCAGATTCATCCGGCTGGAGGAAGACAAACTGGTCCAACAAAGGTTGGATAGTGTCAACAACTACAACCACCCCAATAGAAAGTCGGATTCCCCATCATCTAAACCGTACCGATCCAAGCCATATACCGGAAATCAAGGTTGAAAAAAGTCTCTAAGCCTTAGGCGGCTGACTAGGGAGCTGGGTGTACTCGTAGTACTCGGGGAGTACTCGAAGAGTACTAGGACAAGGAAAATGTAAAGAAAATTAATTTTTGGATATTATATATATATATATATATATATATATATGTCAAATATCATAAATTTATTAATATTTTTAATAAAATAGGTAACGATCAATATAAATAAGAGAAATACATTTTTAAATAATAAATTATTCTAAAAATTGTTAGTCTTTAGTAAAAAAAAGATATTTGTTCTTTAATATTAAAGATATACGAGTTTTCTTTATTTTTTAAGCCAAAATCGGCTCAAGTTCACCGACTAGATGCGATTATGACTGAGGTTTACCATCTTTAATAAGTTCTTAGCAACTAAGTGGAATTAAAGAAACTCTCCTTGGTGACATACCTTGTAGCGAGTACTCGGCCTTGGAAACCTACTTTTACAACATTGCCGGAAATAATAGAGTTAATGTGGTGGACGATGATGAGGATGCTGAATTCTATCCTAACTTAAATTATTATTGTTTTTCTGTTTATATTCCTGGATTAATGTATGCCATGCAGGATCTTGGTGTTAAAGCAAGGTGGCCCCGAAATAACAAGAGGAATGGTGCATGAAAGGTAAGTCTAAGTGGTGTGCCTTCCATGAGGATTTCGGTCACATGACGGAAGATTGCATCGCTTTAAGGAGAGAGATTAGCTACATACTCAGCAAGGGCCACTTGAAGGAGTTGCTGGGGAAGAAAACAAAATTCGGGATCCCGAGCAAGATCCCAAAAGAGCAGGATCCCCACATCTGGATGCTCGTGTCGTGAATGTTATCTCTGGTGGTTCCGACATTTGTGGAAAATCCTCATGAGCTTCTAAAAGAAATGCCAAAGTAGCTAAAGCAAATAAACCAAAAGGACAGACTAGGACGATAGTCCTTCCGAAAGAAACCGGTGTCCAGTTTGACAATGAAGATCTGGATAACATCCAAGATCCTCATCACGACGGTTTAGTCATAACCCTTTATTATGCTAATTGTTTTGTGCACAGGATTCTAGTAGACAATGGAAGTTCAGTAAACATAATTCAACTAGATACCTTGAAGAGGATGAACATTCAGGAAAACGAAATTGTGACAAGATCCTCAATCTTAGTGGATTCAGTGGTGAAGCCAAGAGTACCGTGGGGAAATCAAACTCCCTGTTTACGTCGAGGGAGTAAACTATATACATAAATTTGTTTTATTGTTGCACTAACTGTTTTGGTCAAATATTAACTAAGGATAATATAACCAAATTCGTGAGGTGAGGTTTTGTGCTAAGTTGCTTAGAAAGATTATGAATCCGTTGCAATCACAAACACAAGGATTTATACGAGGAAAAGCCCTTGATCTTTAGAGGATTGCCGACATAAAAACCTCGGGTGATGACAATTGTCTATCACCACTATATTAATATAAAAAATGAGAATACAAGGTTTTGGAGAATATGATCAGTATTACAACGAAAGCTATGTATGTGTATTGCTTAGAGAGAGATCTCAAAGTATCTCGTATGTACGAAGTGATAAGTTAGTGACCTAGCTTATCATAAACTTGGTTATAAAGTAAAAGAGATTAATAACAACTAGTCCTATTTTCTCGTCATTCTTCCACTAGCCACTCCCATTCTTTGACCACGTACTTGAAAGAGTCTTGTAGCGAAATATTAGGCTGACCAGGTCCTATAGCCATTTTATCAATCAATTACAACACCATTCAAACACAATCATTAGTAAACAAATAATATCTAGGATCCTTGATCCTTCATAACCTTGAATATATCTCAAGGATAACTGATCCAGAAGTCACACAAGGATAGATGATCCTTAGAATAAATTCTATGCCCGAACAATTGCCCCCAAAAGGGCGGGTGTATATGCAATACTGCTGTCATTTTGAGTTTTGAATCCCTGCAAAAGATAGAACGATTAGACTGGTGTCAGACATCATTATTATCGTTAACCCTTACTATCAACTCCAGCCGCTTATATATGTGATTGGTATACTTCTTATAACCACATATCTCGGCAGACTGTTCGAGTATCCTCTTTTCTTCATCTTTCCCTTTCTTTGAATAATATAAAAAAATGTCCACCACCTTCTTCTCCTTCTAACCACTCTGATCCTTCCGAATTATCGGAAATGCAATCCCAGAACCTCGTTACCAACCCATCCATGGAAATCTGTAAATTTACTGATCCCGAAATAGATACACTACAGCCATTGTTTCCACTGAAACAGTTTTCCGACCACTCGACTCGTTAATCCGATGCGACACTTACTCAAAAACTTGGACCTGTTTCCTCTCCTATCCTTTCTTCATCGGTTACACATATCCATTCCCCTCTTTTACCCTGATTTTTTTCGATACTACCGGAATGTCTTACATCCAAGCCATGCCGATGATTTGGAGGGTTTTGCGTACCATTGAGAAGATAATGTAGGAGGAAAATATCGAGTTTAGCGTCCAGGAGCTATCACACCTTTATAGCCTAACCACCCACGTTTCAAACCGATTTGTCTTGAAATCAAAGCCTCGATAGCTGACTCCAATTTCAAAAGTAACCCAGAACAGTTCCTATTGGAGGAATCAATTCTTTTTCATTGAACGAAACTCCATCCCTGGTGGGGTCGATTTACCATTAAAGTGGGTTAAATCCTTAGAAACGGTTTAGGATAACTGATTCTTCTTTTAACTGTTTTTTCTTGTTTATTCTTCTTTGCAGTGGATAACTTCGCATCCTTGGCTAATTTACCTGGAACAAGAGAGAAAGCAAAAAGGTTTCTTGCTCTAGATTCCGAATTCCAAACTATCCAGGCCAAATTCATTGAGGCTTTTTGTGAAATCTCTTCGGATTCCAACAGCAGCAAGTCAAGTAAGACTTAAATTTGTATAATAAATTAAATTGATTAGAAAACTTATATGTTTGTTGTGATTTACAAGCGCTCAAAGGTCCAACAAATCCACCAGGAAGTTCTCTTTTGAGGATATTGACAGCCTCATATCCCCTCAAGTTGTCAATAAAGAAGCTTTGAAGACGGCCACCACTTCTGAACCAAAAACTGCAACCACCAGGGCCAAATCCAGAGCGGCCAAGAGAAAAAGATCCTCGGAGCCTGAGAGTCCCTTCGAAATGGTCATCGCTGTAAGTATCCTTGATCGTTTGATTCCTCTTTTATGTAACAAGGATCCTTTTAACTTTGTGTAACTGTCTGGTACAGGCTGTGAATGCTTCCAAAGACTACCACTAGAAGATTGTTGGCCAACTGAGGGATAGCCTTTCTGGCATGGGAAGCGCGACTGCCGCGAAGGATAAGGCTCTGGCCAAGCTCAACAAGGAGAAAAAGCGCTTGGAGAATCTGTTATCCACCACAGAAGCACACTACCAAGAGGAGGTGAAGCAAGCCACTGAGGAGGCAAAAATGTGGACTACAAGGTCGGTGTTACAGGGCCGAATCAAGATGGTTGCTGAAGCTGCTGATCCTGCTTTTGATAGATCAGCTTGGGATGTGGAAAAATGGAAGCAGGATTTGGTGGGGCTTGGTGGTGGTGAGGATGAAGAGGAGGTTGAGATGGCTGATGGAAATTGAGCTGGAACGAGTGGAGTGAAGGATGCAGGCGAAATGGATGAAGGGAAGGAAACAACAGCAAGTGGTGAGGAAGTTGCTTAAACGGGCTATGAAGGATAACATAGACAAGGCCTGAGCACGTTTTTTTTTTTTTATTTTGATGATGTTTTTTTAAGTATATTCGATAATGGTATGTACTGAACGATAGTAATCTAGGGTAAAGGATCCATGATCCCTAAGACAATTTACGGAGGTAACAAAGGTGGAGGGATCCTCTGTTTGTGGGGATGAAGCCTGTGATGCCCCTGTTTTTTATTTTCCTGCACTCTATGAACAGTTAGTATTACTTGCTTAACCCGGGTGGATGATCCATCTTTTGAATGGTGAAATCCGGGATACAAATTTTGGGTAAGTCCAAGTGACTTATGATTAATAATAATGTAACTTTTGTCTATATGCTTGTTATTTTGTTATTCTTAAAGTAAGTTTGATATAGTCTTAGCCTTATTGAAAATTTTATGAAATATTATTGAGTAAAAAGCTTTAAGGATAGATTATCCTTGAAAAACAAATTAAGGATCCTGTATCCTTACATAAAGGAATTTATAAAGAATTAAACCAAGTAAATGTAAATCAATAAGTAGAAGTCATACGATATGATCTAATTAGACCTAGGTTTCGATAAGTGTTGATTCTTCTTCAAAAATGAGTTAAGGATCCCGAATCCATAAGTATAGATCCTTCTGTGATCCTTGCAATTGAACTTAAGATACCTGATGCAAACAAGTTATGATATTAACTGGGATTAAACCCAACAAATTGGGGACAAGCCCAAATAAGCTGGGGACAAGCCCAATAAACTGGGGACAAGCCCAAATATCCTGGGGACAAGTCCAATAAACTAGGGACAAGCCCTAATATCCTGGGGACAAGCCCAATAAACTAGAGACAAGCCCAAATATCCTTGGGACAAGCCCAATAAACTGGAGACAAGCCCAAATATCCTGGGGACAAGCCCAATAAACTGTGGACAAACCCAAATAAACAGATGTCAAACTGGGGACTTGCCCAAACCGGGACTTAGCCCAAATGTAAGTGATATGAAGACGCCAAAACCTTAGATAACATGAAAATGTTGGAAACCTTTGTCTTAAGATAACATGAAAATATTATAAACTAGGGGTATGATACATCTACCATAAATCTTAGGGTCCTCCATATAGCCGAAAACAACGAAATTGTCAGCCACTAAGCTTGTACTGGTCGCGCTGCCCCGGACTATACGTTGGATAACGTGTGCTCCAGGCGAGAGTGTAGAAACTCTTGAGTGTGAGGGAGAGGTGGACAACCTCTTGATCATTGAACCTCTTATTAGTATCCGGCATTGTTATTTAAAACTTGGAAAAGACAGACATTAAGAATATGTTATCCTTAAATTAATAAGAATTAAAAATGAAAAAGTGATCAGATAGATATTACCAATTTTAGGATCCTTGATCTTGATCAGAAAAAATACTTCTTGAGATGGATAGCATTCCATGCTCTTGGTAACATGTTTCCTTCCATACTAAGCAAATGATATGCCCCTTTCCTGCCTCTGACTCGATTAGGTAGGGGCCTTCCTACTTAGGTGCTAGTTTTCCATCTGCAAGATTAGTTGTATTTTGGAAGGCTTTACTCAAGACTAGATCTCCTTCTTGTAATCTTCTGATCCTGATAATCTTATTGTATTCCCCAACTACTCTTTATTGATATGCTGCCACTCTGATCTTGGCTTGGTCTCTAAGTTCTTCAACAGTATCCCGATCTTCAAGAAGGATGATATGCTTAAAACAGTCAATTAAATATTAACTAAATTAACAAGTAATAAAAACTAGACTTAAGACTCAACTACACAAAACACCGGCAAGTGAACTGGTCAATTGTACTAAAGCTAAGTAAGTCTGGAATATCGAACCCACGGGACTCTATAAATTACGTTAATTAACTAATTAGACTCGACTTACAAAACGACTTTTTATTATTAATGTTTAAAGGGGGGTTTTTAAACTAATATTAAACTAAGATTATACTAAGAAAGTAAATAAACAAGTTAACGAGAAACAAGCAGCTAAACACGAGATCGAAACCAATCAGAGACAGAATCTACCTAGGTAAGAATCCCATGCATCAACAATCATCAAGCAATGGACAAATAACATGATTATGGAAACTGATTTCTAAACGTGTTCATCTAACAAACCCTAAGGACCTTTGACTGAATCAAATGAAATCCCAAAGAACAATTATTAGATTATTAAGCAATCAGTTGAATTGATTTCCGCAAAGTCATCAATTAGGGTTAATTAATAGTATCTAAAGCAAGAAATCTTACGAAACACTAAACCCTAGATAACTTGATAAACTAACATGACATCATGAACATGGATCAACACAATAAGCAAGAATATTGTCACTACTATCCTAGCATGCAATTGACCAAGACACATGAACAACTCCTCACCTTACAGCTTTTGGAATTTAGCAAAACATTCAAAACCCTAACCCACTATCAACAAGCTTCTATGATCTAATGGGCCCATTTAATCACAATAATCAAAACACCAAGTAATGATTTAAACATAAACCCTAAATCTAAAGAACACAATCAAAAGATAAAAGATCTATGTGAAGCTATAATTAACAATTAATCAAGATAATAAACATTCATATGCATCATGAAAGCAAAATCAAGTCTTTTACTATTAAATCAACAAACCATAATCAAAGCATAAGTCCAAAGCAAGAATCAAGTCTCAAACATGTTCATCAAACCTAGGTAGACATGAAGTCTAGCCTAGAATCATTATTAAAGACAATCCTAAACAAGTCTTAAAAATAAAGAGGAAAGACATCAAGAATAATGAACAAGGAACGAAAGTTAGAGCGATAAAACCCTTAGCGATTGATCCTCGAACACCCGGATGATAGTTCTCTCGATCCTCCTTGGTTCCTAGCTTCAAATCACCTTCAAACCCTTGATTTATCTCTCAAAAACGGCTGCCCAAAAGCTTAGGATCGGCTAGGGAATGAAGATGTTTATATAAGCGAGAATGGGCTTGGGCTTGCAATTTTTGGCTGACCAGAAGGCCTAGGCGCCCGGCCTAGGCATCCTGGGCATTTTCCTAGGTGCGGCGCGGCGCCCTTTGGGGGTGAGTTTTTGTTATTTGCTATTATTTTTTGTTTATTCATGTTAGGTCCCTTTCTTGAACTCCAAGTAATGATGAGAAACTTCTAGAACTTCTTTTCCTTGACTCCAAAGCCACCATCTACATGAAAACAAATCGAAACTCTAAGTGAACTAATCATGTAGTCATTTACGAATAAAACGAACAAAACACGAACTTAACCTTCACATGATATGATAGAAAGAATTAAAGCTTAACACTCAAGACACCAAAAGATATAAAACATAATAGATAGATAAAACTTGACTTAAAACCTTAAATAATAAAAGATTACAAAACTCGAACTTAAATGAACTTAAAACATTAAATAAACATAACTTTACAAGGGATTCCAGATGTATAAATTGACGTATATCAAAGGATTTCATTGTTGGCCTCAGGATCTCGGACGTGATGTCGAAGACTCACTCAAAAATAAACCAAATACAACTAAATAGATAGCGGTAAGTGGGTATCGAACACAAAGAGTTTGTGGAAAATGCGTTACTGAGTAGCTATAAAATAAATCTAAATTAATCTAAGTGAAAAATATAAATTCAATGATTTGGTTGTTTGATATTGATTAACAAAGTTAACTAAACAATAAACGAGTTTTAAACAGTATAAGAAAGAATGCTCTCTCCCGATTTCAGGTTTCCAATGTTGATAAAGTTAATGTTTACTTGTGAGGTGAACTACACAATTATAATTCGTGAAAATGCGTTTGGATGTGATAGGAGAGGACTAAGTACTTGGATTATAAAAACGCAAGGTTGTCACTCAATAATCAGTTTAGTATATTGCTAACCCTAATTCTCTTCTACTAAATCTCGATTGCCTATGGCACCAAGAACGGATAGTCAAGAACACGAATTATACCATACTAACAATTACAAAACAAACACACAATCACCATATCACAATAATCATATTATCACAATACTATCTCACCAATAACATAAACGAGTAACAAATATCCAATTAGAAAACCTTACAATTCGGGAGAGAACAATAAGAGTACTAGCCACACATCGTTTGATTAATCATCACCTCAATTAAGATAATCCAATTAATCATAAACCCAAACAAATGATTATAAACACCAAAGTCTCGTTCTTGATCTCCAAAATTCGTTTCTAAAGTGTTTTGAATGAAAAGATAATGAAAAGACCATCAAAAATCGATTGAAATAATGCAGGAAAACGACAGTTACGACTCCGGACCGTGGCCCACGGTTCACACCGTGGGTCACGGCAATTTATAGAAAACCTGGACCGTGGCCCACGGTTCAACCGTGGGTCACGTTGAACTCCACGGCCACAGTACCAGCCACGGTACGATGGCTTCTGTTTGATTAACCATTTTGGACCGTGGCTCACGGTCTGGACCGTGGGCCACGGTGGACTTCAGCCCCATTTTCTTGTTTTCACTTCTTTTGATCATCTCTCGCGTACCCGGTTCCTTAGGTTTCTTCGTTATACACCATGATAGCTCCGGAACCTCCTTTGTACCTACAATTCACCAACAATACCGTAGTCATATAATTCCACCAAATAAACCAATTCAAAACACGATTATTACGGCTTTAAATCAATTAAGGGTTGTCCCATGGACCACCCATCACATTCCCACACTTAAACGTTGCTTTCCCTCAAGCAACATCTCAACACAAACTTTCTATTCCCTTCAACTTGTATCCACCAATCTTACCACAAAACCGGTTCAGTTAAGGTCCCAAGTGATACCCTCTTCCCTTATTTTTATCGGGTGCACTAGTTTACTTGATGTTCAATTTAAACTGAATATTTCTAACCAAACCTAACATGCTTTCGGCTTTTACCTATAAATAACGCGCATTTACACATTAACCTTTCCTTGGTGATCGTCCATACATTTCATATTTAATCAATTCTCCTCGCATACGCTTGTACAATCATCAAATCTCCACCTATGTAAATGCATTTTACATGAATACAAATCAAGATGGTCTTAAAACGGGTTGTAATGGGGCCAAGTGTAAGGCTATGGAAGGGATTATTGAAAGTAGCTCAAGCGACCCGATCCGACTTATTACAAATAAGCAAGAAAACAATGAAATAAACAACTATAAACATCACTAACGTCTCTTTTTCCCTTTTTTTTCGATTATTTTTTCAAAATAAAATACTACTTGAACTATGCATATATAACATTGCAACTCTAATACAAGTTTTTTTTTTTTTTGAACTAATATAATACTTGAACATTACATACTAGCATGATAAACATAATGCTTCACATATCTAACTGCTAAATACTAAAACAATTACATAGAAACCTATTAAGTCGGATCTTTCGCAGTATAACACCGGGGTTGATTAAATAAAAGAATTGGCCCAATAAGGTTTTCTAAAGGAACCAACCCCTCGCCCCTCATATAACCATCCTCATATGTATAATGTATGAGGCCCCAACCCCCCAAATCCCACACTCTCGCTCATCCAGACGAGGCTTAACCTAAGTGCCTCTATCATTTTTGCACTCATGTCAAGCTAAGATCTCGAAATGCACTAATTGTAGAAGTTCTATCGAAAATATCAACCGTCTCACCAACCTATACTTTCTCAATTTTCAAGTGTAAACGAACATATTATGCAAGTTATTACAACGAAAGCATGCTAACCTTGGTTAGAAAACTACATAATCTCTTTTTTTAAAAACAACTAGGCACGTGTTATTTAGGGAATTGTGACCATGAAAAGGGACCAAAACTTCACCCCGCCATCTGACAACTTTCCGATTCTTTTAAACACATTTAAATTTTTTTTTCTATTTTTCTGATTTTTTTATTTTTATTTTTATTTTTTTAAATTCAGTTGAAACAAAAACAAATGAAAAATTTTCTCATCCCCAAACCTGGGATACATTGTCCCCAATGTATGGTTTTTTAGAGACAAAAGAAACAAACTACTTCAAACACAACCCTCTTTTCAACAACCCTTTAATACTTAATCAAAAGTATTTTGTCCACCACCTATCTACCGAAAAACAAATAAAAAACACAAAAGATAACAATTGTACCGAATATACAAAACAGGGTTCATCTGGACTCACGCAGCTCGATCAGTTGTAAGGCGGGTGGGCCGGCTCGATCAGTTGTCATGGAGTCCGAAAATTGGCCGAAATTAAATGCCCCATCGCCGCCGCTGCTTCCTTCTTCTTGTGGTAGTGGTGGTGCCATTGATTGCATTGGGCTGACCCACATTGAATGATGAAGTGGTGGTTTGGGATATCGTACCGAACCGTCATACGGAGGTAGAGTCGTGTAATCTACCATTTGTGGATCCGACACGACCGGTTCACCTGCATGCCGCTGATCATGCATCCTCCGATTACGCTCATCCAAGTACCTCATGTTTATCTCATGTTCCCGCCCATAAGCATTGGCACGGTTCAACATCTCCAACCTGTCGTGCCTCTCTTTTTCGGCCGGTTCAGCGTAGGCCCCTATAAAGGTCTGATGGTCAAATAATGCGCGTAACTCGTCCGACCAATTCTCATACGTGGACGGCCTATGCCTCCCCACCACCTCATTCATTGACCCCTCATGGACCCAATTATTACCATAAGAATTATAACCATCCGCATAATCCTAACCCCCGTGTTGGGAACTGCTACCACCGCCCACATCCATGTAATCGGGCTCACCTAACTCTTCCACCTGTTCTCTCTCCTCATCCTCCTCCACTACAACATCCTCTCTTATTACACTCCATCTCACCTTATCACTCACAAGCACGTGATGCCTATCGGTTCGTGTGTATTTCCAACCAGGCAAATCCAACAACTTAAAATCCTTACACTTTGGTTATTCCCACCGACTCGTCAGTTATCACATCATGATTCGTTAGCAATGTTGTGATCAGTCGACAATGCGGAATTAACTTCCGCTTGTTACTTTCTCGACTGTTCCAAATGTTGTGCATTACTAAATATCGGAAAGAAATTAGAGGCTTTCCACACATCAATGCGTACAAAACAGGAATATCACTATTCCTCATTACCGAAATATCCCCTCGACGGGGCACCACATTGTATAAGAAAATGGACAACAACAACTTCGCCTCAATCTTCAGATCTCTTCTCATGATCTGATCACTAAAACCTTCTCTTGGTCTAACCACCTGTGTTAGCATGTTATACCATTGAGGGTGCTTGTCGGGACACTCAAAAAAATCTTTGACAGAAAGGTAAATATAAGAATTGCTTGGTTTACTGTCAAATAAAGCGATCTGATTGAATGTGTCAAAGGACATCACGACTTCCTGTCCGCCCACTGTTCCAATTAATTTCATATTGTGTCCCTTCTTATAGCGGGGACATCTTAATGTGGACATCCATTCTTCAATTTCTCTATCGTACAAGGTGTTACTTTACTCATCGTAACACTTAAGGGCTACTTCCCAACCCAAAGCTTCAAATTTGTCAACTATCCCAAAAGCCTCAAAACCGGGATCGTTTACCTCCTTCTCACACATATATCCATCAATTCGTTTATGCAACGTGACCATCTTATCAGTGAACAGCTCCGCTTGCCATTCCAACGCGTAGTTTGACAATCCCCCACCACTCCAAGTGGGTTTCATCGTATGTACTTGCACATTTACTTGCTCTTCCTGCATTCTTTGCCTCTTTAATTGGGCTGCTCGACCGTTCGAAGTAGATGCCTTTGACTTTCCTTTATCTGAAGTTCTACCCATCTACACACAACAAACAACCAAGCAAACAACCAAGTTTAGTCAACATACACCTCCCCACACTTTCTTGTTACTATGGTTGTGGATAATCACTTATTAATCAATTGACCAAGATTTTCAACATTTGCTTCAACATATAATTTCCAACCAATCAATATAACAAACATATTTTTGTAACAATTATCTACTATCCACAACCATACCATATAATCATTATACTCATTACTCAAACAAGCAAGTGGGTTCATAGAAACAATCATGACAAACTTACAACTTCAATACAATATACCATCAATATGAAAAGAGATTCCATACCTTAGTGTTGTAGAAGATGTAGATGAAGAAAGCTTCAAACTAAACGAAAAAAAAACAAAAGTTTTCGGACTTGTTTGTCCAAAATCGACCAACAAAACAGAGGATTCTTTCAAATGCAATGGTATAATTGAAATTCTTGTGAAATTCTAGCCAATTTACACCCAAAAATAGGTTGATTTGGTGGAGATATGAGGAAGTTATGGATTTGAAGTGGTGAGTTAGGGTTTGTAAAGATGAGTGAAGAAGAAGAAGATAATTGAAGTAAATAAGAATGTTAGGTGAATTGTGTGGATGATAATTGTTTTAAAATTGCTTTTGTTTGGTTGTAAAACCCAAAACCCCGGTCCCTCTCGTCTGTCGCCGCCGGACCGTGGCCCACGATGTCAATCGTGGGTCACGTTTGCAACAGATCTATTTTGGTTTCCTGGTGGACCGTGGCCCACGGTCTCAACCGTGGGTCATGGTTGGATTGTGTCAAATGAAATAGACAGCACCGTACCGTGGTACACCCCCTCAACGTGGAACCAACCGAGGGTCACGGTCTGGACCGTGGTCCATGGTTCACCTCTAATTTTTTTTATGATCAAAATAAGGAACCAAGAAAAACCAAAATAACTAAAAACTTGTTTACCAAATTAAAATAAAAATAAAAATTACACTACCCCCCCATGTAAAACACGAGTTGTCCTCAATACGATACAAAAAACACATGGACTTCCCCACACTTGATTTGGACAACTCCAAAGTGAAGAAGGTAATTTTTAAAACCAATTTTAAATAAAAACTAAATTAACCTATACTAAAATATACAACATACCTTGGTCCTTAAATTCGCTTCCTCGTCTGGTGAGCGTAATAAATAACTCACCCGGTCCACATCGAGCGTATTGATGTCCTTTCTTTCCAAGTAAGGTTTAAGTCTTTGACCGTTCACCACTTGTTTTGTTTGCTCTTGAACATCTTCTATCTCCACATCACCAAACTGTCCCACTTTTGTGATGACATATGGGCCTATCCACTTGCTCTTTAACTTACCCGGAATAACTTAAGCCTTGAATTATACAACCACACCTTTTGACCCACTTCAAAAGTCCTTTTTCTCAACTTTGCATCATGGACCTTTTTTAGTTTATCTTTGTATGCGGAAGCACATTCATACGCTTCATCCCGGATTTCCTCAATCTCATTCAACTTCAACTTTCTCAATTCACCCGCTTCCTTATAATACGCGTTGACATTCTTGATCGCCCAAAACGCCTTATGTGCCAACTCCATTGGTAAATGACACCCTTTCTCATAAACTAACCGATAAGGAGTTGTGCCAATTGGAGTTTTGTAGGCGGTCCGATACGCCCACAATGAATCATTTAACTTAGAAGACCAATCCTTCCTATCGACCCGCACCGTCTTCATCAAGATTTCTTTAATTTGGCGATTGGACACTTCGACTTGTCCACTAGTTTGCGGATAATAAGGAGTAGCAATTGGGTGGTTCACATTATATCTCTTTAAAATCTTTCCAAAGTTGAATTTCTCGAAATGTGACCCACCATCACTAATAATAACCTGCGGGATACCAAACCGAGCAATGATGTTGGATTGAACGAATTTGCAAACTACCGAATGGTCATTGGTTCTTGTTGCTACCCGCTTCTACCCACTTGGACACATAATCAACCGCAACCAAGATATATGAAAATCCATTCGAGTTTGGAAACGGTCCCATAAAGTCAATTTCCCATACATCGAAAATCTCTAACACCAAAATCGGTTGCAATGCCATTTCATCCCGTTTCAAGATACTACCCAACTTTTGGCAATTCAAACAATGTCGGGCATATCACTTGCATCTTTAAAAATGGTGGGCCAATAAAACCCACATTGGAGGACCCGGTAACCCGTCTTTTGACCGCTAAAATGACCTCCGCACGCCGATGCATGTGCATGAGTCAAAACCTCCCACACCTCGGAATCGGGAATGCATCTCCTTATCACTGATCTGAACCAATTTTGAACAAATCTGGTTCATCCCAAATATATTGTTTCACTTGGGCCATGAACTGTTGTTTTCTTTTCTTCACCTAATGACTTGGAATAGACCCCGTTGCTAAATAGTTCACAAAGTGGGCATACCACGGTGCGGTTGACACGGCTAACAATTGTTCATCGGGAAACCGTTCGTTTATCTCTATCGAATCGTCAATGCATTCAAGTGGAATCCGAGACAAGTGATCCGCCACTAAATTCTCACAACCTTTCTGTCACACCCCCGACTAGGTAGTTGCGGAAGCGTAATACGGGAATGTAACAGATAACACTGGTATCAACAACATTGTTTATAAAGAAATTCATAAACTAATTTACATTATATTACATGGGTAGGTACTATGTTTACAAACTAGGTGAAAAACACATAACCGGTTTACGAGCTTCTTATTCAGTAATATATCAGCGTCTATTCACAGCTATTCAACTTTCCTTCTAACACCAAGCATGTAAGCAAATCATTCCACTTTTGCTTTACCTGAAAAGCATGTTAAAACGGGTCAACTACGTCTAGTTGGTGAGTTTCAAGTTTCACGAGTATCAATGAAATCAGTTCACGAGTTCGTAAAGTTTACAGTGTGTATGTATATATGTCTGTGTATGATGCATTATACTAAGCCACAAGTGAAACCGAAACGAGCTAAAACACATGGCCTCCACTGCCCATGCACTCCCGTTGGCATTTAACAACCACTTTACCCCAAGTATGTACTATGTCTAACACCACATAGCAGTATGTAAAAATATAATGACAATGTGCAACTGGGTTTACATATGTTCCGGCATACCCCTCCGGCTCTGTCAGTTGGGTTTGTCAAACCGATAGTACTATCCACACGTCACCGGCACGAAGTTAATCACTTGTGTTTGTGGGGACTTGTCAAGTGTTAGTACTTAGATAATCCACATCATCACACTTTTTCAAGTATAACAGTTTATGTAAACATGCTTTTCACCCCAAAAGTTCGTAAAACAGTTTAGAAAGTGGGGGTCGTGAAACTCACCTTATCGTAGTTCGCACAGAAATCACGTATCAATAAGTCAGATGCCTCGTTTATAGCCTGATTCCTATAAACGGTATCGTATCGTTATTACTAGTACAGTGTTCAAGCTAAGTCGGGCTGTATAGATAATCTGGGTATAGCTGTTAGGCCCAGAACATGACCATAGTCTTAGATTGTGACGTTGTATACTATGAAATGTTTAAAACTGGATTTGGCTCAGTTTCACCGTTTTCCGAGTCTAGCTCAGTTGATCGTTTATATGTTTCGGGATTAGGTAAGATCACATAAAACTTAAGTAAATATATTGATTAATAAAATAATTTGATTTATGAAAGAATTTTAAAGTTTCGGTGTCTAGTTTGATTGCAGGGCTCGTTTCCGTTTTCACACGGGTTTGATTATACAAAACGCGCACAATCCACCCGATTTGTCCGGAATTCTCGTAAAAAGTTCGTTTTTATCAATATCATTCAAAAATATGATATTTGACCACTTTTGACATTTTGACATACCAGTCAGTCCGTTAAACACAAAACTGCCGGTTTCGTTAAAACAATTATAATTTAAATCTTTGATTAATCATAACTAAATATGTACTTATATATAAATTATGTAAATTTTTGTAAAAATACATTAAGACATGGAAAATTTTATAAAAATATTTTCAGAAATTTTATGATTATTTATTTATTTAAAAAAATTCATTTAATAGGTTATAATCGTGTAATAAATGGCCCGTTTATATCAAACGACCTCCGAAAAATCCGATAATTTTTACCAATGGCCTCAATGTTATTACATAGCCCCTGTAAAATTTCCAGAACCTAAATCTTTTGACAAAATGCCTTTTTGTGCGTTTTTCGGCTGTTAAAATTTGGTTAAGCCATGATTGCACAAACCATACTTAGACATTTCCAATGATTCCCAAACTTTACCAGTGATCTTACCATCACATATTAAACTCCAAAACCAAGTTTCATAATTTTTCAATATGTTTAGCTATTTTTCCCAAATAAACGTTCATAAACGGGAATAAATTCACCAAATATTCTCCGTTTATCGAAAAATTACCAAATTTGAACAGGGACTCATTTATATGATCCCTAATGTCCCTGAAAGTTTTCACAAGCTAACGACAAGCACGTCACAACCTAATACTAAACAGCCCCTAAACGAGTGTTACGGGTTTACCTTGTCGGTTTTCGATGAATTTTGCTAGCTTAAACGACTTTCCGGGTCTCGGGTTGCAAACTCAGTATATCTACATATCATATAACATCAAACCAAGCATAAATCATCCATGTAACAGCCTTGATAATTAGGGTTTCGGTTTTGGGTTCAAACCGAACTTTCTAACCGTAAAAACGTTGTATTCATGTTCTAATCCGCGTTTTTGACCAAAAAAGTATATGTTCCTGGTTTGTAAACATGTTTAACATCAAAACATGGTTTAACTTGATTTTTAGGGTTTTTGGATGGTTAAACATGTTTAAAACTAATCAAGGATTAATTTTTCATGGTTAAACTATGTTAATCATGGTTAAAACTCAAAGAAAATCACTAATTACCTTAGGTTTTTGAGAGTTTCTGGAGTTCTCCCTTGCAGCTGCTTGGACTTCAAAGTTTTATGAGTTAAAATGAATGAAAAAGCTTAGGGTGTAAGTTATGTAAAAAGAAATGTGTGTGTGTGGCTGTTTCGATCGGAATTCACAAAGGGCCCATAATGGGCTGTTTTGGCCCATTACTCTAATTATACAAGCCCAAACATGAAAAGCCCACTTCAAATTTAGTTCGGGTTCGGTTTTTCGCAAGAAAATTAATTCGGGTGTGAGAAATAACGCAAAAACGAGTGTTTTTCAGCTTATTTTTGTAAAATAAGAAAAACGTACTGACTCGTTGTAAAATTCCAAAATATTTTCACGGATTGCTTAGAACATGTCATATAAGTGTTTTATAAATCTTTTTCGGCTTAACGGATGCTACAATGCTTGTTTTGATATTAACGATTGCGTTTAAGCTTATAGCGTATCGATAAACGAAACCTTTTTCGTTTAAAGAGTTTTAAACGCACTGGGGCCTAAATATCAATATGTTAGCCTCTATAACATATATATAACTCGTATATGACCCCTCAGTATGTATACGGGTCATAATTAGTATCGGTCGGTTACTCGTTTAAGTACTACGAATTAACCGATTTATCGTTTACTTGTTACGTAATGAATATAGTATACCTCGTTTTGTCATGAATGTCACGTTCTCCCCCCGTTAAGAAATTTCGTCCTCGAAATTTAATGTGTCATCGGTTTTCTAGGGAACAGGTGTGGGTATTTCTTTCGGAATTCGTCCTTTCGTTCCCAAGTATATTCGGGTCCTTGTTTTGAATTCCACCGAACTTTTATTAATGAAATTTTGTTGTGTCGTAACTGTTTGGTTTTCCCGTCTACAATTTCTACCGGTTCCTCTACGAAGTTGAGCTTTTCGTTGATCTGAACATCTTTCAGTGGTACTATTGTCGTTTCATCAGTCAAACACTTTTTCAGATTCGATACATGAAACACGTCGTGAATAGTGCTCAGTTCTAAGGGTAGTTTTAATCGGTAAGCTACGGGACCAATTTTTGCGACAATCTCAAAAGGTCTGATGGGGGCTAGTTTACCAGTCTTTCCAAATCTTATAACACCCTTCCATGGCGATACTTTTAAAAATACCTTATCACCTATTTCAAAAGATAACGGTTTTCTGGAAACATCGGCATAACTCTTTTGTCGGTCACGGGCAGCTTTCAATTTTTGCTTAATCTGGTGAATTTTATCGGTGGTTTCCTGAATTAAATCGGATCTTGAAATTTGAGTATCACCCACTTCTGTCCAACATAGTGGTGATCTACATTTTCGCCCATATAGAGCTTCATAAGGTGCTGCTTGTATACTACTGTGATAACTGTTATTGTAAGAGAATTCAATGAGTGGGAGGTGTTGATCCCAATTCCCTTTGAAGTCCAGTACACAAGCACGAAGTAAATCTTCTAAGGTTTGGACGGTTCGTTCGGATTGACCATCAGTTTGGGGATGGTAAGCCGTACTTAGGTCGATTCGGGTTCCCAAGGATTCTTGTACTGCTTGCCAGAAATGTGAAGTAAAGTGACTGTCTCGATCGGAAATAATCGAAAGAGGTACCCCGTGTCGAGATACTATTTCATCGATGTAAATTTGAGCAAGTTTTTCGGTAGTGTAGTTGTTACGGATGGGAATAAAGTGTGCGGATTTGGTTAATCGGTCCACAATTACCCAAATTGCGTTGTGTCCTCGAGAGGTTTTAGGAAGGTGTGTCACAAAGTCCATGGTAATTTGTTCCCATTTCCATTGTGGGATTTCGGGTTGTTGCAACATTCCCGAAGGTTTTTGATATTCCGCCTTTACCCTTGCACATGTTGCACATTTACTTACATACACGGCTATATCCTTTGGATTTGTGTGCTTCATCAAGTATCAGCTTTCGGAGTTTATGAAGTGTTGGAATCCAGACCCGGTTTTTGTTATAATATACTTCATCAATTTTCTTCTCAAAATTCCTTTCATTTCCATGTAGTTCTTCTTTTTCTAGCTGGTCTGCCTTCAAGGCCTCATCTTGTGCAACGCGAACTTATTCGGTTAGGCTACTTTGAACAATCATTCCGAGTGCTCGTACCCTTAATGGTTTGATTCTGTCTTTTCGGCTTAAAGCATCAGCTACTACGTTGGCCTTACCCGGATGGTATTTAATCTCACAATCATAATCATTTAACAGTTCTACCCATCTCCTTTGTCTCATGTTTAGCTCTTTCTGATCGAATATGTGTTGTAGGCTTTTGTGATTAGTATAGATGGTACATTTAGTGCCATACAAGTAATGTCTCCAAATCTTCAATGCAAAGATAACCGCTCCCAATTCCAAATCATGGGTCGTATAATTCTTTTCATGTACTTTTAATTGTCGGGAAGCATATGCTATTACTTTCTTTCTTTGCATCAGTACGCATCCTAAACCTTTACGAGATGCGTCACAATATACCACCAATTCATCAGTTCCATCTGGAAGGCTTAATGTTGGAGCCTCACATAACTTCTGTTTTAACGTTTGGAAGGCCATTTCTTGTTCTTCTCCCCATTCATATGCTCGATCTTTTTGAGTTAGGAGGGTTAGAGGTTGTGCAATACTTGAAAAGTTTTCAATGAATCTTCTATAATACCCGGCTAGTCCTAAGAATTGACGAATTTCTCTTAGTGACTTAGGCACTTGCCAATTCTTAATGGCCTCAATTTTACTTGGGTCTACTTGGATCCCTTGGTGGTTCACAATGTGTCCCAAAAACTGTACTTCTTGTAGCCAAAACTCACATTTGGACAACTTTGCGTATAACTTCTCTTGCCTCAATAATTTTAAGATTTCCCGCAAATGTTGTTCGTGTTCCTCCTTACTTCTCGAATATATCAAAATGTCATCGATAAACACTATCACAAACTTGTCAAGGTAAGGTTTGCAAACTCGGTTCATGAGGTCCATAAACACTGCGGGTGCATTTGTCAACCCAAACGGCATAACCAAAAATTCATAGTGACCATACCGAGTTCGGAAAGCTGTTTTTGGTACGTCTTCTTCCTGAATTCTTACTTGATGATAACCAGATCTAAGATCAATTTTTGAAAAATACTTCGCACCTTGGAGTTGATCAAACAAGTCATCAATTCGAGGTAAGGGGTATCTATTCTTTATAGTCACTTTATTCAATTCCCGATAATCAATACACATTCGAAAACTCCCATCTTTCTTCTTTACAAATAACACTAGTGCTCCCCACGGTGAGTAACTAGGGTGAATAAAACCCCTGTCCAGTAATTCTTGTAACTGGTTGGACAGTTCTTGCATTTCAGAAGGTGCGAGTCGATAAGGTGCCTTAGCAATGGGTGCTGCTCCTGGTATCAAGTCAATACGGAATTCTACTTGTCGGGTCGGTGGTAAACCAGGCAACTCTTCGGGGAATACATCTGAATACTCGTGTACCACTGGGATGTCTTCCATTCGTTTTTCCTCGAGTTCCTTAACTGTTACGCTCGCCAAGTATAAAGTACAACCTTGGCGTAAATATCTCAATGCCATAAGTTGAGATATGAGAGGCAGTACCGTACCAGATTTCACACCTTGAACAATCATAGCTTTATCATTCGAAAGAGGTATCCTAACGGTCTTATCCTTACAGACAATTTCAGCTTTATACTTAGATAGCCAGTCCATACCGACTATAACATCGAAACTTCCCAATTCCACAGGAAGTAAATCAATAAGGAATGGGTGGTCGTTTAGGATAAGGGAACAGTCTCGGACTATTCGGTTAACAAGTATAGACTTACCGTTAGCGAGTTCTATAGTATATGGTTTTGTTAGTTCACTAACCGGCATATTTTCTAAAGGTAAGAAATTAACAGATACAAAACTTCTATCGGCGCCCGTATCAAACAAAACTGAAGCATACTGACCCGAAACTAAGAATGTACCTGTCACTACATTCGGATCATGACGCGCTTCACTCGGTCCTAATACAAACGCGCGTCCCTTAGTTGCGTTGGAGGTTGATGCTTGTGCTTGGTTCTGCCTTCTCACTGTACCCGGGTTCAAATTAGGGCAGTATCTCCGAAAGTGTTTCGTACTGCCACATTCATAGCAGGCACGGAGGTTCGTGGTAGGTGGGGTTTGTTGGTTGAGTTGTGGGCGGGTTGGTTGAGGTCGAGGGAGTTGAGTTGATTGCGGTGGACGGTTAACAGTGTTGGTGGGGGTTCTACAGTTGGGGGCATAGTGTCCCGTTCTTCCATACTTTTGACAAATGATCGGTTTGCAATCACCCACATGATGAAAGTTACATCTTCTGCACTTCGGTAACGTCCCTTTATAGGCCTCTTGTTTTACATTAGAACTGGTCATGGCATAACTTCGGGTATTCGGACGAGCCCGTTTGTTCTGAGGGTTTCCTTGCATTCTTGTCTCATAATCAGTTCGTTTTAAACTTGTTGTTTCACCTGGCATCCTTATCACTCCACTTCTCATCAGATCAAAAGTAACGACACCCGTTTGAGATACAGCACTTTCTAATGTCGGGTGGGCAACTGAATTCACTATACTTCTCACGGCAGGGGTCAGTCCCCAGATATAACGTTCAATTCGCTTCGCTTCCGGTGTAACTAACCATGGAACTAAGCGGGACAGTTCGTTAAAATGATTCGTGTATCATGGTCCGCTCCTTTCATTTCCAAATTCCATAACTCGTGTTCCAACCTCTGAATCTCACTTTTAGGACAAAAATGCTCTAGCATGAGGGTTTTTAATTCAGTCCATGACATACGATTAATAGCATCTTGTCCTCTTATTTGGACTACCGTGTTCCACCACATCAGCGCTTGGTCTAGAAACATACTGGTAGCATATTTGACCACGCGATTCGGTGGACACTCACTGATATTAATTACTGATTCGGTCTTTTCTATCCATTTGACCAGCCCGCTAGGTACTTCAATACCCTTAAACTCAATCGGTTTACATGATGTAAATTGTTTGTATGAGTACTCCTGACGCGGGGGTTCTCGGTTATTATTATTATTATTATCGGTATTGGTCCGAGTATTATCATTATTAGTTGTGTTAACAATCGGTACAAGGTTTGGGTTCGGGATATTATCAGGGTGCACAACAGGTTCTGGGTTCCCAGTGACATTCATAGTTGGGAGAGTGTGATTATTATTTATGACATTATCAGTATTCACCGGGGTAGTAACACCCGGGGCTACATTAGTGTCCGGCGGAGGTGTATTAACAGTGGCCGTGGTGGTGCTCGTAGGTTGATTAACAGTATTGTTAGCACGTATGCCTGCAGTGACTTGTGCTACAATTGTTGGTATCACTGCTTGTAGTTGATGAGCAATCATTGCGGCCACTTCCGCCTCAGACAAAGGGTTTGTTTTCCTCTGGGCCATTCTATAGAATAATCAATTATATAATAATCAATATCGTTTCACTATGATCAACACAACTTTACGATATTACACCTTCACAACACATAACTATGCCAAAGAAAACACGTTTGTATTAATTATAATCATTACTGTACATATGCATCCAAAATTAGCGCATAGGCTTAACCTGGTATAGGCCAGCGCTTGTATATGCGTATCAAAATTTGTCACTAAGTGACATGTAGACTTAACCCGATAAGGGCCAGTGTTTGAAATAGTACTAAACCACAAACAACTCCCAAGTCAGCCCAACACGCTGTAACAAAATGCTGCTTGGGATATCAAAAGACTATATACATAAGGCTAGACTACTATGTCCTATCCATTCTTTGCAACATGGAGCCACAGCCAAACAACAGCAGCCACTAGGGCCGCATTAACTGCTAAGCATACCCCCAGTAGTATCATCGCTCGATCCTGACGCCCGTGGCTGTGAGCACTGGATCTTTGCACAATTCTGATTTCCTGCTGCATATACCTCATATGATCATACATATCATGTCTATGCTGGTTTAGGCTATTTATCGAATGTGATTGTTCTAAAAGCTGATCAGTTGCTAAACCAAACCATGCTGAATCAGAATAACGAGGTGGCTTGGGTACCGGGCGGGTAAACCCCAAGTAGGAATAGGTATCTCTGTGACCTGGACACGTGATGTTTCTCCCCTATGGTACGTAGATCGAGTTGGGAGAGAAGTGTGATCAGGTGGACGCACTGAAATGCGAGCGGTCTGACGGTTTCTAATAGTGGGTGGGGGTACTGGTGTATGCTGTACAGGTGGAGTAGGGGATCTGGGTGCTCTAACAGGTGAATGATAAGCACTAGTAGCTCCCTGTCCTGCAACATTCCTAGGGGATTCCCTAGGGGGGTAGGTGTCACAACGGTAACCCGATAAGTCGGGTTGATCTGGGGGTACTTCGCGTGGAATTACCGCATCTGCACCTTCTTCCATTTCCTCTGGTTCCTCCTCAGTTTCCTCTTCCGGATCCTCCTCTTCCTCCTCAGGCCCTGTTGGTAGGGTATTAGGTACACGATAAGTAGATCTTGACATATTCCTGCACAATTGTTAGTGATAAGAATAATATCCTTCTATATTAATCATAGTAAGATACGTGCAGGTATTTATACACATAGCACAAATAATCGTTTATATACACAAATATTTATCTATTATTATATTTTATACACATATGTTGCTGTTTTTACCTATTCGATTGTTTATCGACTTCTTCTCGAATTTCCTCGTACAAACAAGTCTGTTATTACGTTCCGGACCATAATAACCCACTTGTCCATTCCCGTTCATCACGAGAATCATTCGTGTATATTATTTAATATTATTTTATTCCCAGAGTTAATCGAGCCTACGGTTATCTTAGGGTATCCTAAGGGACATCCTAATTCTTTATAACCAATGGCTCTGATACCAACTTCTGTCACACCCCGACTAGGTAGTTGCGGAAGCGTAATACGGGAATGTAACAGATAACACTGGTATCAACAACATTGTTTATAAAGAAATTCATAAACTAATTTACATTATATTACATGGGTAGGTACTATGTTTACAAACTAGGTGAAAAACACATAACCGGTTTACGAGCTTCTTATTCAGTAATATATCAGCGTCTATTCACAGCTATTCAACTTTCCTTCTAACACCAAGCATGTAAGCAAATCATTCCACTTTTGCTTTACCTGAAAAGCATGTTAAAACGGGTCAACTACGTCTAGTTGGTGAGTTTCAAGTTTCACGAGTATCAATGAAATCAGTTCACGAGTTCGTAAAGTTTACAGTGTGTATGTATATATGTCTGTGTATGATGCATTATACTAAGCCACAAGTGAAACCGAAACGAGCTAAAACACATGGCCTCCACTGCCCATGCACTCCCGTTGGCATTTAACAGCCACTTTGCCCCAAGTATGTACTATGTCTAATACCACATAGCAGTATGTAAAAATATAATGACAATGTGCAACTGGGTTTACATATGTTCCGGCATACCCCTCCGGCTCTGTCAGTTGGGTTTGTCAAACCGATAGTACTATCCACACGTCACCGGCACGAAGTTAATCACTTGTGTTTGTGGGGACTTGTCAAGTGTTAGTACTTAGATAATCCACATCATCACACTTTTTCAAGTATAACAGTTTATGTAAACATGCTTTTCACCCCAAAAGTTCATAAAACAGTTTTGAAAGTGGGGGTCGTGAAACTCACCTTATCGTAGTTCGCACAGAAATCACGTATCAATAAGTCAGATGCCTCGTTTATAGCCTGATTCCTATAAACGGTATCGTATCGTTATTACTAGTACAGTGTTCAAGCTAAGTCGGGCTGTATAGATAATCTGGGTATAGCTGTTAGGCCCAGAACATGACCATAGTCTTAGATTGTGACGTTGTATACTATGAAATGTTTAAAACTGGATTTGGCTCAGTTTCACCGTTTTCCGAGTCTAGCTCAGTTGATCGTTTATATGTTTCGGGATTAGGTAAGATCACATAAAACTTAAGTAAATATATTGATTAATAAAATAATTTGATTTATGAAAGAATTTTAAAGTTTCGGTGTCTAGTTTGATTGCAGGGCTCGTTTCCGTTTTCACACGGGTTTGATTATACAAAACGCGCACAATCCACCCGATTTGTCCGGAATTCTCGTAAAAAGTTCGTTTTTATCAATATCATTCAAAAATATGATATTTGACCACTTTTGACATTTTGACATACCAGTCAGTCCGTTAAACACAAAACTACCGGTTTCGTTAAAACAATTATAATTTAAATCTTTGATTAATCATAACTAAATATGTACTTATATATAAATTATGTAAATTTTTGTAAAAGTACATTAAGACATGGAGAATTTTATTAAAATATTTTCAGAAATTTTATGATTATTTATTTATTTAAAAAAATTCATTTAATAGGTTATAATCGTGTAATAAATGGCCCGTTTATATCAAACGACCTCCGAAAAATCCGATAATTTTTACCAATGGCCTCAATGTTATTAAATAGCCCCTGTAAAATTTCCAGAACCTAACTCTTTTGACAAAATACCTTTTTGTGCGTTTTTCGGCTGTTAAAATTTGGTTAAGCCATGATTGCACAAACCATACTTAGACATTTCCAATGATTCCCAAACTTTACCAGTGATCTTACCATCACATATTAAACTCCAAAACCATGTTTCATAATTTTTCAATATGTTTAGCTATTTTTCCCAAATAAACGCTCATAAACGGGAATAAATTAACCAAATATTCTCCGTTTATCGAAAAATTACCAAATTTGAACAGGGACTCATTTATATGATCCCTAATGTCCCTGAAAGTTTTCACAAGCTAACGACAAGCACATCACATTCTAATACTAAACAGCCCCTAAACGAGTGTTACGGGTTTACCTTGTCGGTTTTCGATGAATTTTGCTAGCTTAAACGACTTTCCGGGTCTCGGGTTGCAAACTCAGTATATCTACATATCATATAACATCAAACCAAGCATAAATCATCCATGTAATAGCCTTGATAATTAGGGTTTCGGTTTTGGGTTCAAACCGAATTTTCTAACCGTAAAAACGTTGTATTCATGTTCTAATCCGCGTTTTTGACCAAAAAAGTATATGTTCCTGGTTTGTAAACATGTTTAACATCAAAACATGGTTTTACTTGATTTTTAGGGTTTTTGGATGGTTAAACATGTTTAAAACTAATCAAGAATTAATCTTTCATGGTTAAACTATGTTAATCATGGTTAAAACTCAAAGAAAATCACTAATTACCTTAGGTTTTTGAGAGTTTCTGGAGTTCTCCCTTGCAGCTGCTTGGACTTCAAAGTTTTATGAGTTAAAATGAATGAAAAAGCTTAGGGTGTAAGTTATGTAAAAAGAAATGTGTGTGTGTGGCTGTTCCGATCGGAATTCACAAAGGGCCCATAATGGGCTGTTTTGGCCCATTACTCTAATTATACAAGCCCAAACATGAAAAGACCACTTCAAATTTAGTTCGGGTTCGGTTTTTCGCAAGAAAATTAATTCGGGTGTGAGAAATAACGCAAAAACGAGTGTTTTTCAGCTTATTTTTGTAAAATAAGAAAAACGTACTGACTCGTTGTAAAATTCCAAAATATTTTCACGGATTGCTTAGAACATGTCGTATAAGTGTTTTATAAATCTTTTTAGGCTTAACGGATGCTACAATGCTTGTTTTGATATTAACGATTGCGTTTAAGCTTATAGCGTATCGATAAACGAAACCTTTTTCGTTTAAAGAGTTTTAAACGCACTGGGGCCTAAATATCAATATGTTAGCCTCTATAACATATATATAACTCGTATATGACCCCTCAGTATGTATACGGGTCATAATTAGTATCGGTCGGTTACTCGTTTAAGTACTACGAATTAATCGATTTATCGTTTACTTGTTACGTAATGAATATAGTATACCTCGTTTTGTCATGAATGTCACACTTTCTTGTCACGGATTTCAAGATCGAATTCTTGCAACAATAACACCCATAGAATCAAACGCGGTTTCACGTCTTTCTTTTCCATCAAATACCTGACCGCACAATGATCCGAGTACACCACAACTTTACTTCCCAAAATATACGACCGAAATTTATCCAAGGCGTACACCACCGCAAGTAACTCTTTTTCGGTAGTGGTGTAATTTAATTGCGCCTCGGATAAAGTTTTGCTTGCATAGTATATTACCATCGGCTTCTTCTCTACTCGTTGACCCAATACTGCTCCAACCGTGCTATCACTAGCATCACACATGATCTCAAACGGGCTTGACCAATTCGGTGATTGTAGAATGGGTGTTTGTACCAACTTCTCCTTCAAACTGTCAAAAGCTTGCAAACATTCATCAGTAAACTCAAAGGGGACATCTTTTAATAAGAGATTACATAAAGGTTTTGAAATTGCACTAAAAGCTTTAATGAATCTTCTATAAAATCCGGCATGTCCCAAAAACGATCTCACCCATTTAAAATTTTTCGGGGGTGGTAAAGATGAAATTACTTTTATTTTAGCTTGGTAAACTTCCATTCCCCTACTTGAAACCACATGAACCAACACAATGCCCTCTTGCACCATGAAGTGACTTTTTTCCCAACTCAACACCAAGTTTTTCTCAACACATCGTTTTAAAACTTTTTCTAAATCAACGAGACACGACTCGAAAGTTGAGCTAAAGATAGAAAAATCGTCCATAAAAACTTCAAGTGATTCCCCGACCATGTCAGAAAAAATGCTCATCATACATCTTTGAAAGGTATCTGGGGCATTACACAATCCAAGTGGCATTCGCCTAAAGGAAAAAGTACCATATGGACATGTGAAGGTGGTTTTATGTTGGTCATCGGGATGAATTGCAATTTGATTATAACCCGAACATCCATCCAAAAAACAATAATATTTTTGACCCGAAAGTTTTTCAACTATTTGGTCAATGAATGGTAATGGAAAATGGTCTTTTAAGGTTGCATTATTTAATTTTCTATAATCGATGCACACTCGTCACCCGGTTACTGGTCGGGTGGCGATTTGTTCACCATTATCACCTTTTATTACCTGGATGCCGACTTTCTTGGGCACTATCTGTGTCGGGCTCACCCATGCACTATCTGAAATTGGATAAATGATCCCCGCATCCAACCATTTGATGACCTCCTTTTTCACCACTTCTCGCAAATTCGGGTTCAACCGTCTTTGAGTCTCCCTTGTGGGTTTAGCCTCCTCATCAGTAATTATTTTATGCATAACAATAGAAGGACTATTACCCTTTAAATCCGCCAACGTCCATCCAATAGCATCCTTATGTGCTCCCAACACTTTTACCAACGCCCTCTCTTGTTCTTCCTCCAAGTTAGAAGCAATGATAACCGGAAGAGTTTCATTCTCCCCTAAAAATGCATAGTTCAAGTGACTTGGGAGTTCCTTCAATTCAACCTTTGGTGGACACTCCAAAGACGGCTTTGTGTCCGAATTGATCTTCGTTGGAAAATTCTCAAATTGATGTATCCATGGTAGCCTTCCCTTTTGCATAGCTAAGACATCCTGTTTTTGTTCTTCCATCCTCAAAGCACACACGTGTACCTGTTTAGAATCATCACAAATACAAGCTTCTACACAATCTTCATCATATTCATGAGGAATACAATGGTCCACCAAATCTGCCATAAAACATTCTTCACCACTCAAAGAATTAGAAACGTTAGTAAAAACATTAAGGAGCATTTTATGATTACCAAACGCCATGTCAATGGTACCAAATCTGCAATCAATGATTGCATGACCAGTGTTCAAAAATGGTCGACCTAAGATAACATTTTGTTGTTGACTTGGGTCACCCGAAGAATAGTCTAACACCAAAAAATCCACAGGATAGTAAAAATCCTCCACTTTCACAATAACATCCCGCTAATTTCCACGGGGAAGTTTATGAGACAAATCCACCAATACAACAGTGGTCTCAACATGTTTTAAAGGACCAAAGTCATATGGTCATATAAACCCCCCGGGAGAATGCTTACTCCGGCCCCAAGATCTAGTAACACCCTAGACATTTGAAAACCGCCTACTTGAATATTAATTTAGGGCGTTCCCGGATCTTGAAGCTTTGGAGGAATATCTCCTTTTAAAACCGCACTTACCCGCTCAGTTAAATCCACTTGTTTAGGAACTTTTTGTTAGCTCTTTTGAGTGCATAGATCTTTTAAAAACTTAGCATATGCCGGCACTTGTTTTATTGCCTCATGTAAAGGTAAATTTACCTTTACTTGCTTAAAAAGTTCCCACATATCTTCTTTTTAAGGACCCCTTCGAGAAATGATGTTTTTCTTACCCGGGTCGAGTAAAGCCGAGGGAAATGGGACCGCAATTGGTTCCACTTCCTTATTTTTATCATTTAAATTTGAAGTTTGACCCGAATTTTTGTAACGGTTTTTCAAAAGTGACATGTTTATTAGGTTTATTTGTTACAATTTCATCATCACTTCCCCATCAACCCCACCTTGTGATAAATCTTTTTTATATTCTTTACCACTTCTTAAAACACTAACGTGGTTAATAGGAACATTGCGTGAAGAGTTATGAGAAAGATTTACCTTTGTGTCGCTTGGCAGTTGACCCTTATTCTTCCTTTTGCATTGACCCGTTAACCCGCTTTGACCGCCACCCCCTTGACCATGCAACCCTTGATTGTTCCCGCCATGATAAATACCTTGGTTATTATATTGTTGGCGAGGGATATAATTGCCTTGATTTCCTTGAAAATTTGGGTTAGATTGAGTGGTTGGGTTTCCATACTAAAATTCGGGTGATTTCTCAACCCGGGGTAGTAGGTGTTGGAGTTCATGTTGTAATTCCTACCACATCCCCCTTGCAGTGCATTCACCTCTTCCATCGGTGCTTGACCTACCCCACACACCTTCGAAGCATGACCCAACTCGTTACAATTTGTACAAACATCAATTACTTGATTAGTGGTTTGTACATTTCCTTCTTCCACGGCTTGCACTTGCGGTCTACCAACCGCCGGTCTTGCCCTTCTTCCAGTTTGAGCCTTTCTCTTTGATGTAACCGCCATTTTTTCCAAATACGCCCAATCATCTTGTTCATAATTGGTACCAAATGTACAATTAGTGATTGACCGCAAATTCCGTTTATCCTCAATACTCAACCCTTCAAGAAACGCATTCAATAACTCCCAAAGAGCAATACCATGATGAGGACAATTCTTGATCATCATGTTAAACCTCTCGAATGCTTCATGAAACATTTCCCCAGTTTTTTGTTGGAAGGTTCTCAAACTTCTTCTCGCATCATCGGTCTTTTGGGCCGTGTAAAATTCTTCCAAAAATCTTTGTTGCATCTCGGCCCAAGTATAAATGGAGGCGGAAGGCAAAGTGTAAAACCATCTCTTTGCCTTGTCTTCCAACGAAAACTGAAATAAAACCAACTTTACCTCATCTGATGTAAAACCTTGACCCCCAATTATGTTGCAAATGGAATCTTCTGCCTCCAAGTGGAAGTAAGATTCCTCCGTTGCTAGACCTTTATACTTCGGAAGACTTTGAAGGCAATTGGTTCTTACTTCAAATGTCCTCTTTTGATGATTAAGAGGGATAACCACCGAAGATGGATTATTAGTAATTATGGGTCGGAAATGGGCTTCAATCCCCCCTAACCATCTCTCTTGCATGTCTTCTTGGTACCCCCATTGGTACTCTTGGTTGACCCATTTGCCTATAAATGGGCCTTGGCTGCACATATTGTTGTTGAAACTGTGGTTGGGACATTTGTTGTTGAAATTGTGGATCTTGAGGTTACCCTTGCGGTTGTTGAATAAATGGTGGCGGCTGAACTTGATTAACAACAACCGGTGGTTGTTGTTGAGCTTGTTGAACTGGTGGTTGAGCTTGTTGAACAACCGGCGGTGGTTGTTGTTGAATAATCGGCAGTGGTTGTTGCCATTGACCATAAGCCAAATTTCCCGGATTTACCCTTTGACTTCCATCACCTACCATGTAGTGACCTTCCACTTCATACCCTTAAAATTCACTGTCAAACTCATATCCATATCCGCCACCTTGTGTTCTTGAATGTTGCATAAACGGTTGGGGTTGGTATTGGTAGTTTGATTGTGATTGTTGAAAGGGTGGTGGTTGATATTGTTGAGATGATGATGACGCACTAAAGTTAGGAAAAAGGTTGGTAATAGGTGGCAATGTGGATGATGTTGAGTAGGTGTACTGAGCAGCCATGGGTTCGGTTGTGGGTGGTGGTTGGAGTTCACTTGATGCTGTATATTAGTAGTAATCGATGGAGGTGGATTTGGTGGAGGTGTAGTCGGGATTGTCTAACACGAAGTGGGAACTGGTGAATCCACGTTGTTTGATGTGGTTGGAGAACCAAGATGCTTATTCTCCCTAAGTAAGACTCGGTTTCTTCGAAGTGTTCTGTCAATCTCGGGATCAATAACTAGCGGAGATGACCTGTTAGAGCTTCTAGTATGCATACACCTTTAGGTACCTGCACACTAACACAACCAGCGTATACCCGAAAATAATAGACTAAAGCTACTAAAGCTAACACACGTTGCACACTACTCCCCGGCAACGGTGCCAAAATTTGACGTGATGTCGAAGACTCACTCAAAAATAAACCAAATACAACTAAATAGATAGCGGTAAGTGGGTATCGAACACAGGCAGTTTGTGGAAAATGCGTTACTGAGTAGCTATAAAATTAATCTAAATTAATCTAAGTGCAAAATGTAAATTAAATGATTTGGTTGTTTGATTTTGATTAACAAAGTTAACTAAAGCAATAAATGAGTTTTAAACAGTATAAGAAAGAATACTCTCTCCCGATTTCAGGTTTCCAATGTTGATAAAGTTAATATTTACTTGTGAGGTGAACTACACAATTATAATTTGTGAAAATGGGTTTAGATGTGATAGGAGAGGACTAAGTACTTGGATTATAAAAACGCAAGGTTGTCTCCCAATAATCAGTTTAGTTTATTGCTAACCCTAATTCTCTTCTACTAAAATTGCCTATGGCACCAAGAACGGATAGTCAAGAACACGAATTATACCATACTAACAATTACAAAACAAACACACACTCACCATAGCACAATAATCATATGATCACAATACTATTTCACCAATAACATAAACGAGTAACAAATATCCAATTAGAAAACCTTACAATTCGGGAGATAACATCAAGAGTACTAGCCACACATCGTTTGATTAATCATCACCTCAATTAAGATAATCGGATGAATCATAAACCCAAACAAATGATTATTAACACCAAAGTCTCGTTCTTGATCTCCAAAATTCGTGTCTAAAGTGTTTTGAATAAAAGGATAATGAAAATACCATCAAAAATCGATTGAAATAATGCAGGAAAATGGAAGTTACGACTCCAGATCGGGGCCCACGGTTCACACTTTGGGTCATGGTGATTTCTAGAAAACCTGGACCGTGGCCCACGGTTCAACCGTGGGTCACGGTGAACTCCACGGCCACAGTACCAGCCACGGTACGGTGGCTTCTGTTTGAATAACCATTTTGGACCATGGCTCACGGTCTCGACCGTGGGCCACGGTGGACTTCAACCCCATTTTCTTGTTTTCACTTCTTTTGACCATCTCTCGCGTACCAGGTTCCTTATGTTTCTTCATTATACACCATGATAGCACTGGAACCTCCTTTGTACCTACAATTCACCAACAATACTGTAGTCACCTAATTCTTCCAAATAAACCAATTCTAAACATGATTATTACGGCTTAAATCAATTAAGGGTTGTCCCATGGACCACCCGTCAATCACGGATGCTTGTTCTAGCAGTAGGAACCACCATTTCTGTATGAATTACAGCTTCTGATCCAAACACCAATAAGAAGGCTGTTTGATCTGTTGCATTCTTTGGTGTTGCTATATCAAGCCCAAAGAACATAAGGAAGTTCCTCAGCCCACTTGCCTTTATTGGATCCTAGTTTCTTCTTCAAATTGTTGATAATAATCTTGTTACTTGATTTTTCTTGGCCATTGGCTTGATGGTGAACTGGTGTAGAAGTGATCATCTTGATGCCCCAACTATCACAAAAGTTAGTGGTTCTTCTCTAGATAAACTGGGAACAGTTGTCATAAATAATTTCTGAAAGGATGCCAAATCTAGTAATAATATTTCTTTTAATGAAAGATAACCTCTCTTTCGCGGACTTGAACAAATGCTTCTGCTTCTATCCACTTTGAAAAGTAATCAGTCGTTGCAAGCATGAATACTTTTCCTCCTGGCGCCGTAGGTAGCTTACCCACAATATCCATGCCCCACTTCATGAAAGGCGATGATGAGGATATAGGATACATAGGTTCCACTGGCTGGTGTAGGATGTTGTCGTGTCTTTGACAAGTATCACACTTCTTTGAATATTCCGTAGCATCTCTCTTCATGGTTGGCCAGAAGTACCCTATTCTTAGAATCTTATAGAATAGAGCCCTGCCTCCAGTGTGATTACCACAATCTCCTTCGTGAAAGTCTTTAAGCACCTCTTGAATTTCAGGATCTTCGATACACCTCAAGTATGGACCTGCAAGATATTTCCTATACATAACATCATGTAGTAAAATGTATTGTGATACCATAAGTTTGAAGGATTTAGGATTCTATGTTGCGGGAATCTCTCCATCTTGAATGAACTTCTGTATTGGGAGGATCTAAGATCCTTGATTATTTGAGGATAATGGATCCCAAAGCACTATCTCTTTGTTATTTGTTATCTCCCCAACTTCTTGTTCTCCAATTTATGGTGAGAGTATGTGGATGATTGGAATCTTCATGGCTTCCGGAACCTTCAAGGATGAAGCTAGATTTTCCAAAGCATCTGCCCCAGCATTTTCTTCCCTTGGTACCTGTATAATACTAAAAGAATCGAAGAACTTTGACAGTTCTTTCACAATATCTAGATATTTGATTATTTCACCTTTAACGGAATATGAGCCATTAAAGTGGTTAGCTATTAATAATGAATCTATATACACTTGAAGATACCTGATCCTCATATGTTTAGCTAGTTGCAAATCTGCAGTTTGAGCCTCATATTCTGCTTCGTTATTAGTGGCTTAAAACTCACAGGCTATAGACTGGGGCATTATGCCCCCCCTATGGAGATTTTAGTAGGATACCCAATCCTTTTCCTCATACGTTGGATGCTCCATCTATGAACAAGATCCAAGGATCCTTGGTTTCTTCCAACTGTTGGACCTCTAAGTCGGCTTCCTTTTGTAGATCACTACTGAAATCAGCCACAAAGTCAGCTAATGCTTGAGACTTTATAGCAGTCCCTGGCTCGTATTGGATATCATACGAACTTAACTTCACAACGCATGTAGCCATCCTACCTGACATATCTTGTTTTCTAAGAATATTCTTGATAGGATAGTTAGTTTTCACAATTATGGTATGAGTTTCAAAGTAATGCCTTAACTTAGTAGAGGCCATAATAAGTGCAAGAATTAACTTTTCTAAATGAGAATACCTGGCTTCAACATCAAGAAGACTTTTACTTACATAATAAAAAGGATGTTGCTCACCTTCATGATCCTTTACCAGGACAACACTTACAGCATTACCCGAGACAGCTAGGTACAGGGATAATGGTTCCCCATCTACTGGCTTCATTAATGCTAGTGCTAAGGACAAGTAATCATTCAAAGCTTTGACTGCAACCTCATGTTTCTCCGTCCACTCGAACTTTCTATTTTTTCTAAGGATATCATAGAAATCCAACATTTCTCTAAAGATCGGGAGATAAATATATTCAAGGCTGCAATTCTTCGAGTCAACCTTTGTACATCCTTTGCATTCATGGGTGACTTCAGGTTTATGATGGCTTGTATTTGTTCCGGGATAACCTCTATACCCCTTTTAGGGACCATATAACCAAGGAACTTTCTCTCCTTAACACCAAAATGGCATTTAGCAGGATTGAATTTCATGTTATACTGATTAAGGATATTGAAGGCTTCTTCCAAGTCTCTAAGACGATCATCAGCCTTCTTGGATTTGACCACCATGTCGTCTATATAGACTTTCATGGTCTTCCCTAGCTGGTCTTTAAACATCATGTTGACTAAGCGTTGATAAGTTGCACCTGCATTTCTTAGTCCAAAAGGCATGGCAACATAGCAATATATTCCAGTATGAGTCATGAATGCTGTATCTTCCTGATCAGATGGTTCCATCTAAATTCGTTGAAATCCAGAGGAAGCATCCATAAAGGCAAGCATCTCATGTCCTGCTGCTGCATCCACCATGGAGTCTATATGTGGTAATGGGAAAGGATTCTTGGGGCATGCCTTGTTTAAATCGGTGAAAATCGACACACACCCTCCACTTTCCATTCTTTTTTGATACAACAACCACATTAGCCAACCATCGAGGATACTTAACCTCTCTGATCTTACCGACATTAAGAAGTTCTTCAACTTCTTCTTGTATGATCGCGTTCCTCTCAGGAGAGAATTTCCTTCGCTTCTGATGGACGGGTTTAATGGAATTATCAAGGCCAAACTTATGAGTAATTACCTCTTTTGAAATACCTGTCATGTCTGAGTGCTTGAAGGCAAATGTAGATTTTCGTCGCTTGAGGAAGGATACAATATCTTCTTCAATCTCATTAGGGATACTGGATCCTAGGAATTTACGTCTGGATCCTCAGGATCCAAGGCTATTTATTTTAGGTCATGTTCTCGAGCCTCCAACATGTTCCTAGGATGTTGTTGTAGTTGCTATGTTATCGTTTCCGTAGATGTTGGTTTCATGGATGAAGAATAATAATTCTTAGCTTCCACTTGGTCACCATCTATCCTTACTACTCCCCAAGAAGTTGGTAGTTTGATGCACTGATGATAAGTAGAGGCTACAGCCTTTATTCCATGTAGCCATGGCCTGCCAAGAATAACATTGCAACAAGATAAATTATCAATAACACAAAATTTTTTGTAAGAGTTTAACCCTTCAATGTATATTGGGAGTTTGATGTCCCCCATTGTTTTCTTTGTTTCGCCACTGAAGCCAACTAGCACAGATGTTCTCAGGATGATTTTCGAGTTAGGGATATTCATCTTCTGGAGTACATCGTGTTGGATGATGTTGAGTGAACTTCCACCATCGACTAGGATCATGCGCTCATAATGTTTAGCAATAAATAAAGTTATAATCAAACCATCGTGATGAGGATCCTGGATGCTTGTTTTATTCTCTTCATAGTAAATAATTCTTTTATCGGTCGTCAAGGTAGTTTAATGACAGGTCTCTCCCCGTTCTCCAGCTTCGTTTATTTAGCATGCCTCTTGGCTGAAGAGAAGGAAGTTCCACATATATCCGAGCCACCAGAGACGAAATTGATGACTTGAGCATCTGGTGGGGGCAGGGTGGCTTTATGTGGTACATTCTCAAGATCCCGAATCCTAAAATACTTTCTTCCCAGGAGCTCCTTGAAATGGCCCTTGCTTAGAAGGTAACCAATTTCTCTCCTTAAACCAATACAATCATCAGTCTGATGGCCAAAATCCGCATGGAATGCACACCATTTGGATTTGTCTTTGAAGGATGTTGTTTTCTCATTTTTCCGAGGCCACCTTGCTTTCTCTCCAAGATCCTTCATGGCACAAATCAAACCATGAGTATCTATAGAGAAGCAGTACTCAGAATTACTTGGATAATCTACATTATCATCTTCATCTTCTACTGCTCGGATATTTTGATTGTTGAATTTGGAATAAGGCTTCGAGTTGTTGTTCCTGAATGAGGATCCTTGTTTCTTATCTGGAGTTTCTTTCTTTGTTAGAGCCCCTAACCGTTCTTGGATCCTCTTGTCATTCTCTAGCCTTATAAATCTGAGTGCCTTGTTCCTGACTTCATCTAAAGTCCTGCAAGGAGTCATCACAAGATCGTCATAAAACGGGGAACCCCTATGTATCCCCATCTTGAAAGCTTCTATAGCTGTAGCCATATTAAGATTAGGGATCTCTAGGGCCTCCCTGCCAAACCTTGTAACAAAATCCCTTAGGGATTCCTCATAAGACTGGACAACTCTATATAAGTCACTAGTTACCTTTTCAAATTTTATACTACAAGAAAACTAGCTGTTGAACAAGTTAACTAAATGTGAAAAAGAAGTAACAGAAAAGGGAGGAAGACTTAGCAGCTATTTAAGTGCAGATCCTGTTAGTGTGGGTCCGAAACCCTTGCATAGACAATAATCCCTGAGTCTTTCAGGAATTGGATTGATTTCCATCCTCTCCCTAGACTGAGCCACATGCTCTTCCGGATCTATTGTTCCAACATATACCTTCATGTTGGGTGTCTAAAATCGTTTTGGGATTTCAGCATCATAAATAGGTGGAGCAAATCTGGATAGCTTGTGGCTCCCTTCTAGTATTTCAGGGATCGGTCGGGCCACCCCTGGTACGCTAGATATTATATCCTTAAGCTTCAGCAGTTCCTTAGCCATAGCCTGGTTGATACCTGCATCCTGCATGGAACCAAGACTAGCATCTAAGGATATAGGATTATATGTGTTACCTCTCTGTTGAGTGAATGTTGACATCCCAAAAAAGAAGCCGAGGTAAGAAGCGTCTGCCACAACAGTTGGTCTACTGGAGGCAAATTTCTGCATGGGGATAATGTCACCTTCATGTACCTCTGAGGATCTTTGATTCTAAAGTCCTAAGGGTCCTTGATTCTGGCGAAAGGATCCTTGATTCTAGAAGATGAATTCTTCAAGATACAACCCGGAGGATCCTGACTGAAGAATTGACGATCCTTGCTGGAGGAGAGAGGATCCTTGAGCTTGTAGACCCATGAACCCCGGATTAAGGATAGATGATCCTTGTTGGAAAACTAAAGATCCCTAAGCTTGTTGACCCATGGACCCCGGGTTAAGGATAGATGATCCTTGTTGGAAAACTGAGAATCCTTGAGCTTGTTGACCCATGGACCCCGTGTGAAGGATAGATGATCCTTGAGTAAGTTGAGCCTAGGATCCTGTAGTGGTAAAATCCAGCATCCTAGGCATCAGAGGAGTTTGATCCTCTACTGGCCTCTTAGTCCTTTTCAGGTCTTCTATGCCCACACTATGGGGTATCGTTAAAATTTATGGACATCAACAAGAAGCTAAGGATTATTATGCTTCATCAATGAAACTAGTGGCCAAACCTACCCAAGCATAACAATCAAGGAATAACACGCTTTATGTCTTGGAAACTGCCGAACAAGGAGTTAAGGAAGTACAGTTAAACGAACATGATTTCGTCATCAAGGTGTTGATAGGAACCGAGATTCATAGAGAAGCTGAAGATCAATTGATCAGCTTCCTCAAGAGTAGAATATCTACCTTTGCGTGGAAGCACGAGGACATGACATGCATCTCTAAAAATATTTTTACTAATAAATTGGGTTGGGATAAAAGTTTTAGGCCATCCAACAAAAGTGAAGGAAATTTGCACCGGAAAGAAATGTCATCATCCAAGATGAAGTCGAGAGATTGATGATGGCTAAGATGATTAAGGAAGTGAAGTTCCTAAGATGGTTAGCCAATGTAGTGGTGGTCCGAAAGAAGAATGGCAACTGGAGAGTTTGTGTTGACTACACAGACCTCAACAAAGCTTGCCCCAAGGATCCCTTCCCATTGTCATGCATAGACTCCATGGTAGACACAATTGGTGGGCATGGGATGATGACCTTTATGGATGCCTCTTCGGGATTTCAACAAATCCAAATTGAACCCTTAGACCAAGAAGATATGACGTCCATAAATCCAACATGTATTGATGTGGTTCTAATGAATACTCTTTTTAAGTAACTCACAACTAAGCTTTAAATTTATTAAACAAGACTCCTAAAGAAACCACACAAAACCTGCAAGTGTACCGATCACTAATAGTATAGAACTAAGGAAGTCCGAGTATCGAACACAAGGACACATGAAAACGTTTTTAATACTTAACCCTAACCAAGACTCAACTAAGAATATTTAAATGATTTTTAATAATTAACTACTTGACCTAACTTACTTTAACGAAATTAATTAATTAACTAAACTTAACTTAACTTAGCTAAATACTTGATGAAACTTAGAGATTTAACTGCAATTGGAGAAAACGTCTACCTAGGTAAGAATCATATTGAAGGTATAATAAGCTAATGGATTGAAGAATCTCATGACACCGGTTTCTAAGGATGACAGAACTAAGGCTCACTCAAGAAAGCTAGACCACCTCTCGGTCTCACCAACAAACTCTAACTTACACTTAATTGCTTTTAAGAACAAACCGGGAAACGAGTTGTTAAAGTGTTATAATGCCGACTCTCCTCTTGGACTCACCGACACACTACCCTAATGCAGACGAATACTACGCAACCAAGGATAGAGGAGCAATTTAGTTTAACTTAAACTAGATCAACTAATCGCTCACAAACCCAAACCCGACAAGAACCGAACCCGCTCTCGCGCGATCCTAATCCTCACAAGCCAAAGCTATGAGACGACCTTACTTCCTATCACCTATCGATCTCTAAAAAGATGTTCACCCACTGAATCTAATCAATTAACATACCCACTTAAACCCTACGGTTGTACTTCTCGCAAAAAATCTCTAAACACAAAGTAAAGAGTTCAAACAAGCTAAAATCAACCAAAACCGATTCAATCAATCAAAGAAAGAGGTATATGAGTATAATTAATAAAAACACAGCCACAAAACACAACCTAATTCAATGTTAAACCAAACTTTTCATAAACAAATCAAGTCATGATGATCAACAATCCATATTACTCACTAAAACCTAACAACAAACATCTAACCTAGGTAGAGCTAACAAGTTTAGCCTAAGATGATTTTTGGACAGCAGCAAACATTTAATTCAGACATCATAAAACTCAACCAAAACATAATTAAACTCATTCAATAATCAATATCAATCAAGCACAAGTCAATCTTAAGTAATGTCGAACGCTGCGGTGTTTGCTGGGGTGCTTTGTGTAGAGACTTGAGTTTATAATTGTGTTGTTTTGTTGCTTGATTATTCCTAAGCCACGATGGGCCGGACCTAAGTTATGTCTCGAGGGGTAATCAAGTAAAAGAAAATATTTTAGCGTCAACATATTCACCAGCATTCGGTGCTGATGTATTTTCTTAAGTTTTTCAGGTGACCAAAGTTAGAGCTTGGGAAGACGAAGTGCTTAAGATATCTGATGGCTCAGATCTTTTTGTATAAACTTAAATATAAAAATGGTGGTTTGTAATTAAACAAGTAATACTTTTGTTATAACTTAAAACATGTATTTTATAATCTCGTCTTTTATAATGTAAATATTATATCCACATGTTTCAAAAGACTTCTCTTTAACACGTAACTGTGATATATTTACAAATGTGGTACCAACTGTTGGTCATACTCCTAGGCCTTAGATGGGGGTGTGACACTTCGACATTCTTGACAAAATACAACATGAAGCTAAACCCTTCCAAGTTCCACTTTGGAGTAGGGGTAGGCAAATTCCTAGGATACATGGTTACCAAAAGAGGAATAGAAGCATGTCCAAAGCAGATCAAAGCCATCATGAACTTGAAGGCCCCAACCAACGTGAAGGAGGTACAAAGGCTAACGGGAAGGATTGCAACTTTGAACATGTTTATCTCAAGATCCTCTAGATGGTGTAAGGATTTCTAAGATATCCTGAAGAAGAACAAGACGTTTGAATGGGGACAAAAGCATGAGAAGGCGCTTGAATACTTGAAAATATATCTTTTCTCAGCACCTTTGCTCACGGAGCCTGAAGATGGTGAATCTATACTCTTTTATTTGACGGTATCCCGAGACACGGTGAGTGTTGTACCAATCAATAATCATGAGGGTCAACAAAACCCTATTTACTATGTAAGTAAAAGTCTACTTGAAGCTGAAATGAGGTATTCTCATTTAGAAAAATTAATTCTAGCTTTGGTTATGGCATCTACTAAGTTAAGACATTATTTTGAGACACATACTATTTTTATTAAAACTAATTATCCCGTTAAAAATATTTTAAGAAAGCCTGAAATGTCCGGTAGGATGGCTAAGTGGTCTGTTGAGTGCTTTTGATTTAGTTTATGAACCCAGGACATCAATTAAATCCCAAGCTTTAGCCGATTTTGTGGCTGATTTCAGTAGCGATATCCAGAAGGAAGCTGACTGGGAAGTTCAAAAACTAGACAAGGATTAAGGTAAGTGAATATTATTCAATGATAGGGCCTCAAATTTCAGTGGGGGGGGAGGGGAGATTAGGAATCATTCTGAAATCACCATAGGGTATATAATACCCCTGACAATCAGATGTGATTTCCAAGCTACCAATAATGAAGCGAGTATGAAGCTTGTTGGTCTTCAATTGGCTAGGGATTTAAAAGTTAAACATATTCATGTATTTGTAGATTCCTTATTACTTGCTAACTATTTCAATGGATCCTTTGTTGTTAAAAGTGAGAAACTAACCGAATATCTTCTGATACTAAACGTCTGGCAGAGAAATTTGATTCTTTTATCATTTAATAGGTACCCATGGAAGAAAATGCTGAAGCTGATGCTTTAGCAAACCTTGAATATGCCTTCAGGATCCCGGCGGAAATCAAAATTCCGATAATACATATCCTAAAAATCCAGCCACATATATCCCTACAGTTAACAAAGAAGAAACAACAGAGGAAGCTAAACGAGATCTTCATATAAACGAAGTGACATATATTGAAGATATTGCTAATCAGGATCCCCAAGCTAACCAGAAATCATGGAAACGTCCCATCAAAGAATATTTTCTACACAATGAGATCCCAAGGATGAATCCCAAATCCTTTAGTATGAAAGTATCTAGATTCATCAAATTAAATAACATTCTTTATAAGAAATCTCTTGATAGTCCATATTTATGATGTATGGAAGAGCTTGAAGCACAAGAAGTTCTGAAAGACATCCATGAAGGTGACTGTGGGAATCACACTGGTCGTAGATCTTTGTTTTCCAAAGCTCTTAAGACTAGTAATTATTGGCCAACCATGAGGAAGGACACAATGACCTATGCCCAAAAGTGTGATGCTTGTCAAAGACATAACAATATTATTCATCAACCTCCTGAACCCATCCATCTGATTGTGTCTCCATGGCCTTTTATGAAATGGGGAATGGACATCGTAGGCAATTTACCAAAAGCTCAAATAGGAAAGGTTTTCATGTTAGCAATGACGGACTACTTCTCCAAATGGATTGAAGCAGAAGCTTTCGCCCGAGTTAGAGAATAAGAACTAATATCCTTAATCAAACGGAATGTCTTGACTCGATTCGAAATTCCCGCTGACATCATCTGTGACAACTGATCTCAGTTCATTGGTAAAAGAACCACAAAATTTTGTGCTGCATGGGGCGTTAAGATGGTCACTTCTACCCCAGTACACCCTCTACCCAATGAACAAGCAGTGTCTTCGAACAAAATCATCGTCAACAACTAGAAGAAGAAGCTGGGGGCAAAGAAAGATAAATGGGCTAAAGAACTATCGTTTGTATTATGGGCTGATCGAACAACATCAAATAATGCGACGGGACAAACCCCTTTCTCCTTAGTGTTCGGGACAGAAGCAATGATTCTAACCGAAGTGGTGATCCCTACTGTAAGATTTGGCCTACAAAGTCCCGAGACCAACAGTCAGGATCTTGCCAATGACCTTGACGTGATAGACGAACTCCGTGATTCTGAAAGAATCCGTATGGCAACATATCAACAAAAGATCACCAAATCCTACAACAAGAATGTCAGGGTAAGAAGATCCTAAGTAGGAGAGCTAGTACTAAGGGAAGATTTTCAGAATATCTCTGATCCTAAGGATGGGAAGTTAGCACCCAGGATGAGAAGTTAGCACCCCAAATGGGAAGGGCTATACAAGATCAAAGTTGAAGCTGGGAAAGATGCATATCAACTATCTGCCATGGACAACAGGATCCTGCCAAGATCCTAGAATTCTATTCACCATAAACTCTACTTCATGTAAGTTTGGAATTTATTTCTAGCTTTGTATGGTATGTACCCTAACTTTACTATTTCAAGTATTTAAATTATTAATACATTTCTTGAAACCCATTACTGACTTAAGTATCGGAGGGGTTTGGCCACCTCTTTAATTTTAAGGTATCAATCCCTTCAAAGGTTTTCACCTTTCTATGAATTGGGTTTAAACACCTCGCCAGTAGCGCACGTTGTCCACCTGTAATTCAAGATGGCGGGACAAGTTCATCTTAATGGTGGCTGTCAATATCGTTATTGTTGGTACGTGGTGGATCCTCAAGTATAATATCAATGGAATAACATGAACATGTTACACAATCATGGTTTGTCTCAAGTATTAACACAAGGTTTTGGCTTATTCATGTTACATACAATTGGCTAGTCCCAAGTATTAACACAAAGTTTTGGCATACTCGTGTCATTCACGATTGGCTCACTAAGATTTTTTTTGGGATTTTCCCCATGATCTCAAAGATATCATTATTTTTAGGATCTTCCCTATGATCTTTATGATCAATCAAACTTATTTTTGGGATTTTGCCTAGGATCTTTACAATCAAATATATTTTTGGGACTTTCCCTAGGATCTTTATGATCAAATCTATTTTTGGGAATTCCCCAAGGATCTTTATGATCAAATTTGTTTTTGATATTTTCCCTAGGATCCACAAGATCACCTAACCATCTCAGTTATTGTCTAAACTTATATTGCAGGATTTTGAAGATCAACCTAAGTAGAGAATTATGATGATCGCTTCAAACTTAGTGATCCCTAATTGAAAATCTAAACCTTACCCTAACCTTATCAGGTTTGACCATTCGTCTTCTTTTCCTAAGTATGTGGTGATAAATCAACTTCAAACTTATGATTTTATCTAATTAAAAATCTAGTAAAGTTTTTATTATCTTTTTGGCATAAAATGAAGTGGGCATAGATAAGTTAAAAGATTATCATTATATTAAACAAAAGGATATCCCTGACTTCGTCCTGAAACTCAGGATCCCTCCATCAGGAATACCTAAAAGTTTTCTTAAACTGATAATCAAAGGCTTCGTCCTAAAACTCAGCATCCCTCCACTCTGATTAATTATTGTTCTAAATAGCAAATTGTTTTAAACATCACCACAAAATACAGAAAAGTAAATTGTTTTACAACCGCATTGAAAAACCCAAACACCAACAAGGGGGCTCAGGCTTTGTCTTTAACATCATTCATCGCCCCCCACCTCAGGATCCATAACAACTTCCACTTGCACCTCGTATCCGTCTCCTTCCTTCGCCTTTTTATGATCCTAATTTGAAGCTTGACCTGTCTCCTCGCTCAGCTCCACTTTCTTAGTCTCCAGGCCGATGAGTTCCTAGGACGCCTCTCAAAGGAAGGATCAAGGGCTTGCTTCATCAGCTTGATCCTTGCCCAACAGATGGACAAGGCAGCATTCATTTGGAGATTCCTTTTGAAGCTCTCCATGTCATTAGTAATTGAATTCTTGAGCCTTTTATGATCCTCCTTCATATGCTCAAGTTTCTGGGATTGCTTCTTCATAACAGCCGCTATTGATTTGGCAACGCGAGACATGCGATTTATTGTCTTCTTTTGACCTTTATTCTCTTGAAGAACGGCCTCGTGAATCTTGATTAAATGGCGAAGATTTTGCATCAAACAAGGTATCATCAATAACAAACTTTCTACCCTATAAAAAGAATATATATTTCAGGATTCCTACCTGGAGGAGGTGTGACACCGCATTGGAGGTGTGACTCGGAATTCTCAAAGGTAACTGCCTCGAGGATTGCTCGAAAGCTTAGCTAGTTTTCCTATTTCTTGATGCGAAAGCCCTAGTTCGAGAGGACGGAGGAGGTGGCTTAGAGAATTATGTAGCAAGGGTTTCTTTCTGCATGATGATGCTTTCAAGATCCTTAAGTCCCATCCCTTGGTTTGTTGCACAATAAGTCAGGATCCTGATAACTAGGATTCTAAGATGCAAAATAAGGGAACATAATTGTGTCACCTAACATATCAACGGTAGCTGAGTGCTCGAAACTTGATGAAAGAAGAACCTCGACTTGTAAAGAATTCTCTGACTTAGGAATCTGCAGGATCGCCTGAATCATGTATAAAGCATCCGATATAGGGGTCACAATATCAATAAACTTCACTGAAAGACATTGAAAAAACAAGATAAGTATTAGTTTTGTTTGTTTATTTAATAAAATCTTAAATATTATTCCTACCCTTCTTAACCCATTGGTAATGGAGTTCTTAACTTCCGGGAATAGAATCCTTTTAGACAAAGAAGAATCTCCTATACCACTGCCCATCATTTTTCTTTGATTCTAAGATCAGGGGAAATTGGGTGGAAATCAAATGGAGAACGAAATGGTTACCCCCATGGTTCTGAGGTTATAAATGGCAGCAAGGTCAGAGATTTTCAGACCGATGTTGTGAATGGTGATGATCTTGTCAAGCATACAAAAGATTCTCCACAACATTGGCATAGCCTGAATAAAGCTAATGCCTGTGGCCTTAAAGAAGTTAGCAATTAAGTTGGGGAAATGATATGTCAAACTGATAGTGAATGGGTAAGCTAAAAAGCCAACCCACTTCATGGAAGCATAATCGGAACGCAGGGACCTGTCGAGAGGATGGAACTTGGCTCCGACAAGGAAGACGTTGCTAGATTGGAGGCACGATAGTTGGAGGTCGGTAAAGGTACACGTCTCGAGGTTAGGGTAGGCAAGGATTTGCTAACATTGAAGTCGGAATGAGTATTTACACTAATAGAGGCGGAAGCCCTTGATCTTTTTTTAGTCATTGTCAGAAATGAGGGAAGAGATCAAGGGAACCCTAGAAAGAAAAAGAAAAAGGAAAAGGAGTTACCAGTAACCGAGAGAGATATGGGATTGTAAGATTCTCCGAGAGTAATTACAGGGGTCTCATTTGGATTAAAGGAAAGGTGATTAACATATCTTGGAAGTTGCACCACATCTATTCAAGTCGCATCCTGCATTCAAAATTTGAAATTGTGATTAAGTAAAAAAATGTGACAGCTATAAATCGATGGATAATAGCTGTAACATTTTTTGGGGACAATTGTTAGGGGTCATTTTAGTCCAAGAGTGATCCCGAAGAGTATCATGATAGCTCAGGTTCCAGCTAAATTTAAGATCCTGAGCTAACTGACTTTACTTAATTATTATTTGAGTTGTGCTTGTAGGCTACGTAAAGGATAAATATCTACAATGGCTAATTGACTAATTCAACCTGAAAGCTCAGAGATACAGGCTAAAAACCATGTGTGAGAAGGTTGAGTCGTTGAATGATCTCGACGACTAGGGTTCCCGGGTTTATAGGGAATATTGTTATTTACTTTTTCTATATAATGAGGCCTTTGTGAACATTGTAGGACACTTCTCAATCAGTTGCGTTCTGACATATTCCGCCATGGGTTGGGGTGTGACACATTGAATATGTCTGGAGTCACGCTTGTCGCATAAACTTTATTTCACATTATTTACAGTTGATGGGTTGTGCGTGTTTGAGCACATGGTTTATTGTTTTTAAACCATTTACTTTAACGCTTCCGCAACATTTTTAAATTTTTTGGTTTGTTTTGTTTTCTAAATGGTTTTGGTTGAAGCTTTTATGGTATCTTAAATGTTTTAAATGGTTTATTGGTAAAACAAATGAACTAGATCCTGGTATGTCAAGCGCCTTGCGGTAAAACCATGTTAATCTATCTGCTAATGTGCCTTGTGTTGATTGTGAGACAATTAAGCCTAAGTTAGAATCATTGAAAGATCATAATTACTGTTTAGTGAAAGAAATTGCTTCACTTAAGGATACTTATAGACAATCTTTAGAATCTCAAATGAGATCTAGGGAGAAATTTGACGCATTGTCTACAAGTAACCATGATCTCAAAGCTGAATTGTCGGTTAAAATGACAATTAACGATTGGAAATTTAAAGAAATCTTGAAACATCGATCTAAGATAACCGAGCTTGAGAATGAAGTTCTTGAGTTGAAGAATAAGTTGTGCAAATTTAGAAACGCGTCATTTTTGCTAAATGAGATAATTGAAGTAACTGGTAAACTAAAAGATTCTAAAAAGGATGTAGGTTTTGTTGAACTCCCACCACCTTTTCATAATGACTATACTACAAATCCTTTTGCTGGAAAAGAAGAAGTGGTTGTTAATGAACCTGTTGTTTCAGAAAAACCTAAACCAGCAAAATCTGTTAATGTTAAAGCCCAATCGTCAACTCAAAAACATCATGTTGAAAGCAACAAAGTTTTTGTTGAGATTGTTGAGAAAGTTATCATTGAGGATGTGTTTGAACCCGAAGTGATACACAAAAATCAGAACATTCCAAGTTCGAATCACATTCTATGTGAACCTCATGAATTTGAGGAAGTTGTGTATGGTTCAACCACAACTCAGGTGAAAAGGAGAAAGTTGTTAAACCAGTAAAGGCTAAGAAATCAGAAAAGCCTAAAGTATCTGATGAGGATTTGTTGTGTTTCATCAATCCTGCTCCTTCTAAAATAAGCACTGGTCGAGTGTTTAAATTAAAAGGAATTAGCACTATGTTCACTGAGAAAGACATTCCGCTTGATATCATCAAACCAGAATTGATTGAAAGTGTCTTTAACAATGAAACTTCTAAGTCACAAGATCTTGAAAACAAGTTTGTGAAATCCAAGACATCAAAAGTAGTAGATCCGTTGATAAAAGCTAAAAATTTGTTAAAATATGCTAAAAATGTTCATTTTGTGAAGTCAAATGGAACAGATTCTTTACAAAGCTTTTCAGATTGTTCAAATATGGATTTCTACATGAAACGGAAATCTGTGATATTTGATGACTTGGATAAAGGTCCCATTGATGGAGTTTATCATCAACCTTCGGTTGTACATGTTTTTGCTAAACCATCACATGAATGTGTTGACATGAGAACATGCTTTCACTGTGGTGAACATGGTCATGTAGTCAGAAACTGTGGTATGAAGAAATCCCAAAATCTTCACCCATTTATCAAGGAGCAATCCAAACCCGTTCCTATGATCAAGGAGCTTTTGAGAAGTCCTATGCCTTTCGATGTTGAAACTCACATTATGTTTTCTGATGTGAATCCTAGAAAGGTGATACATGTTAATGAAATTGTAAGTAATGTTAAGCCCAAATTCGTTCCTACGGAACCTATTTGCAAAAATGGAAATACAAATATTGTTCAAGCTGCATGCTTACGAAGAAAGTCTATACGTCCTGTGACTAATTCACAAGCAGCTAAGCAGCATTTGGATTCATTGAATGTTAAAACTTCAAGAGAAACTCAAGAGGTGCCCAAGACTGAGGCCTGGGCTGCCTTTTTGAACTGATCATTTTCTTTTCATGTGTAGGGTTCATCCAAGACTATTTCTGGTGAAAACTGGATAATGGATAGTGGATGCTCTCGTCAAATTACCGGCAACATCAATCTTTTAAAAAATGTCAAAAATATACAAGGAGGGTATGTTGCGTTTGCTGGTAATTCAAGAGATTTGATCACTAAATAGGGTGATGTGTCAAATGGGTGCATCACTTTTGAAAAAATCAATTATTGTGATAAAGTTGATCACAATCTGTTGAGTTTGTCACAAATATGTGATAAGAAATACACTACCGTATTTACAGAAATACGTCCACGAGGACATGGTAGTCATGCGACTCCTCGATCGAATGATATTTATGTGTTGAATATGTCTTCTAAAGTATCAACTTCTGTGGAAACTTGTTTTGTTTCTAAGGCAACTGAAAAGGACACGATTCTTTGGCACAGAAGAATGGGTCATATTCATGTCAGGAAAATAAATTATTTAATGGCAAATGACCTGGTTGATGGTGTTTTTTTGAAACATTTTGATTTATCTGACCACTGTGTTGCTTGTAAAAATGACAAACAAAATAAGAAGTCACACCCATATAAGTTAATCAATACCATTGATACTCCTCTTAAACGACTTCATATGGATTTGTTTGGTCCTGTGAATCGTACGAGTATTGCTGGTGATTGGTATTGTCTAGTCGTCATTGATGATTATTCAAGATATTCATGGGTCTTATTTATGAGTTCAAAATATCAGACACCCATTATGGATCAAAATTTAATCACTATGATCGAATCACTATACAGATTGAAAGTGAGACGTATTCAAAATGATAATGGTACGTAGTTTAAAAATAATGTATTGGATTTCTTTTGTGTTCAAAAGGGAATTCATCGAGAATAAAGTGCTCTTTACGTACCACAATAGAATGGGGTGGCTGAAAGGAAATACAGAACGTTGATTGAGGCAACAAGAACAATGCTTGCAGATTCTAAGCTTCCTGTTCAACTCTGGAACGAGGCTGTGAATACTGCTTGCAACACGCTCAGTCGTGTTTTAACTGTGAAGAAGCTTCAAAAGACGAGTTATGAGCTTCTGAACAAGCGTAGGCCTAATTTAAAGTACTTGGAACCATTTGGGTGTCCGTGTACTATGTTGAAGAAAGATACGGGAAAATTTGAAGAAAAAACAATTGAAGGTTGCATCTTAGGTTACGCATCACCTAAGAAACGTATATTTAACTTTACCTCGGGTTGTGTAGAGGAGTTGTACCATGTTGATTGTCAAAAATATATCACACCTTCCCATGGTAAAGGACCTAACTGGATGTTCGACTACGAGAGTTTATTTAATTCATTTACTCAAATAGTTGATCAACCAGATGAAGACTTGGTGCGTGTGCATCTGGAAGACCAATACTTACCTCAAAGATCCTCTGTTTCTAATTATAAAGAAGCTTTACAATATGATCTCCCTGGTGTATCCGGTGTGATTTCTATATCTTCAGATGATAGTCAGTTTGTTGATTCTTCCTCGGCTCCATTTCCAGAAACACATGAGATTGATGAATCATCTCATGATGCAGAGGAGAATCTCACTAATTTAATAGACAATGTTGTTGTAACTGAGAATACTATCCTTTGGATTCATAATTATCATCTACGGGAAAACATCATTGGGGAACTTGATGTAGGTGTGCAAACACGTCATCAAGTTGCTTCTTCAAGTGAGTCTAACATATTGTGTGCTTATGCGGATTTACATTCTTCAGGAATCATGAATCTCGCCAAATACATGTGCTTTCTATCTCAAGTGGAGCCATCGACTACTCATATGGCACTTGAAGATCCCTCTTGGGTAGAAGCGATGCAAGAGGAATTGCAACAGTTTAACCGACTGGGTGTATGAGATCTCATTGATAAACTAGCTAGAGTTAAGAAGCCTATTCCAACGAAGTGGGTATTTAAATGTAAAAAAGGACGATCGTGAGGTGATCGTGAGAAACAAAGCAAGATTAGTGGTACAAGGTTTCCATCAGAAAGAGGGCATAGAGTACACTGAAGTATATGCTCCAGTTGCAAGATTGGAAGCTACATATATATTTTTGGCTTATGTCGCTTATAAGAATATTAAGTTTTATAAGATGGATGTGAAAAGTGCTTTTCTCAATGGAGAACTACATGAGGAAGTGTTTGTTCTGCAACCTACTGGCTTTGAAGATCCTGATTATCCGGAACGAATTTACCGTTTAAACAAGGCCTTGTATGGTCTACACCAAGCCCCGAGAGCTTGGTATGGAACGCTTGCTAACCATCTTACTGATAACGGCTTCAAGCGGGAAATTGTAGACTGCACATTATTTTATATGAATTTTGGTGATGATCTACTCCTTGTCTAGATATATGTCGACGACATTATCTTTGGGTCAACAAATGACAAGTTATGTAAGGATTTCGAGAAGTCAATGCAAACAAAGTTCGAAATGAGATCGATGGGAGAGATGAACTTCTTTTTAGGGTTGTAGGTTCATCAGTCTAACAAAGGAATCTTCATTCATCAGACGAAATATGTGAACGATCTCTTGTGCCGATTCAAGATAACTGCCAGAAAATCCCTTCAAAGCCTCTCCCCGTGGGTCACAATTTATCACCGGATGAATTGGAGGATACCGTCGATCCTACCCTTTCTCGAGCGATGATAGGTTCTTTAATGTATCTAACTGCTTCTCAACCTGACATAATGTTTGCAGTTTGTTTGTGTGCTAGGTACCAAGAAAATCCTCGAGTGACTCACCTGGCAGTGGTTAAGCGTATACTTCAATATCTGAGGGGTATTCCTGACATTGGGTTATGGTATCCCATGGACGATAGCTTCGATTTCACTGTGTTTTCCAATTTGGACTATGGAGGATGCAAGATCAACTTTGAATCGACCACAGCGGGTTGTTAATTCCTAGGAAGCCCGCTTGTTTCTTGGCAGTGTAAGAAGCAAACAACGGTCTCCACTTCAACCGCCGAAGCCGAATATGTGGCAGCCTCGAGTTGTTATTCATAGGTTTTATGGATCCAGCAACACTTGCGGGATTACGGTTTGAAGTTTCTTACTACTCCCATCTTTATTGATAACTCTGCAGCTATAAGTATCACCAAGAATTCCGTGGAACACTCAAAAACTAAACATATCGAAATTCGATATCATTTTATACGAGATTTATTTGGAAAGAAATTAATTGATATTGAGAAAGTGCACATCGATTTTTAAAAAGCCGATCTTTCTACCAAGGCATTTGATAAAACACGTTTTAACTTCCTGCTTGGTTTAAATGGATTAAAATCTCTTGCTGATATATTGAAACAAGGATAACTATCTTTATTTTTCTGTTTATTTTTCTTTCATTTAATTTTTATGTATTGGGGGTGAAATAGAAAATACAAAAATATTGTGCCTTTAGTTTGTATAGAGAAAATCCAAAAACATTGCAGATTTGAAATATATAAAAAGATTGTTATTTTTGGTAAAATTATTTTGAAAAATACTACAACATTAAAAAATTTGAAAAATTCAAAAGATATTGTGATTTTTTGTATGTAAAAAAAAATTCGAAAAGACAAAAAGAATGCGTTTTTAAAGTATGTATAGAGAAAAACCAAAAAGATTTTTGCATATTGTTGCTTAAAATTATGCCATTTACTTATATTTGAAGGACATATACTTGTATATGTATGGTCCTGATATTTACTGGTAAATGTTCAGGTTAGCCATTATCTGATAATTGAAAGTGACTGGGGCGACTGCTATGTGTTTTTAATTAATTCTTTCGCTGAAAATTATTTCGGTTATTTAAGTTTGTGGAACATACTTGCATGTTTTGGTCCTGTTATCTACTTGTAGAATGATAGGTTAGCCATTAATCTATAGATTAAAAGTAAATGGGGCGATTGAATTTATATTTTATGCTCCTTACAAATTTTGAGTTTTGAAGCAAAAAGAGAAAATGATAGTACATTGATCATCTGGTCCCATATCTAGCAAGAAATAAGCTTAAAAGACTGAGTGCTTAATTGCATTGGTGCATTGATAGATCTTAAACAAGCTATTAAAGTAAAGTATGTGATATAAATATAAAGAAATGCCAAATTGAAAGGGGTGTTATTCTCTACCAAAAATTTCGGTAATGATGGCAGAAATGTAATAGCCTGCGGTACTCAAGCCTTATGTTTGTTTGATCGCCAAAAACAAAATAAGTTTGATTAAAAAACTTTAGGATTCTAGACACTGTGAGTCTTTATGCAGCTTAATCATCTGGGTATTCATATGCATGAATATTTCAAACGCTTTTAAAGCAAACCCAAAGTTATTAAACTTGATCGCTTCTATACACTGTACAATTTGAATTACTGACTTGATCAAAATCCGCTGTTAGTCATACATTGTTCCTCTCTTGCATGCGTCTCAATACCAATAAGAAACGGACCCTAGGGGACACAATGTATGTAAGCCAACAGATGGACTCGTGCATACTCACTCATAGTAAAAGAATCTTAGTGCATCAAACAAAATGTATAAAATCAAAAATTTTGATCGACGGCATAATGGTTTAAGTCAACGTGGGGTGATACGATAACAATCAAATTAAGCTTGAAGCGAGATTAGAGGCTGATAGTTTCTGATATTCTATGCTTTAATTGAATCAATTAATCATATCACAAAAATGCTTGAAAGTTTGTTATACGATTTAAGTGGACAACAATATCAATGACCGACTTAACGCTAGTCATAATATCATTGAAATATAAAACTTTGATGTAATGGCAATTTGGTCAATATGATTCTATGCTTAAACTCACCAAAAATACAAAAATATGTGCTGCTTTCGAAAAACATACAAAAATACAAAAATATTTTATGTTTTATGCTTATTTTTTGGATTTGAATGTAAATATTTTGATATGAAAAAGAAAATTACCAAAAAGCTTTTATATTTTTCCTTTTACATATTATTTAATCATTTTTTATTTTAAGCTAAGTTTAAGTTAAGTGTTTTGAGCATAAAACATGTTAAGGTATAATATCATTGGGACATGGGTTTCGATGAGTTATTTATTTATTTATTGTTTTATTTAATTGATTTAACTATTTATTTGATTTTAATTTTAAATTAAATAACATTTGAAAAAGGTATCAAACTTGATTCGTTATTTATGAATAACTAATGGGGTTATTTATAACGAATTATTTAAAGTTGTTACCAATCTAATTCGCTTTCGCCACTCTGTAATGAATGACCCCAATTCGTCATCCATCATATAACGAATTAAGCACGAATTACTTCTAGTTCGTTACTGCTTCGTGTTAAGTCTTAACGAATTACTTCTATTTCGTTACTGCTTTGTGTTAATTCTTAACGAATTACTCATTAGTTTGCCACATGTTACACATTTTTTGCCACGTGTAACGAATGTGTTAACGAATTGGCTAATTCGTTAATTCAAAATTAAGAAATAAGCTAATTTGTTAGTTTGAAAGCTGTGCCAATTCTTCTTATATAGGGAAATGTGATGAATGATTTGCCTTCATTCACTTTTCTCATTTCTTCCTAACTAAGGAAGCTCTGGCAATTTTTTTCCAGAAATATCGATCTTAATTAAAACCGTTTTTTACTATCATGCGGGCTTCGTAAGGTAATGAGGGTTAGAACTCAATAGGTTTCGTCAAATTTGTGAACCATTTGATGGGTCTGTTAATCGATTTAGTTATCGGTTTTTAACTTATAAACTTAAACATCAATTAATCTAATTTATACTATAATCCAATCAAAATGGACAACACAAATCGACTGTCAATGTGTTTCCGAGTTGATTAGGGTCATTTGTAAGGTTCTACATCATATATTATGGTGCAATTGATTCTGGGGTTGAATGTTAACCTTCAATGTTCTTGCCAATTTTTGACTTTGACTCCATATAGTCAAAATTAAACATTATTGGTGCCCATTATTTATAGGCTAACGAATTGGAGCTCATTCGTGTTCAATTCATTACTAATAACTTAAAGAATCAACCTTTTTTGTAAAAAATGATAACGAATTACTTCACATTCGTTCTTTAATTCGTTAGCTCTTCAACTGTGATTTGTTATATATAGTTCGTGTTCTTTCCATGATAACGAATTAACTAGTTCGTTATAACGAAGCACCTAATTCGTTAAAACGAATAAGAAAATATAACGAATTAGATTTTAATATAAAAAATTTTAAGTCATAATTTATAATAATACTTATATTATTTGGTTCGTTTTACTAAATCTCGGGTTTATATTTTTCAGTTATGGATGATGAGATTGTTCAAGATATCCCTACTACTGAGCAACAACCGGTACCACAACAACAAGAGCCAGAACTCCCATTGCTATCGTTCGACAAGAAGCATAACATCTGGGATTTTGTCGGAACAAACTTTGATGATGAAGATACTTTTGGGGATGTGCTAGCTTTTACACGACGTTCACGTATTAGCTATGCTGTCACAGCGAACCCTGAGATTCGCTTTACCATTATCCGTCAGTTCTGGAACTCAGCTCGATACGTGGAAACTGAGGATCATATAGTTGCTGAGGTGAATAGAAGACCGGTTGTGATATCAACCGAGGTAATTCGAAGGGTGCTGAGGTTTGGTGACAATATGGACAACCCGTGTGAATTTTATAAGGGGTTGATTCATAGTCTGTTCAGCCTAGTATTTTATAATGATGAACTGGATAAGTCCATGTATAACAAGGCAAACTTGTGCCCCACGTACAAGTATTTATTGCACATACTCATTCATTGCCTTGGTGGACGAAAAGGTGGACTTGACGAGTACCGGATTATGCTTTAATCGGCATATGTCGCATTGATATTGAACAATCCGCTCAATTTCTCCGAGATGATTTTCTATCATCTCAAACAAAATTACTTAGTCATGCATCGACGAAACAAATTTCTTATGTATCCCCGGTTTCTCCAGCTGCTTATTCAGGATGCGATTCCTGATTTGGTGATTGATCCAACGCTACGCAATGACGTGTTGAAGCTTGAACATATGAAGGTTGATACAATGAGAAGAATGAAGCTGTACAGGCAAGATTCTCCTACAAGGAACAAATGCTTGATTGGCCACTTATCTGATCCAGCATACGAATGACCTTATGTTGATCGTTTGATCCACGATGATTCGGATTCCGAACATGAAGAGGGTCCAGGTGGGAACGATGATGAAGGTGATGATGAAGTTGATGGTGGTCAAGGGGGGTGACCAACATCAGGTTGAGGTTGTGGTGGCCAGTTCATCTGCTGCACCACATAAACGAAAGGGTAAAGAGCTTGCTTCTGACGAGCCATCCAAACGTCGTATAACACAAGGTGCTGGTGTCTCATTTGGTCCTCAAGTTCCAAGGTTGTTTGATTCTCAAAGACCGGTGGTGCCGCTTACTACTAGCACCTCGGAAATGACTTTGACGATTACACTTACTTCGGATCCTAGGCTTGGTATGATTCCTCAATACGTCTTATCTACATTACCAAGGCCTACTGCTGCTACATCGGTGGTTCATGAGGCTTAATCGTCCTCAAGGTCCTGTGCAACCGATCCCTCCATCTTTTCATGCTATGCCCCAGGAAAATCAAATGAACATGCTTTTGAGTTTGATTCATCTATATGAGAATTAAATGGTGGCTGATCATTAGGCTCAAGAGCAGATGTTAAACAATCAAAGACGTTTGATGAGTTTTGTCTCGTATTGTCAAAAGGAGACAAAGGAGCTACGTGAGATTGTCACGGCTCAGGGGGTGAAAATCAAGGAACAAGAGGATCTAATTCTTCATCTCACAAGCAAGGACGATCAACTCCAAAAGCTGAAGAATGATGACGATAACCCTGATGCCTCGGGTGCTGGAGGTAATGAGCCGAAACAAGCTAACGGCTCATCCTCTGGTGCTGGAATGAGTGGTGTTGGTATATCATGACTCGATGAATGTACAACCAATTGAGTCGATAAAGGATAATACTGTCATATTTGTGGATAATATGGGGGTGGTGAGGAGTATGGCGAATGCGGATGAGATTGAGGAGGGATAGTTTGTTGATAGGTCCCTAGCACGTGAGCAGATTTCGATACTGCTGGGTTTAAATGATGAAGAGCTTAATGCTTTGGAAGCTGAGGATGGCGTGGAGGTAATAAACAATGAAGAAGTCTTACATGATCCGACGTTTCCTGACATGAACACATCCTTTGTTTATGAAGATGAAGAGATGGAGATAGAAGATGTGATAGCAGAGGCATACCCCAACCTTTATCAACGATCCAATGTTAAAGAGGGTATTTCTACCTTCAACGAGGAAAATGTCAAATCTGCTGAAGATCATCTAGAAAAGGTCTCAAAGGGTAAGGAAAATAAGTTTAATTGGAATCCTGATCCGTCGGTTGCTGATATTCAAAAATGGTTTAAGTATCGGTGCAAACGAGCACGTAAGATTATTGAGGCGTACAAGTACGTGAGATTATTGAGGTTTAAGTATTGGTGCAAACGAGCACGCGCTAAAGCCAATCAGAAGACAACGTTCAAAGCCTTGCGACTGTCAAAGGAGATATCGTTTCCAGGCTTTATGATTATGAGCTTAAGGTATGTATCATCAAGTGGGAGAACGGTGTTCGGTACTATGAAAATATCATTGACGTTCTCTCACTATCGCAATGGGATGTATGTACCCTCGCGAGTCGACCTTTCATCAACCGCGATGGAAATCGTCAAGCAGAATGGTTTCATCAACATTTGCTTTTCAAGGTAAACCGTGGGTTTAAGTTCTTTAAGCCGCAGATTCCGATCCGTAAGCCTATTGACAAGATAGATCCACGTACGGGATGGAGGAAACTCTTGCTTAAGGTAAAACCACAAAAAACGATGAAGTACGTACCTGTGAAGACTTTCCCATAAGGTCTTCACCTAACGTTCAACCGTTGGTACTATGACAATCGTGCTGGTGAGGCCGTCATTGTCCTTGGGAAAGGCTTGAAGACTAACTTTATTAGAGTTATCGATCCTATGTGGCTCATTAACTTATCTGAGACAGACAATGACGTGTTGTTCAAAAATAAGATATTGATAGAGCGACAAGAGGACTATGATCGAGCTATGCAATTCCAGCGTTTCGTGCGTGTATGTCACGAGTTCGAGATTCATTGTTGTCGTGATTGGGTGTCAAAGCGCTTCAAGTAAAGTAAAGACAAAGAGCTCAAGATGAGGGGGTGTTTGTTAGTGCACGGTTTTGTCGTCTCAAGTCTTTGTAATTATCGTTTGTAATTTATTAATATTAAAGGCATTTATGTAATTTACTTTAATTCGTTAATGTAAGGCTAATTCGTTAATGATGTTTAACGAATTAGCCAGTTCGTTTAATGTAAAGTCCATTCGTTATGGATGTTTAATGAATGGACTGCAAGTTCGTTATGTATGTTCTCATTCGTCATGGAATGTTGATGAATGGGTGCATAACGAATCAAAGATTCGTTATGTTTTTCCTTTTGAGTTTGTAAGTTAACGAACTGGATCTAATTCGTTACGGGATGTGTAACGAATTGGTTCCATCGTCTATTTATAGGGGTTTCCTTCCCTGTTAATTTAAGTTTTCATTATTGAGTAACGAATCTCTTTCCAGTTTCTCTCTCGATCAATACTTCGCTTAAACTATTACTAATACACATATCTAATAACTAATGCATATATACATATAACCTAATTAAGAGTATAATCAAGAACTAGATCCATTTAAGGTATTAGATCTATTAAGCTAATTGATATCGGATTGATAGATCTGAGGTGTTCTACTCTCAAAGCACGAATCACGATTTCCTGCATCATTTATGAGACATAGTTTGCATGGGCGAATTGGTTACTCATTTGACAATTATCCACAAACGTAATCGTTATTGGAAATCGGGACTATGAACATAGTTATCTAATAGTTACTGTATCATCTCAATCTAACCGGCTACACCGGTTATCAGCAAAGGTTAAAATTTAGTGGAAACCGGGACAATCATAGTCTAACAAATTATTAACTTTGTTAGTTTTTTATGACGTGGCGTGTGGCATAGTTAATCATATAATATAAAAAATAAAAAATAATAATAAATGAGTAGAGATTAAATAGTTATTCATTTATCTTCATCAACATTTTTTAAAAGTCAACACTCATTTTCTTTGTATATAGTTCCATGCCCCCCTACACATCCGACCATTGTATCTGGCGATGGTGTTTTTTAAAGAAACCATGTCAATCAAAACACCATATTCTCCTTAATGTTTATCGGAAAAATAGTAACGAGTGGGAGAAATCGAGTTCAAAGATGGTCTGAAAAAGATAAATGGCACCTTTAGGGATTCCTAAACACCAACTTCTGCGGAAAAGATAGAATGATAACCCAACACTCAGTGCAAAACACACATCAGTTGGCTAATATGTGTGACATAAACGGTCGTGAGATGCTCTGCTTGCGCATATTTGTAACCTTGTCCATCGGGATAAAAGGTATGGGGACCACAAATCCGTACAACCATTGCTAAAACCCAATAGCCGATTTTTTTCGAGGCTACGAGAACTGTGTTGCTGGTGCTATGATAACTAGAAGGGTCGATTCTAAAGTTTCGGACAAGTTTCAGGCGGTTTTGGTGGAAATCAGCAAATGGGTTCGTTCTAAAATGTTGAAGAAGATGAATGCATAATTATTCAAACTTTTCACTTATGTACATATATTTTATTTTATTTTTATTTTGATTATCCATATTATACATCACGCTGTAAAAAATTAAAGGAGTTAAAGATCTATTACACTAGGATTGCTATTGGTAAAGAAATTAAAAGTTGAAATTGTCACTAACTGGATTGTTAGTTTGAATTAATATTGATCAACGGTTAATGGTTTAGATTAGTAAAATTCAATTTCATAGAACAAATTATATCTTTATAATTGTTCTCTTCGTGTCGATCATCTTTTTGAAATATAATATCTTCTATAGTATAATATTAGCAAGTAGAATTATGTAATTACCTGATTGATATATTCTTGAAAAAAAGTTCCTACAATAAAATGTCAACATAAAGTTAATCTAGGTATATGGGTAGATATTTTTCTTTAAGGTTACCAGGACGACTAAATAGGAAGAAAACCTCTAGCTTTGGGCTCTCAAATATTTAGGGTCCAGTTAACATAATAATAATAATAATAATAATAATAATAATAATAATAATAGTAGTAGTAGTAATTTATAATTTGTATATTAAATGGACTTTGATGCTATACTTAATATGAACTAGTAATTTTACCTGCGCATTGAGAGAGTTTGATTCACACGATGCAACGACATATTCGAAAATCAGTAAAAGTTAGAATGTTGTAATAATAAGAGTAAATATTATAGCGTACTCAAAAAGTAAAAATATATCATACTTGAAATTACTTAGTTTCGAATAAAATATATCAAAATTAAGCATGCTCGCGTTTGGGTAAACATTTATGCCAACACGCAAGCATGCTCTACTTAATATAATCATCCATGGAGAGAAGGATGGTTATTTGACTTGCGGGGCATGTGTCATAATTTCTAGCACACGCAAACAGGAGTCGTTATTATATCGAACGATCATTTTGACTGTTCAAACCTTGTGAGATTAGATCCTACGAAGTGCGCATATTGTGACCCTAATCTCAAACACTAAATTATGATTTTCAAATAGTGAAAACTATAATACGTTATTCTTCTATAATTTATCACATTTATTTACATCAAAATATGTAATCAATTAAGTGGAAAAACATATTGATATTACACCGAACACAAAGAATCCTCGTTTATTCAATCACATAATCAAGAACAATACAATCGAATAACTAATCAAATGATTAAGGATTCTTTATTGTACGTCCCGAATCTGGATCATTACAATATAATATCAACCAAGCGAGTATAGGTGCGGAATACCAACACTCGGTGATTCAAGAACACGAATAAGAACAAAAATTAACACGGAAATGCTTCAAAACACATGTATATTATTGAATACGTCGGGTGCTTAAGCACTTACAATACTTAATAATAATGAGAACGAATAACCATAACCCTATACATCACACCTCTATATATAGGGATAACAACCATAGACCGGCCCAAACAACACCAAGCCCACCGAGAACACATAAGTGTTCTCGGTTTACATATGCACTCAAAACCCAAGCCCAACCATTAAGAAATAAATACAAACAAGCTCAAACCACAAAACTAGGCCCAACAATCTCCTCCTTGGTTTGTAGCTTGATTTTTTTAATCTTGCTCCATGTAGTCAACATCTGCATCCTTTAAAGCGCCTGCCCAAAACTTGCATCGGATTATAGTAGCTACCATACTCGTAAACTCTTTAGCAGCCGTCTCAAAAATCGAATCTGCAACAATCTGATGAGTACTGAGAGTCTTGATGTCTCGCTCTCCCAGCTTTAGTAAATCTCTTGGTTCAACAAATTTGTACTGACCCTTTCCCTTTTTCAGCTTGATAATGACAGTGGCGGTGACACTATCATATATCCAGAATCTCATGTCATCCAATGTGCCATCAGGTACCTGGTCAGGAACAGGAATGTGAGTAGCCTTGTTTGTTGCCGGCCACATTATGTTAACCATAGGTTTTCCAGTCCTCAGATCCAGGACTCCCTTGGATTTCTTTAGAAAAGACTCAGCAGTCTTCATGTTCGGGAAGCCTCGATCTACCTCTTGTTTCAGGAAATTCCAGAAATCAGTACCTCTTTTATCATTATTTGGATTAGTGAATGGATAGTTGATTAAATCACTTAAATCCACTTTTGTCCAGGAGCCAAAATCTTTCATCTTTTTGTAGTATTCGGTGGCCCCTAATTTCCTTTAGACCCACCACATATTCTTATCCGCATCAAAACCCCATGGTAGAACTCCCGATCGATCACCATATTTACTATTAAAGCCCTTTTGAAACTCAATAACAAACCTGTCTGGATGATCCGACGATTCCACATTCTGATTTGAGTTTTTCATCACCAGCAGCTTTTTCTTTCCTTTTTCAAGAAGATTCTTCTTAATCCTGTCAGATTTCTCTTTTGAGATAGGAGGAGCATCTAGATATTGTCGTAGAGATTACGTGTCATCAATATTTTCAACAGAACGAGCAGCAGTACTAGCACCTTGACTCACATTGGGTACTTTAGAGGATACATCATCACTTCCTTTAAATTCATCTCCAAACTTTTGAAAGAGCTTTTGTTGGAGGTCAAGATAGAGTGCAGTTAACTCTCCCATATTGGACTGTAATTCCTTAATCTTGGAGTCTTTATCGAAATTTCCCACCTCCAATTCCTGAATACGAACATCTTTGACTACTGCATCTTGTTCGAGTTCAAAAACTCTAAGTTGCAATGCATGAACATCAACAGGAACATCTTCAAAAATCACCCCTTTACCTTTTTTCTGAAGATAGGTTTCTTGCATCGCCAAAATCTGGGCAACTTTATCTGACATAGTGGTGCTTGACTGACCCTGAGTGTCTGGGCCAGATGAGCCGGAGGGAATGTCTGTAGTGTCGGTGTGAGGAATTCCTGCCCCAACATCAAAGTCAAAATAATCACCGAAATCACTAGTCAGCAGATCATGGAATGATGGCTCATCAGCAGGTATATCCTGTTCAGCTTGTGTTTCTGAAGCAGGTGTCTCAGGTTGTGTGGAAAATTGAACTGGTTTGGTTGTTTCGTTTGTTGTTGGTGTAGTGGTTGTTTCAGATTCATTTATCAGTACTCCAGGCCTCGGATCTTTCATTCTCCGTTTTCGAGGACCTAAGTCTGCAGTTGGATCTTCAGCTATGTTTTCTTCATCGATTTCAGCAATAGACTGAGGAGGTTTCAGCGCAGTTGACTGTAATAATGCTTTCACAGCTTCCAAAGCACTTAAATCTTCAGTACTTTGAGGGGTGTCTATATACGGTGTTCAGTTTCATCATCTTCATCATCAGAAAGTTCGAAAGTGGCAACACGTGGTTGAGCAGGTGCCACATGCTCATCAGCCACCTGAGCCAGAACAGGTTCAACTTCTGTCTCAGCAAATCTTCCAAATTTCACCAGAGGATGTAGGCCCCGATAAACAATCTTGGCCTCCTTTCGGACTTGTTTCATCAACCCAAAAGAATTGGGTCCCAAAGACTTCATATCCAAGGTCTCTACAGATTTAACCTGTGCAGTATAATGAGAATCAAAAATCATCTGTAAAAACCTTGGATACATTAAGAACATCTCCTTCTTCTTTGCTTTCAGATTGCTCATCATTTCATTGAATACGAACTTGGAATAATTGTAATTCCAATCCATAATCAGAGCAACAACAACAGATGTTTGAGTATGACTGATCTCATCTGATCCCCCCTTCCTTCCCGAGATACATGTGAAGAACGTGTGGAAAAGGTATTTCCAGTACGGGTGAAACAACTTCTTGATGGCAGGAGGATAGGTACCTTCATAGCCCATCCTTATAAGAACTTCTCGGACAGCAGTAGTAGAATACTCGGTCGGGTAATCAGGGTGATCTCCAAACAAAAGAACTTCTCTGATAATACTCACTGTGATAACAATGGGCATCTTCTGTATTTTGGAGTCAATAGACATAGCTCCATCTGGTCCTTGAGGATTGATTGATGCATTGTTCCAAAAATCAGAGATCATCTTCCTACATATGACAGGATTTTCTCGTAGTGCATGAGAAATCCTACAAGTGTTGAGAGCCACTATCATCGAATTGAATTCCTTGTGAGCCATGGGAGGATCATATAAGTATCCAGCTACATTATGTGACTCAGCAACCTTTAGTGTGCTCTGATCAGCCATGTCTGCACCAAACATATCAAGTTAGATAGAAGTAATAAACGTTTGAGCCATAAATTAAGTACAATTGGATTATTAAGCATGGTGGGCTTAAAAGAACTTCTGTGGCAGTCCAGGTTACATTGGAGAGGCCCAAAAGTGTACCACAATGAGAATCTGGGCCCAAGCAGTGAGAATATGGGCCAGGCAGGGGGGGGTCTCGGTCAAATTAGGGGGTTCTCGGTCAACAAAAATTAACAAAAAACCGAGAATAAGGGTTTTCTGTCAATAGGTGACCGAGAATGATAAATGATAATCTATGGGAGTTCTCGATCATCATAAGTCAAACCGAGAACTCTTTGCCAGCAGGGCAGAGAACCCCTTTGGATTCCACCTTGGAACTTGTGTCATCATCTTCCATTTACCGAGATCCCAAAAACCTCCATTAAACCTGCAAAAACGCATACAAAAACAGCCGAAAACCCCTAAATAACCACTAATAAATCCATCAAAAACCCCTTTTCCTCATAACACCAAAGATCAGAGTTCATCAAGTCATCCGTAAATACAGTTTGTGAAGCCACAACGATCGATCTTAGTGACATGTATACCATATGTGATTATCTCCAGTACCTGCTAATTACCAAACACACTTGAAGCTTTGATTAGTGAAAAGGTATTGATCTCGGCAAGAAGATAGAATAGGATTTCGGCTGAAAAGGTTTTGAGATTTAAGAAATAATAAAAGTGAAATAAAATAAAAAAAAACTCCTTAATATATTTATTTCAAAACTCAGCAGGCCGAGAACACTTTGGGGGCTCAAAGTGAGCCGAAAACCCAAAAACTCAGCGGGCCTAGAACTCGTTGAACTCAAAATCCATCCAAATCTTTCAAAGCCCAAGTTTTAAGAAAAAGTTTAATCAAACGTTTCGAGGAGAGTAGTTTCGAGGAAAAACAATATAAAACATGACAAACAAAAAAGCAAGATAAAAATAATAGAATAAAAATTATCTTCACCAGAAAACAACTCCCTTTATTTTTAGCTTCGGGATCAAATTTCAGTTCTTTGTAAAACTCCGCCTTTTATGAAAAGATCCGAACATGGAATCATATCGTTTAAGAGTCTGTCACAAGGATTCATGTTCAGCATTATTATGACATAAAAAGACAGGTTGATAGTAGGTATAACATACTTAGCATGATTTTCATTGCATCAGTGATAAGATTAAGGTTCAGTTCGGCATAAAGCTTAAATGGACATCACTCATGGACCTGTGGTACCTCCTATCTCTTCTCAAAGTGTATTTGTCTTTCCCCAGGTCACCCCAATTTGACTCCAACCCCCTAGTGCTTGATCAAAAGATTTTATATAAAAGCAAATTTAAGCTTTAAGGTTGAACGTTGGACTTAGTGCCAGTAAAATGACAAGCCTTTCATTCGAGACATGACAGGACTTACTTGTGTGCCCCCATCTCTGTAGTTCTAGTTTTGACCCTTTAAGCTTTTGAAATGCCAAGTTTTTAACCACACAAATTATATACATACTTATAATAAGTTTTTTTTTAATTTCAAAAAATTCAAGTACATCAGAAAAATATGTTGCACCTAAGTTTGTCAAGGAGAGATGCTCTAATGACAAACAAGGTAATAAGTTCAAAAGGCAAAATGTGAATTCTCACAAATCTAAACAGACTGGTCCACATAACCAGTCCATACAGTGAGCTGCCCAGTGTGATTTTTTCATAAAACGCCAGACATGTTTTAACTGTGGCACTCCAGGTCATATTGCCAGAAATTGTCCACATCGTCCGTATATTCCATACAACGGATTTTATCAAAGAAATATGCCATATTTGTCTCATAATGCATATAGACAAGGGTTTAGACATTATTCGGCTAGTTCTTTTGACGATGATTGGAATCGAAACAAATATGGCAGCTTTCGTCCTCATCAGACCAAACCCAAAGTGATCAAAAGAAGGGTTAGTAAAGGTGTTTCAAGTTCAAAATCATATATAAACACTAACACTAGACCTAAACAGGAGAAGAAAAGGGTTTCATCTAATCATTGTACGTCTAAAACATCAGAGATCATGACGACCATTCGTACTTATAACTCCAAGTCTCACAGACATAGATGGTTGCCTAAATCTCTGGCCAAAGAGTCAACAAAATCTATTTTTGATGATAAAAAAGACATGTCATGGCAATCCGTGACAACTGTAGACGAATCAGGGTTACCCAGTGTAAGTATGGACTGGGTACCAAAAACTAACTAATCCCGCGTTTCGTGCAGTGACAGCTATGGAGGAATATCATCAAACCTTGGTATGTTGGTAGTGGTTATTCCAAGCACATGACAGGAGACATCACCCAGCTTCATGACATTCAAACATTTAACGGTGGGTATGTGTCCTTTGCGGGAGGAGAGAAAGGGAAGATCACTCAAAAGGATACTATAAGTAACGGTGTTTTAAAATTTGAAAATGTTAATTTTGTTCCAGAATTGAAGCATAGTCTTTTGAGCGTATCACAAATTTGTGACAAAGATTTCTCAACTCACTTTACTAAAAAGAAGTGCTTAATTCTGAAACCTGGTATTATCATACTAGAATAGTGGATTCTTGTTCGATCACAACGAAAAGATAATGCTTACATGATCGACATGAACCAAAATGTTCCCGACGAAATTACATGCTTGTTTTCAAAAGTGTCGGAACATAATGCGATGCTTTGGCATCGTCGGCTTGGTCATGCTAATATTAAAAATCTAAATCGTCTTGCTAAAAACAATTTAGTGCGTAGTTTACCTATCAAAGATTTTGTGACTGTTGAAAAATGTGTGGCTTGCGCTTTGGGAAAACATCATCGAAAATCTCATAAGCCTAAGTTAATTAATACCATCTCGTCAATCTTTCAGTTACTTCATATGGACCTCTTTGGGCCAGTTCATGTGTTAAGCTTGTCTCGCAGCTCTTATTGTCTAATTATTACTGATGACTACTCACGTTTTACATGGGTGTTCTTCTTGTCAAATAAGGGCGAAACTGCAGATCTGATCAAGAAATTTGTGGTATTAATGGAGAATCAACTGAACCTAAAGCTGAAAGGAATCAAGTGTGAAAATGGGACGGAATTCAAGAATGCAGTTCTGAATCATTTCTGCTCAGAAAAGGGGGTGCTTCGTTAGTACAGTGCTCCGCGGACGCCTCAACAAAATGGTGTCGCTGAAAGAGGAAACAGAACCTTAATCGAAGCAGCAAGGACGATGTTATGTGACTCTAAATTGCCACTGTTTTTCTGGGCTGAAGGCATTAATACGGCTTGTTATGTTCAGAACCGGGTGATAATCAACAAGTCAAAGATCAAGACTCCGTATGAGATTGTTTATGGTCATCAACCCACTGTCGCACATTTCAGAGCTTTCGGGTGTCCATGCACATTGCTGAATCTAGAAACCACACCAAAGTTTGGGGCCGCAGCAGATGAGTGTTATTTTGTTGGATATGCCGGAAATACAGCCTACAGGGTTACAACAAGTCTACCAAACAAATTATAGAGTCATTTGAAGTTCGTTGGTTAGAAGAAAATGAAACTGATGCCCGTGTTGGTCCTGATTGGCTATTCGACTACAATGAATTCATCAAGCCTTTTAATGTAGTTCAAGTCATCATCAACGACACTTAAGGTGGTTCCACAATGGAGATCACTCAAGACAGCTCTCAATCACTGTCTCATATTTCTCCGTCACTGGATGATGAGGTTATTGAGATGACTAGTGTTGCAACCACAACCGACCATCAGCCTATCCAATCTTCAGAGACCGATCACTCACAACCAATTTCGTCTGAGAATTCTACAAATGTTGAGGGGGAGAATTGTAACGCCCTGGAATTTGACTGGTAAACTAAAATCAAGAAATCATCGGAAACTATACACTTTGGGTTCTGGACGATAAGTTCGGAATCCATATCATTGGAAAATCTGTTTATTTCAGCTAAAAATGTTATTTCATAAAAAGAACTTTTACGTTTGAAAAATATTAATTTTGTGTTTTTGAAAAATAAAAGGTTTTTATTTAAAAAGATTCCAAGCGATTACTTGAAAAATGATTTTTATAAAATTCTTACTGGAAAGTTCTAGCTCGTTAAAACTTATGAACTCAGCTAGCCTTGACCCGTAGGTAACCGAAACCCGAAACCCGATAGAACCAAGTATATAAGCGTAGTGCAAGAACAAACTCCACCATTTTCCTTTCATCTCTTCCACACCCACACCCAAGCACCCCAATTCTAGAGAGAGAGTAGTGAGAGAAAGTTATTCAATCCAAAATCCGAGTCCACCAATCTGTTTATTGTTGTTTTTGGTAAGATCTTCTTGAAAATCATACGTTTTTATCATCAAATCCGGCACCGAATCGAGCAAAAACCCCAACTTTTGTTTCAAGTGTGTTCTTAGTCAAAAATCGTCATTTTTGGTGTCAAAAAGCATACTTTTGTTGTTATAAACGTTAGGAATCAATAGCCCTATGGATTCCGAGCATTTCCAAGTATAAAACATTGATTTTGGGCGAAAAATCATGAAAATCGTCAAAATCCCGTAGGTTTCTCCGTCATCCGGCTTGAAGGAGTCGAATAGGTCTATTCGGTCGAATAGACCAATCGAACCTGACCATTCGGTCGAACCATCTCCTATTCGGTCGAACAAGAGACCATTCGGTCGAACCAGTGGGCAAACGAACAGACTAACCGGATCAGAATATACATTCGATCGAATACGATTGTATTCGACCGAATGTACATCCTACTCGACCGAACGAGTCCTCAATCGACTGAACGTGTTCTTCCCAGCCCTTTTGACCGAACCAGTACCAAATTCGATCGAACAGGTAGCAGATTCGATCGAACCTGCCCTTATTCGACCGAATGTGCCAGAATCAGCTTGTTTTCAACTTTAAAACTTGGTTTTTGCTCGAGGTCGCGTAGGCTTATACTCTTAGACTTAAAGCGTGTTGTTAACCTATTATGTCCTTGTCTAGACTTAGAGGATCGACGTTTGGCAGCACTCGACCACCCTAGCAACCATTCTTAGCCAACAAGGTGAGTTCATAGCCCCCCTTTTTTTCTTTTAAGCTTTTCAAATCATTGGGATGGAAACATGGTAACTGCACACGTTTTGACAAAACTCATTTATTTAAACATTCTTTATCATAGACATTCTTGGCAAATCTTTTGCAAACAATGAATATTGGGGAAAACAAGTAATCATGGCAGGTTACTCATACCTTAACTTTCTCGGAAGTTGTGTATGTCTAATCAATTATTCAGGAGTAAACATGGGAATCATTGATCGCTTAGGGAACATTGGACTTTGGAAAACAAAGTCATATGCCCGTTATACATTATCATGAAAACACATCATTCATTGGACAGTCTAGTGGTCGTGTGAACATAGGCAGTATAGGTCACACTAGTGCATATGTTTGGTCTCCAAGTGGTCGATTGGTAGACAGGCCGTCACTAGATGTGGGATCCTAAAGTGTTCGATTTAGAATACACGTGACCTATGGGGTTCTTAAAGTGTTCGATTAAGAATCCGAAGGATTTCCTAAGTGATCGATTAGGAATCCAAGAGATACTAAAGTGGACGCTTTAGAATTCTCTTATGGTATCCAAAGTGATCGATTTGGGTTACCATCATGGAAATCAAGTAGCATCGCGTGGTCTTGTGTGGGTTGTTGTCAGGTCTCGTGTGATCATTATGCATATTCATCATTATCATCAAGACATGGTTACATATGATTCTTTGGTATCTTTATACATATAACCTTGATATCATTACACCTCTATGCATGGGAACAATACATGGGATCATTATACATAACTCTTGCAGTCTTGTGTAAGGCTTATCACTACATTATCAGTTGACCTATCTTTATACCTTGGATTTACAAATATAAACAAGCTTAACAGAGTAGGTTGTAGGAATGGAGGGTTAGCCGATGTTACACCCTATGTAAAAACCCCTACAACCTAGTCTGGTACGCTTGTCTTGTCTTACAAACCTTTTCAAAACCGGGCTTTATACCCGAGCATGGTAGGATAAGTTGTAGGAGTGGTGGGTTAGCCGATGGTACACCCTATACATAAACCCCTACAACTTAGTCTAGTATGCTTGTGTATAATCCCTTTTTCCTTAAACCTATGAATTCACTCATCTACTTTATGTAGTTGACATTTTCGTTACATGTTTTCAGGAAATGAAGCAGGAAGTAGCAAATAGCTGATAGAGGCCTTAGATGGAAGACATTTAGGATTGATGTTAGCTTTATCCGTTGTAATGGAACGAATTTGCTACCTGTTGAATTGTTGTAATGTTGACATATTTTAAGTTTATGCATTTAGACTTTTTAATCTATTGTGCTCAAACAATCACGACCCCGTCGCCACGCCTCGGTTTTTCCGCCAATTACGACCGGGGTGTGACAGATTGGTATCAGAGCCAATGGTTATAGGGAATTAGGAAACCGACCTAGACTATAACCTAGGACCCTTGACTCTAGATAATTCATGCATCACTATCACATGCCCACACTTATATGCTTGCTATGTGCTTATGTGTTGCATCATTAACTGTAAATCTAGTAGCGATGTACTCTTTGGCAATTCCTTATCCAGTTATTCTTTATTCTCAATTTTAACTAATGCGCATTCTTATTCTTTTAATAGAATGCCTCCTCGTCGCTCATCCGTCAATGTTGACCCCGCTGACCTCGCTGCCCTCATAGCGCAGCAAATTGCAGCAGTTCTCCCGGGTCTGGTAAACAACATGAGGCAAGAAGGAACCTCGGGTGCACCCCAAGCCCCAGAACCGAATCCCACGCTTCAGGCCGATAAGCTCTATAAGGCTTTTACCAACACTAGGCCTACAAGTTTTAGCGGAACCGAGGGAGCCGCTGGTCTTCTCCAGTGGTTCGAGAAAGTCGAAGCTTCATTCAACATGTGCTCCTGCCCGGATGAACTCAGGGTAAAATTCGCAGCGAGTATGTTCCACAAACGGGCTCTCACGTGGTGGAATAACGAGATAAGAACCGGGGGACGAGACGCAGCTCTAGCCCTGCCCTGGGCTGAGTTTGTTGAGCTAGTCACGCAGGAGTTCGTTCCGAGAACCGAGATCCAGAAACTGGAGGCTGAGTTTAGGGCGCACACGATGAAGGGCGCGGATCACATGAAGTACACGGAGAGATTTCATGAACTCTCCTTATTGGTGCCCCATATGGTTACCCCAGCTTCCCGTGCTGTCGAGCAATACATCAGCGGTCTTCCGGACTCCATGAGGGGCATTGCGGTTGGAGTTGACCCCACTACACTTAAGGCAGCGATCGATCTCACTGCCCGTTTGACCAGGGAACAGCTCAAGTCTGGTGTTCTGCATCAGGATAAGGGCAAATCCTCCGACTGGAGGGCGAAAAAGGGGAGCAATAGGAAGCGGAAGGCGACCAACTTAGCTGCAATCACTGATGCTACGCCTATCAACTCCATAGCCCCCGCTCCAGCCACAACAGCTCAGGGAAGACCAAGAAAGGAATATACTGGGCTTCATCCCAAGTGCAACTTATGTTCTTATCATCACCCAACTAGGGAGTCGTGCCGCAAGTGCACGAATTGTGGACGATTCGGGCACCTGGTGGAGCGATGCAGGAGTCCTGGCAACCAACTGGCTGTGGGGAATGCTAACCCTCAGCCTAACCCTGCTCGAGGCTGCTTCGAGTGTGGCGCTATGGACCATTACAGAAATCGATGCCCCCGCGTCACCAGCATCCCTCCGGCTCGCGGAAGGGCTTTTACCATTGGAGCTGCCGATGCACGCCAAAACCCCGATGTTATTACTGGTACGTTTATTCTTAACAACAACTGGGTGTCTGTCCTTTTTGATACAGGAGCTGATAGGAGCTTTGTTTCTTGCAAATTGGTTCCTTTGCTGAAATTAAAAATTTCCGAGTTGGACCCTGCCTTTTCTGTTGAACTTGCTAGTGGGGAGTCCAAACAAGTGAAGTCTGTCATCCGAAATTGCACTCTTACTCTTGTCACCACATCGTTCAGTATTGACCTTATACCTTTTCGTCTTGGAAGCTTCGATCTAGTTGTGGGAATGGACTGGCTGTCCAGCAATCTCGCGGAGGTAATCTGCGCCGAGAAACTTATTCGTATCCCTTTACCTTCTGGCGAAATTCTAACTATTCAAGGCGAAAAATCGGGTGGATGCCTAAGGATCGTCTCTTGCTTAAAGGCCAGTCGGTACCTTCGAAAGAAGTATCCCGCATTTCTAGCTCATGTTACTCTCAGGGAATCCGAAGACAAGAGACTGCAGGACTTTCCTGTTGTGCGTGAATTTTCTGATGTTTTTCCCGAAGATCTGCCTGGACTTCCTCCTAGCAGGCAGGTGGAATTTCGTATCGATCTTATTCCTGGTGCTCTCCCTATTGCTAAGGCACCGTATCGTCTAGCTCCGTCGGAACTTCTAGAATTATCAAATCAGCTTCAAGAACTTCTTAGCAAGGGATTCATTCGCCCTAGCTCGTCTCCATGGGGAGCCCCAGTACTCTTCGTCAAAAAGAAGGACGGGACTTTCCGTATGTGCATTGACTACCGGGAGCTTAATAAGCTCACTATCAAAAATCGGTACCCATTACCGAGAATTGATGATCTATTTGATCAGCTCCAAGGTGCTACGTTTTTCTCTAAGATCGATCTGCGTTCTGGTTACCATCAGTTGCGTGTTCTGGAAGAGGATATCCCGAAAACTGCGTTCCGAACTCGTTATGGTCATTACGAGTTCATGGTTATGCCTTTTGGAATGACCAATGCTCCCGCCATCTTCATGGATCTGATGAATCGCGTCTGCCGTCCATATCTTGATCAGTTTGTCATTGTTTTCATAGACGATATTCTCATTTATTCTCGTTCGAGGACCGATCATGAGCTTCATCTCAGGCTTATTTTGGAGCTTCTCAGAAAAGAGCAACTATATGCCAAGTTCTCCAAGTGTGAATTTTGGCTAAGGGAAGTTCAATTCTTGGGACATGTCATCAATGTCGACGGCATTCACGTCGACCCTTCCAAGATAGAAGCCATCAGAAATTGGGTAGCGCCTAAAACACCTACCGAAATCCGTTCATTTCTTGGTCTGGCCGGTTACTACCGCCGATTTATCTCGAACTTCTCCAGGATTGCCTTGCCTTTAACCACTTTGACCCAGAAAGGGGAACCTTTCGTGTGGGGACAAGATCAAGAGGAAGCTTTCCAAACTCTGAAGAATAAGCTTTGCCAAGCACCGATCCTATCACTTCCGGAAGGTGACGATGACTTTACCGTTTATTGCGATGCTTCGAATCAGGGCCTCGGTTGCGTTTTAATGCAACAAGGGAAGGTCATCGCTTACGCTTCTCGACAACTCAAGGTGCACGAGAAAAACTACGCCACACATGACCTGGAGTTGGGTGCAGTGGTGTTTGCCCTAAAAATCTGGAGACATTACCTGTACGGTACGAAGTGTGTCATTTTTACCGATCACAAGAGCTTACAACACATCCTCAATCAGAAAGAGTTGAACATGAGGCAGCGACGCTGGGTCGAACTTCTCAGCGATTACGATTGTGAAATTCGCTACCACCCGGGAAAGGCTAATGTGGTGGCTGACGCATTGAGTCGTAAAGAAAGGACCCAGCTGCACTCTATTCGGATTCAATCCAACCTTCCTTCCTTAATTCGTGAAGCTCAGAATCAAGCGCTTGTAAATGGTGATCTCAAGGGCGTTTTGTCTTGTGGAGCCGAGCAGAAATTCGAAACCAAGTCAGACGGCATCCTCTATTTTCTTGACCGAGCGTGGATCCCGAACTCCGAGCCTCTTCGGACGCTTATTCTAAATGAAGCCCACAAGTCCAGATACTCGATTCATCCAGGCAGCAACAAGATGTATCAAGATCTTAAACCCCATTATTGGTGGCCCGGGATGAAGAAAGATATCGCTTCGTATGTGATGAGATGTTTGACTTGTTCGCGAGTCAAGACAGAGCATCAAAGGCCGTCTGGGCTACTTCAACAACCTATTATCCCTCAGTGGAAGTGGGAAGAGTTAGCTATGGATTTCATCACCAAGCTACCACGAACGCCTAGCGGTCATGACTCAATTTGGGTTATTGTGGACATTCTAACAAAATCCGCCCACTTTATCCCGGTTCGTGAAGACTACACTACGGAGAAGTTGGCGCGGGTATACATTCGTGAGATCGTTTCCCGTCACGGTGTGCCTAAGGGCATCACGTCTGATCGTGACAGCAGTTTTTCTTCCAGGTTCTGGAAATCGTTGCAAAAGGCCTTTGGGACAAGTGTGAAGCTTAGCTCTTCCTATCATCCAGAAACGGATGGGCAGAGCGAGAAGACCATACAAACCCTAGAAGACTTGTTGAGAGCTTGTATCCTCGATTTCGGCAGTAGTTGGGAAGCTCATCTGCCACTGGCAGAATTTTCTTACAACAATAGTTACCACGCTACCATTAAATGCGCGCCGTTTGAAGCTCTTTACGGCCGCAAATGTCGCTCTCCCTTATGTTGGTCCGAGACCGGGGATTCACAGATCATCGGCCCCGAACTAATACAGGAGACATCCGATCAAATTGCTTTCATTCAGCAGCGACTCAAGGACGCTCGATGCCGACATAAGTACTACGCCGACAAACGACGCAAGCCACTCGAGTTTCGAGTTGGTGACCGTGTCATGCTGAAAGTTTCCCCCTGGAAGGGCGTAGTCCGCTTCGGGAAGAAGGGAAAGTTCGCTCCTAGGTATGTTGGACCATTCAAAATCCTTGAAAGGATCGGACTAGTTGCCTATCGTCTTGAGCTGCCACCGGAACTCAGTAGAGTTCACAACGTTTTTCATGTTTCGCAATTAAAGAAGTGTCTTGTTGACGAGGCCCTTCACATTCCCGTCGACGAGGTTCGATTTAGCGACAATCTGCTTTTCGTTGAAGAACCCGTCGAGATCATGGATCGCGAGGTCAAGAAGACCAAGCGTAGCCGCATACCGCTTGTGAAAGTTCGATGGAATAACAAACGCGGACCCGAGTTTACTTGGGAACGCGAGGATCAGATGAAGGAGAAATACCCTCATCTGTTCTCTTAATCTATATTCTTGTAATCTAATTGTCTAGAAGTCAATATAAATTTGCAGCATGTATCAAATAACTGTGTTATTCAATGAATATCATGTTGCCTTGTTATGCTTATAAGTATTCTTTTGTTTGCATCCACAAACTTTGGCTACTCAGGGCTCATGCTGGAAAGCACAAGTCATATCTACTCAATCATATAAACCTTGGGGAATTTATACATCATTTAAGCTAAAAATTTGTTATCATTCTAGCATTCCTGGAGCATGGTTGTGTGTATGTGTGTGGTGTCGTGTCAAATTTTCTAGCCGCACGCAATAGAGTTTATACATTGATACAAGGTGAGCTTGCAATTATAGTCCGGAATATAATTGCATCAAGGTCACAGGTGTATACGTGTATAAGCAATATGCTATTGTGCAACTAGGAGTAGTGAACTCAAGGTTCGTGTAGGGAAGTATTCGACAAAGGTTGAAGGAGTGGTGGGTTAGCCGCTGGTACACCCTATATATAAGCCCCTTCAGCACGAGTTGAATATGTCTGAAGCGAAACTTGGAATTAGGGACTTATAGTTAGCGTGGCAGCTGTGAGACATTAAATTCAAGAATTATTGAGGGAATTATTCACAGAAGATTGAAGGAGTGGTGGGTTAGCCACTGGTACACCCTATATATAAACCCCTTCAATCCGAAATGAATATGTCTGATGTAAAGCTTGAGGGTGATGCCTTGTAGTGGAAAATAGTGTGTCGTCCTGTGTGTCATTGACCTAATAGGAGTCGAAGGAAACACTCAAGTAAGGTTGAAGGAGTGGTGGGTTAGCCGCTGGTACACCCTATATATAAGCCCCTTCAGCTTGATTTGGGTGGTATCTGAGACGAATATTAGAAGTAGTGGCGCATAGTGGTCATCATGGGATCATGAAATCTAAATCATCGTTGCATCAAGTATACTAAAAATCTAAATTTCGGGACGAAATTCTTCTAAGTAGGGGAGGATGTAACGCCCTGGAATTTGACTGGTAAACTAAAATCAAGAAATCATCGGAAACTATACACTTTGGGTTCTGGACGATAAGTTCGGAATCCATATCATTGGAAAATCTGTTTATTTCAGCTAAAAATGTTATTTCATAAAAACAACTTTTACGCTTGAAAAATATTAATTTTGTGTTTTCGAAAAATAAAAGGTTTTTATTTAAAAAGATTCCAAGCGATTACTTGAAAAATGATTTTTATAAAATTCTTACTGGAAAGTTCTAGCTCGTTAAAACTTATGAACTCAGCTAGCCTTGACCCGTAGGTAACCGAAACCCGAAACCCGATAGAACCAAGTATATAAGCATAGTGCAAGAACAAACTCCACCATTTTCCTTTCATCTCTTCCACACCCACACCCAAGCACCCCAATTCTAGAGAGAGAGTAGTGAGAGAAAGTTATTCAATCCAAAATCCGAGTCCACCAATCTGTTTATTGTTGTTTTTGGTAAGATCTTCTTGAAAATCATACGTTTTTATCATCAAATCCGGCCCCGAATCGAGCAAAAACCCCAACTTTTGTTTCAAGTGTGTTCTTGGTCAAAAATCGTCATTTTTGGTGTCAAAAAGCATACTTTTGTTGTTATAAACGTTAGGAATCAATAGCCCTATGGATTCCGAGCATTTCCAAGTATAAAACATTGATTTTGGGCGAAAAATCATGAAAATCGTCAAAATCCCGTAGGTTTCTCCGTCATCCGGCTTGAAGGAGTCGAATAGGTCTATTCGGTCGAATAGACCAATCGAACCTGACCATTCGGTCGAACCATCTCCTATTCGGTCGAACAAGAGACCATTCGGTCGAACCAGTGGGCAAACGAACAGACTAACCGGATCAGAATATACATTCGATCGAATACGATTGTATTCGACCGAATGTACATCCTACTCGACCGAACGAGTCCTCAATCGACTGAACGTGTTCTTCCCAGCCCTTTTGACCGAACCAGTACCAAATTCGATCGAACAGGTAGCAGATTCGATCGAACCTGCCCTTATTCGACCGAATGTGCCAGAATCAGCTTGTTTTCAACTTTAAAACTTGGTTTTTGCTCGAGGTCGCGTAGGCTTATACTCTTAGACTTAAAGCGTGTTGTTAACCTATTATGTCCTTGTCTAGACTTAGAGGATCGACGTTTGGCAGCACTCGACCACCCTAGCAACCATTCTTAGCCAACAAGGTGAGTTCATAGCCCCCCTTTTTTTCTTTTAAGCTTTTCAAATCATTGGGATGGAAACATGGTAACTGCACACGTTTTGACAAAACTCATTTATTTAAACATTCTTTATCATAGACATTCTTGGCAAATCTTTTGCAAACAATGAATATTGGGGAAAACAAGTAATCATGGCAGGTTACTCATACCTTAACTTTCTCGGAAGTTGTGTATGTCTAATCAATTATTCAGGAGTAAACATGGGAATCATTGATCGCTTAGGGAACATTGGACTTTGGAAAACAAAGTCATATGCCCGTTATACATTATCATGAAAACACATCATTCATTGGACAGTCTAGTGGTCGTGTGAACATAGGCAGTATAGGTCACACTAGTGCATATGTTTGGTCTCCAAGTGGTCGATTGGTAGACAGGCCGTCACTAGATGTGGGATCCTAAAGTGTTCGATTTAGAATACACGTGACCTATGGGGTTCTTAAAGTGTTCGATTAAGAATCCGAAGGATTTCCTAAGTGATCGATTAGGAATCCAAGAGATACTAAAGTGGACGCTTTAGAATTCTCTTATGGTATCCAAAGTGATCGATTTGGGTTACCATCATGGAAATCAAGTAGCATCGCGTGGTCTTGTGTGGGTTGTTGTCAGGTCTCGTGTGATCATTATGCATATTCATCATTATCATCAAGACATGGTTACATATGATTCTTTGGTATCTTTATACATATAACCTTGATATCATTACACCTCTATGCATGGGAACAATACATGGGATCATTATACATAACTCTTGCAGTCTTGTGTAAGGCTTATCACTACATTATCAGTTGACCTATCTTTATACCTTGGATTTACAAATATAAACAAGCTTAGCAGAGTAGGTTGTAGGAATGGAGGGTTAGCCGATGTTACACCCTATGTAAAAACCCCTACAACCTAGTCTGGTACGCTTGTCTTGTCTTACAAACCTTTTCAAAACCGGGCTTTATACCCGAGCATGGTAGGATAAGTTGTAGGAGTGGTGGGTTAGCCGATGGTACACCCTATACATAAACCCCTACAACTTAGTCTAGTATGCTTGTGTATAATCCCTTTTTCCTTAAACCTATGAATTCACTCATCTACTTTATGTAGTTGACATTTTCGTTACATGTTTTCAGGAAATGAAGCAGGAAGTAGCAAATAGCTGATAGAGGCCTTAGATGGAAGACATTTAGGATTGATGTTAGCTTTATCCGTTGTAATGGAACGAATTTGCTACCTGTTGAATTGTTGTAATGTTGACATATTTTAAGTTTATGCATTTAGACTTTTTAATCTATTGTGCTCAAACAATCACGACCCCGTCGCCACGCCTCGGTTTTTCCGCCAATTACGACCGGGGTGTGACAAGAATTCCGTTCGTCAGATATTCGGGAGCACATTGTTTCCCGACGCCATTCCAGATGAATACGTTGCCGGCACCTCGTACTCTCATAGTACAGCAACGTCTGGATGGAAAATCCCCTTACTGACTCCGGGGAAAATGTAACAAATCTTCAACCTAACTGTGATGTTTCTGATCATTCAATTCCATCAAGAATTCAAAAGAATCACCCGATTGAGAACGTCATAGGTCCCATTGAAGCGGGTGTGTCCACCATAAGTCAGACCGGACACATAAACAGTTGCATGTTCTCTTGTTTTATATCTTAAATCGAACCAAAGAATGTTGAGATGGCTCTTCAAGAACCCAGTAGGGTTGATGCTATGCATGAAGAACTGAATCAGTTTAAGAAATTGAATGTATGGAGATTGGTTAAATTGCCGGAAGGAAAGAAAGCTCTTGATACAAGATGGGATTTTACGAACAAGCAAGATGACACCGGGGTTATTGTTCGTAATAAGGCACGACTGGTAGTTCGCGGGTTTCGCCAGGTTGAAGGGTTAGATTACAAAGAAGTCTATGCTCCAGTAGCCAGGCTTGAGGCCATTAGAATTTTTTTGGCATATGCATCATATATGGGTTTTACAGTTTATCAGATGGATGTTAAAACAACATTTTTGTATGGTGAGGTCAAAGAAGAAATCTATTTCGATCAACCACCGGGTTTCGTTGACTCTAAGAAGCCAAACCATGTTTACAAGTTAGACAAGGCTCTGTACGGGCTACATCAGGCTCCACGGGCGTGGTATGCTACACTGACCGCGCACCTACTTGATCACGGCTATAAGCGGGGAACGATTGATCAAACTTTGTTCCGAAAAACTGTCGGAAAAGATTTGATTCTGGTTCAGATTTATGTTGACAACATCATCTTCGGTTCCACCAGTGCCGACTTGTGCAAAGAATTTGAAGGCGTTATGAAGAAAAGATTTGAGATGAGTTCGTTGGGTGAAATGACAACATTTCTGGGGTTACAAGTTCGCCAAAGTCCAACGGGTATTCTGTTACATCAAGGAAAGTACGTTGAAGATATGTTGGATAAGTTTGAGCTTCAAGATTGCAAGAGTGCTAATACTCCAATGGCTGAAAGACCGCTTTGTCATCTGATCCTGAAGGGAGTCCCGTAGATCAGACATATTATCGATCAATGATCGGGTCTCTGATGTATCTCACAGCCAGTCGTCTCGACATAATGTTTGTAGTCTGCCAATCTGCTCGTTTCTAGGCTAATCCTAAACTCTCTCATTTAATTGTTGTTAAACGTATTTTTAGATATCTGAAGGGACAACCGAAGTTAGGCCTTTGGTATCCCAAACAATCAGAATTTGATCTTTATGCTTTTGCTGATAGCAATTATGGTGGAGATGACATTGACAGGAAATCCACGCCAGTTGGCTGCCAGTTTCTCGGAGATAGGCTCATTTCATGGCAGTGTAAGAAACAACAAACAGTGTCTACTTCGACAGCCGAAGCAGAGTATGTTGCTGTGTCCGCTTGCTATTCTCAGGTTATCTGGATGCAAAATCAGTTCCTGGATTACGGTTTGGAATTTCTTGACACTTCTATCTTCTGTGATAATGATACAGCCTTTGCTATTGTGAAACACCCAGTCCAACATTCTAAAACCAAGCACATTGATATTAAAATTCATTTTATTCAAGACTTTTTTAATCGAAAGTTGATTCATCTTGAACAGGTCCACAATAATAACGTGGTGGACTTATTTACAAAACCGGTCGGAACAACAAAATTTAATGTGCTTGTTAGTTTTCTTAAAATGCTACGTTTCGAGGATTGATTTTTTTTTTGGATAAATTTGTACTGTTGTTTAGTTTTTGAACGAAGTTAGGGGGAGAAAAAAAAATAGGGTGTATGCGTTGTCTTTCCTTTTATTAAAAAAATAAATTTTTGAGTCTTTCAAGATTCATTTTCGCTTAAAATTATGTCGGTTGCTCAAGTTTGAATGACATATACTTGTATATGGTTGGTCCGGTGTTCTACTTGTAGTTTCACAGGATAGCCATCTACCTAACGACTGAAAGCACCCGTGGCGATTATGATATGTTTTTTTTTTATGTTTCGTGCTCTTTCACTTAAAATTATGTCGGTAACTCTGAGTTGGAAGGACATGTGTTTTCATGCATGTTTGGTCCAGTTAACCACTTGTAGTTACAACGGATAGCCATTAACCTAAAAGCTTATAGTAACCCGGGTGACTGAATGCTTAACACGTGTGTTTTATCTAACTCTCTGGGAAGTGATATATTTATTCAGTTAACAGCTTTTCAGAAGCTTCAAAACATTTTCAAATGAAAATTGATCCAAACTTTGGAAAGTGATAGATAAATTGTTTTCGTGTGCCTAACGGGTGAAGTTATTAAGCTTAAAAGGCTCTAGAACAGTCATTGATATTGTATGGTAGCTTTCCATGATGCGTAAAAGTTGAGGTGATATAAACTAAATTTGCTAAACTTAATGTGGAGAGTCATTTTGAAGACAGGTGCATGTCTCCAGATACATCTCTCCGAATGATAGGCAGAAAAGCAATTACCCAGTCATACACAAGCCCGTTAGTGTCTTGATCACCAAAAATATTGTGCTATTATGTTTATTATTATTAAAAAAAAGAAAAAAAAAAGAAACTTATTATAAGTATGTATATAATTTGTGTTGTTAAAAACTTGGTATTTCAAAAGCTTAAAGGGTCAAAACTAGAACTACAGAGATGGGGGCACACAAGTAAGTCTTGTCATGTCTCGAATGAAAGGCTTGTCATTTTACTGGCACTAAGTCCAACGTTCAACCTTAAAGCTTAAATTTGCTTTTATTTGAGACCACATTATTAGATTTTAAAGTCTTAACCTAATCAACCACACAAGAATCCTTGCTCTTTTAAACAGAGCCCACACAAACAGTCGGAATAACAGAATTTAAAACAGGAGGTTCTAAAGAAATATCAGAAACAATATTTTTATCAAAATCAAAACATGGGTCGTCATCCTCATCAGTCCATTCCTTCACAATTACTCTTTCTGCACATGAAGTAGAAACATTAGAATCGTTCATATTTAAAGTGGACAAACCAGCATCCGTGGAGCTGGTTTCATCACCTTTGTCTGGTTTCCCATACTTCATATCCTTTATCTTTTCCTCATGTTCTTTGGTGACAGGGGTAGGGACATAGTTGTGATTGTAAGGTGGAGGAACTTGACTGTATCCTATTCCTTCACCTTCATTTTCTTTCCACCATAGCTGATTTTCCATCATTGAATCAACTACTTTACTGGAACCCTCGAATTTCTTAAAATCATGTTCAGCCTTTTCAAATTTGCTAGTGAGTTTCAATATTTATAGCTTAGAGGCTTCTAGTTTAGCAGTTAATTCTACTATTTCTTGTTTGGCATCACGATGGTGACAACTCTTAATGCTAAGATCAGACTTAAGTTTCTTAATGTCTTTGTTAAGAGATTCAATTTTGTCTAAAAATCCCTTTTCATTTTTCTTAAGTTTGAAACTCTCAGATTTATTCTTTCCATATCTCTACTTAGACTGTCAATATGAAGTTTATACATCTCTATTTTCTCACCACAATTTAAAGAGCTTGGTTGAAAACGTACCTCACACGAATCTGGAGAAGTGAATGCCATGTATGCAAACTGGAGCTCCTTGACCTTCTTCTCAGCAATATTTTCTTCTTCCGAGTCTTTAACAGTTGCGAAATTTGTAGTCTGATTTCCAATGTTTAGCGCAGCCATCTGACCTTCCCAAGAGAACGTTTGAGAAACCATACTTCTTTCACAGTTTACCGAACTTCCTCCAGTTTCACCCCGAGAATTTCCAGCTGGAACCAAAGCCCTTTCCGTATTCCCATCTTTAGCCGGATTGGTGCATTCACGAGCAAAATGACCCGGCTCATGACAGTTATAACACCTGAGAGTCTCCTTATTAAAACCCAATTTTTGATTATTTGGCATGTTCCAATTATTTCTACCCGTCCTTCTAGTAAACTTCTTAGCACGGAAAACCACCATGGCAATTTGCCACGCGATGTCCATTTCTTCAACATCATCAGGATGAATCTGATCAAATTCAGTAGTAGCCATGGGTTGGACCAAGTCTCCAGCCAGAAACGCATGGTAACAGTTCATAAATCCTGCCATTAACACGATATTCTCTTGAGTTTCTTTAGGTATGGTAGGGATCCGACTGAAGTTTTGAGTAGGAGTGGTCTGTCCTGATTCATTTGTAGACTGACCAGACTTGGTGAAAAATACTGGAGCTGAGTTGGGTGACTTGGATGACGATGATTGACCGAGAGTAGATGATAACATCTAAAAGTTTCCCTGTGGTGGTTGTTGAGTAGGTTTGAACAAAGAGAAACTATCTTGTGACATGAGAGCACTGTTTGACACAAAGTTATTTCCAGCAGCACTATAGCATGATTTATTGCCCGTTGTTTATCATCCATATCACAGGCCTTAATAGTACCAATCATCTCAGTTATGCTCATTCTATTAAGGTCTTTAGTCTTTTTGATAACTGCAACATTCATGTCCCAATTCTTAGACAGAGAGTTCACCAACTTGTTGTTATCTCTATGGTTTGTAGAAAGATTCCAGCAGATCTCATTTCAGTTACAAGAGATATGAATCTTTGAAGTTGGGACTCCAGTGTCTCTCCCAGAACATGATTGAACATGTTAAATTTTTGTCTTAGAAGATCTTGGCGACTTCTTTTCATATCCTCATTACCTTCATAGACCTCTATCAGTGCAGCCCACAATTACTTAGCTGTTCTGAGCTCTCTAAATTGAAGAGCAATCTTGGGTGAAAGAGCCATGGTTAGAGTTGATAGAGCTTTCTCATCGTCTTCAACCTTAGCAAAATCATCATCATCATCATAGTCAACGACCGGCTTTTCAAGAACCTCATTTGAATTTTCAGTTTGATAAGTAATCACTTGGGGTCCCCTCACAATGCTTTTCCAAATTTTCGCATCTTTCATTTTGGCATAATGTTCGAAGCGAAATTTCCATTCACCAAACCCCTCGTGGGACAATAAACGAGGTATGCGAGTAGCAGTACCCATGATTGAATCAATTTCTTGGTGAAGTGACGAGTTGGTTGAGTTGCTACCATTGGTTAACTAGGCCATTTCAAAATTGTTACTGATTTATTTTAGGTCCAATTAAAATGTAAGTCCAATAGGAGAGGCCCAAACGCAGACTGGACCAGAGAACAAAGACTTTGGGCCTAGAACTAAGTGAGAACCAAGGTTTACCGAGAACACAAAGCTGACCAAAAATTTGACCGAAAACTCCCCTTGACCGAAAACATAAAAATTTGACAATTCGTTTACCGAGAACTGCCCTTGTTGACCAAATCAATTGACCGAGAACTGACAGTAGCCGAGAACGAACAAATGCCGAGAACAAACTGATGCCGAGAATAGTCTTTAGCTGAGAGCTGATTAATATCAGAAGCTATAGTGGCTGAGAACTAAAGAAAGTCTTCAACAAACTTGTAACAAATTTCCAAAAATATGGGATTCGATCTTAATTTCAAATCAAAGTCAATCTTAGCAAAAATAAAACCAGTCTTCTTCTCCGATCAGCTTCTCGCCGGAAACACACCTTGTAACCTTGCAAGTGATATTCTTGGATCGTTGATATCACAATAACGAGCCTGAATTCGTCAAAGGCTCTGATACCAATTGTAAGTCCCGAATCTGGATCACTACAATATGATATCAACCAAGCGAGTATAGGTGCGGAATACCAACACTCGGTGATTCAAGAACACGAATAAGAACAAAAATTAACACGGAAATGGTTCAAAACACACGTATATTATTGAATACGTCGGGTGCTTAAGCACTTACAATACTTGATAATAATGAGAATGAACAACCATAACCCTATACACCACACCTCTATATATAGGGATAACAACCATAGGCCCAAACAACACCAAGCCCACCGAGAACACATAAGTGTTCTCGGTTTACATATGCACCCAAAACCCAAGCCCAAACGTTAAGAAATAAATACAAACAAGCTCAAACCACAAAACTAGTCCCAACATCAATACAAATGGAAACAAATATGTTGAAACAAGAATGAACAACTTTGATCAAGAAACAAGAGAGAATTAGAAAACTATTTACAAACCCTACTCTCAAAGCTTATAACAACCCACGGTAGTTGTTAACGAGCTTGACAGTATCTTGACACTTTCCACCCTTCAAGATCACATGATGTGATAAAACCTTTTAGGTAACCAATTTAACTAACTGTTGACTATTGTTGACCATCTCATAACAACTCCAACAATCTCCACCTTTATGTTATGATTAACATATAACCTAAAAATTACTCACCAATTCCCAGCTGACTCAAACACAAATCAAACTTCACACTTGAGACTACCTTGGTTAACATATCTGATGCATTCTGATTAGTAGACACATGCTCGATTTCTACTTCTTTTGTACTGATCACATCCCTTATATAACGCAATCTCACATTTATATGTTTGGTCCTTTCATAGAACATGGGATTTCTTGACAGCTGCAATGCACCTTGATTATCACATAAAACTAAAGCTTTATCCACTTCAAAACCAAATTTTGTCACAAATCCCTTCAACCATATTGCTTCTTTTATTGCCTCGGTCAAAGCAATATATTCGTTTCCAGTTGTTGACAAAGCCAATACCTAATGCAAGGTTGACTTCAACTGACCACCCTACCACAGACTTTGAAAATATACCCCGTGACCACAGACTTTGAAAATATACCCCATGACAAATCTACCCCTGTCCAAATCTTTTGCACAATCTGCATCTACATACGCTTTCACCATCTCCACACCACTTTCACCTTTACCAAACAATAAACTTACATTATTTGCACCATTCAAGTACCTAAGAATCTATTTGACTGCTTCCCAATCTTGCATACCAGGGTTAGGTAGAATTTGCTAACAAGACTTACAGAATAACCAAGATCTGGTCTAGAAAAACACCATTAAGTACATTAAGCTCCCTACAACATTAGCATAAGGAATATCCTCCATCTTCAACTTTTCGCTATCTGAATTTGGAGAATCCTTGTTAGATAATTTAAAATGTTGACCTATAGGAGTCAACACAGGCTTGCTATAACACATGAAAAAGTTGCTAAGAATCTTCTTTATATAAGATCCTTGAGATAATTTTTATAACCTTTTCATCTCTATTTCTATAAATCTCCATTTCCAGAATCTTCTTAGCCTCTCCTAAATCCATTATTTCAAATTCCTTCATAAGCAGTTCCTTAGTAGCCTTTATCTCTTCTTTGCTTTTACATGCTACTAACATATCATCTACATATAGTAGAATTATAGCACATCATCACTCCTACATTCTCTAAATAAACACAAGTTTCACACTTACTTCTATAGAATCCTTGAGACACCATATATTCGTCAAACCTAAGATACCACTGCCTAGGTGATTGCTTTAAGCCATACAGGGACCTTTTTAGCAAACATAATTTCCCATTTTTCCCCTCCTTTTCAAAACCTAATGGTTGTCTTATATACATTTTTTCTTCTAAATTACCATGAAGAAAAGAAATTTTGACATCAAATTTTTCTAGTTCAAAATCATGACTAGCAACAGATGACAAAATTACCCTTATAGAGGTATGCTTCACCACAAGACTCTGTGAACCCTTTTTCCACCAACCTAGCCTTATACCTAGGCCTTTCTCATTCTGAAATGCCTTCTTTCACCTTGTAGATCCATTTACGTTGTATAAGCTTTTGATTTTCAGGTTTTTTCACCAGCTCCCAGGTCTCATTTTCATTAGAGACTCCATTTCTTCTTAATGGCTTTCTCCCATAGTCTTTTCTTGTTTGATTTGATGGCATCATAATAGGTCAGAGGCTCATTAACATCTTCATTTTCTACAGTCATAAACGCCACTGCAGAGGCATTTTCTTATCCCCTGAACCGTATAGGCTTCAAAATATTACTACTTGTTCAATCCCTAGCCAAATTATAACTACTTGACTTTGCAACATCAGTAGATTGAACATAACTATTGTAAGATCCTTTTTCAACCTCATGAGTAAACTCCACCTCATTGTGACCACTTTGCCCCTAATCAGGCACAGCCTTGTTCTTACCATTACATCCCTATACATTACGCCTTCATTAAACATAATATTCATGCTTATTATAATTTGGGACTGGTTTCATCTAATCTCTATAACGTATTTCTGGATATCCCAGAAATACACACTTAAATGCTCTTGGTTCCAACTTACCTTGTTTCACATGAGCATAGGCAAGTGAACCAAATATTCTAAGGTTACCATAATCAGACAACGTACCAGACCACTTCTTCATTGGAGTCCTCATTTCTAAAGCTGATGAAGGAGATATATTGATTAAGTAGGCTGTAGTTGATACAGCCACAACCCAAAATGTCTTAGGCGGACCAGACTTAGACAACATGCATCTAACTTTATCCAACAAAGTTCTGTTCATTCTTTCAACAGTTCCATTCTGTTAAAGAGTATCGGGAACAGTAAGATGCCTTGCTATGCCATTTTCTTTGCGGAATTTGTTGAACCACCCACTGTAAAACTCTAAACCATTATCAGTTCTGAGTTTTTTTATCTTCTTCTCAGACTGATTTTCTACCAAAACCTTCCATTCTTTAAACTTTTCATAAGTTCATCTTTAGATTTTATAACATATACTCTAACTCTTCTTGAATAGTCATCTATTAAGAAGTAACTTGCTCCACCTAGAGATGCCACCTTTGCAGGTCCCCACAGATCAACATGTATATAGTCTAAATGCCCTTAGAACTATGTACACCTTTTGTGAAACTAACTGTTTTTTTCTTTTCCAAGCACACATTGCTCTATATCATAGTTTCCCAACCCTTCTATGGTTTGTTGTTTCTTCAATTCAGTTAAACCCTAAATGCTTATATGCCCATTCTTTTATGCATAACTCTGCTGATCTGCACCAGATCACCATCTAGGACATATATGTTGTTACCCCTTCTTGATCTCGATAACACAACCAAAGTCCATTTACAACCTTGGCTTTTCCATTTCTCAAATTCACTGAATACCTACAACTTTCTAATGAACCCAAAGATTTTAAATTTCTCTCTAAATTAGGAATGTACCTTACATTTTTCAATTCAATCTTGGTCCCACTGTCAAGACTGAAAGAAACTTATCCAATATCAAGGATATTACATGGCCTATCATCACCCAACTGCATCATGCCGAGATTCTTCATCTCCAAATTCTTGAAGTAACCTTTGTTAGGAGTCATATAGTAGGAACAACCTGAATCTAACACCCATTCAGGACTTAAATATGAATTTGTCAACACCATAACATCTACAATTTAAATACCATCTAGAAAATCATCTTCTGCATGATTGTTGTGACCTTTTGATGAACTCAACTTGTCCTTTTTCTTCTTTCTTTCGGGACATTCTTTTTTGAAATTTTGATCAGAATTACATATGTAACACCTTTTCTTATATTTTAACTTAGACCTTCTTTGATGCTTTATTCTTGATGATCTTTGTTCAGGCCTCCCTTTAACAAAAAACCCATCACCAGAATCATATCTAACATTAGACCTCTTCTTTAATTCTTTTGAATTCAGAGCTGCCAAGACTTCATCCATGCTCAAGGTTTCCCTTCCATACATTAATGTGTATACAAAATGCTCATAGGAATATGGCAATGATGTTAGAAAGATAATGGCCTGATCCTCATCATCTAACACCATTTCAATATTCTCAAGATCTAAAATGAGTTTGTTAAACTCATCTATGTGGTCTTCAAGAGATTTACCCGGATTCATATTGAACGTATACAACCTCTTCTTCAAATATAACCGATTACCCAAAGACTTAGTCATGTATAATGACTCAAGTTTTGCCCATACACATGCTGTTGTGAGCTCTTTCGAAACCTCCCTGAGTACTCTGTCTCCCAGACTCAAAATTATTGCAGAATGTGCTTTCTCAATAATATCTTTCCACTCTTTATCCGTTAATCCCTCCCGCATGTTCCGCTCACCCAATAGAGCATCGGAGATGCCCTGATGCACAAGAAGAGCCCTCATCTTGACTCTCCACGGAGAAAAATCATTTCAGCCATCAAACTTTTCAAGATCGAACGTTGACACCATTCTTCTAAAATTCGTTGATTAACTACAAACACAGTCTTCGTGAATTAAGAGAAATGAGGCTCTGATACCACTTGTTATCAATTAAGCGGAAAAACAATTGATATTACACCGAACACAAAGAATACTCGTTTATTCAGTCACAAAATCAAGAACAATACAATCGAATAACTAATCAAATGATTAGGGTTTCTTCAATACAAATGAAAACGAATATTGTGAAACAAGAATAAACAACTTTGATCAAGAAATAGGAGAGAATTAGAAAACTATCTACAAACCCTAACTCTCAATGCTTTAACAACCCACAGTAATTGTTAATGAACTTGATAGTAACTTGACACTTTCCACCCTTCAAGATCACAAGATGTGATAAAACCATAACTAACTTCACAGCTTTAGCACATTGTCAAAACTAACCCCTGAACTTTTAAGTAACCAATTTAACTAACTGTTGACTATTGTTAACCATCACATAACAGCTCCGACAATATGATTCAAAAGAACTAAACTATTTTTCGTGTAACTGAAAACAAATTTCTTTTTATTAAAGGCTATTATAAAAATAATAATAATAATAAAGTTAAGTAACTAATGATAATATGATATATCAATAATCATCTTAATATTCAAATTACAGATAAGGTAAAGACTAAAACAAACTTTCAGATAAATGGCAAATAAATAAAGTCAACTAACATTCGGAAATCAGAACGTGTAGCTTAACATTAGTTGTAGAAGATCAAAGCATAAATACTCAATGGGATGGTGTGCCAAGAGGATTGACTATCACTTGCACTTTCTACTTCTCTGGAATAGAGAACACCAAAGTCATTCGACCTGACTTAACCTTCTCAGCAATCATGTTTATAACCCCAAATAAGACCCTAAAAATTACCAGAATCCCTAATATTATCAACACATCAGTCCACTTGGAGTAACCCATTTCAACTTGCCATTTCTCCCTTAATATATACTCTCCATCAACGATTTTTTTCACCCCCTCTTCTTCATATACATACTTTACACCTTCAAACTCGTTCTTGAACAATCCTTGATAGGCATACTTAAGGTAGCCAATGTAAAAAAATGGGTATTTCCAAATCGGGTGAGGCAAATCATTGGGTAAGCGAAAGAACCCACCGCCTAAAGTCATGAGGCCGTGTATCCCTGCACCCACAATGATTCCCATCAGATAATTTGGAACTACACTTGCGACTATCATCATGAGGCTCTCAACTGTCAGCATACAAGAAAAGAGTATGGCTATGTAGTATGCAAAGTGATCCAACCCCTCACGAAGTCCAGTTAGCTAGTATGCTATGGCCCCTGGTATCACGGATACAAGTAACAAGTACGGTATTGAAGATAGCGTATTGGCTATATTGAAAGCCGTGGGTGTGTAATGTCCATTTAATCTTTCACGTTCGAATACTTTCATGTCCTCCACAAATGAGGGAAACCCCCCGATGGCCATCAATGTTAAGAACGAAGCCACAAACATTAGCATCGAACTTCTAGCCTACATGTTTGTATTGATAGTTTTAATTAAGAAGTTGTAGCCATGGTGTATAGACAATATATTAGTATAGTGTTTTACCTCAATCGAACTGTAACTCGATCCAACTTTAAAGTATAGTGTTCCCAGACCTAAGGACAATACTATATAGATACCAAGGCGCAACCAGTAGTAGCGAATATCACGGTGCATATTGACGAAAGACCTCTTCGTGAGTATAAGAGATTGGGTTGAGAATCTAGCATGGTCTTTAACTTTGTCATGTGCTGCATCTCCCTAAGAAATACCACAATCAGAACAGTCTATTATGACATGTTTTTTTGGTATTTATTAATTTCTAGTTCACCTTTTTGCATATTTCAGCAACTTTATGGTTAACTTCTAGGTAGGTACTAGATGACTTGTAGGAATCTACTAAGGTGTTGATAACTTCCTCTGTAGGTTTCCTTCCAGCTAAACCTAGTTCGATATCCTGTGAATTTCAATAACGTTACTAGAATCATAGAAAACAATTAATAAATACGATGTGTTCTGTTAGAAGTTACCTCATCAAAATCCTTGTTTATTGTTCGAAGAAAGTGGTCAGAAGGATTCTTGAAATTGGGGCAAGGGAAGCCATTCAAATTGAAAAACTACAACCAAACAAGATACAAATTTAGTTTATTTTCAGAACTAGTTCACATTTGTTCAATGCAAAACCATATTGAAGATAGTTTGATAGTCATATATACTTCATTTGCGTAGCTTGTCTTCCCGAAGTAAACCGTTCTTCCAGAAGAAAGAAGGCAGAGATTATGAAAAAGTTCAAATACTTCGCTGCATGGCTGGTGAATTGATGCAATGATGGTCCTTTCTTCGTGTTGATCAAGCCTTGCAATCCTGCTCATCACGTAGTATGAGGCCGCACTATCGAGGCCACTTGTTGGTTCGTCAAGAAAGAGAAGCTTAGGTCGAGTTAAGATTTCAATACATATGCTAACATGTCTCTTTTGGCCTCCACTCAGGCCTTTATCTCCCCACCCTCCAATTCTTGTGTCCATTGAAGCTTGAAGACCCATCTCTTTTATAGTCATTTCCGCTCTCTCTTTCTTCTCAGATTTAGACATGGAGTCCGGAAGTTGAAGCTGCGCTGAATAGTAGACGATTTCACCAACAGTAAGTGATGTGATTAGTGCATCTTCTTGAGTCACATAAGCCTGTAAATAGGACGTGCGTAGTTTTCAGTTAGTAATTTTGTGTTATTTACCAAAAATTAGAACATGGAAAATCTAGATGAGCCAAATAAAAGTATGTTTGGTATTATTATTGCTTACAATGTCCTATATGCTAGGGTTTTCATGATTCAATTAACTAAAATATTACCACTCATAAGTTGTTTGTTACGCCTCCTCTTATAACAATCAGTCCGGCCATCTCTAAATTCAAATAGGAATAATAAATTTAGGATAATATACGTGTGTATGTCATAAATCTTAATTACATTATATGCTTATGTTGTCTAGATTAAAACAAAATTTTATTTTCTCTGTGTCGTATCTATTTATCCAGAAGAAAAAATCATGCGATTTCCTAACTAATCTACAAAACCGAACTACAAGAACTTATTATTGAATGTTTCACCTTAGTACGATATGTTTTTATCTTTTGCGCAAGAAATTTTCAAGCGTAGTTGTATTGGAATTTAATTATTACTTAAAGCCTATCAAGATAGAGCATTCACATAAACCTAAATTAAAAATCATTATATTTTCTCTCATTTTCAAATTTAAATACTAATTTGTTATCCTTTATCATTACATTTTCTTTTTTCTTCACTCACAACCACTTTCAAAAACTATTAAAAAATTAATTGAGGTGAACAATGTCTTCCTAAATATACTGATGAACAACATTTCTCTCTTCTCTACTTACAACAACTTTCTATAATTTACGGAACCTACTCATAAATTTATAGAAAGGCTAGTGTGAATGCTCTTAGTAATGTGAAATTGGTGTATAATGAACAGCGGAGAAATCCAACTTGGTTATACTAAAGGCAAGTAATCAAGTCTGAAAACAGGTTTCCCAACAAGCTTTATAAGGAGCTCTAGGAATTCAGGATTCATACTTTCACGTTTTATTTATTCGTTATTTAGTTGTGTTGCACGAGATAACAAATGATAACGAACAAACGTGCATGGTATATCCTCAATCATGGTTCAAGAACTTTAGTGTAAAGAAGTTTGAAAACATCACTTCCAATGAACGTTAAATAAATATGTTATTACTAATATAATATAATGCCCGTGTAAGTGTCACATCACTTTACCTTTTTTTACATCATTTCATCTAAATGAAATGGTTTATCCTCGCTTAACTTGCCTTAATTTAATTTAAAAATAAATTTTAAATTATTGTGTGTTAGTGTAGAGGATTTTAAGCCGGTTAACACTTTAACCCATCTTGTTTTTGACGTCTCGATCTCACCCGTGAAATGAGTGATACCCACTCATTAACCTTTGTTACATCAGTTTTAACACCTTGCACGTTATGATATACGCGCTTCCTAAAAACATTTCTTAATTGTCTATTGGAGATAAAATAAGACTACAATCTATTCTGTCAATAACTCAATATTGACTTTTGGAGCAACTTAATGAAGTTGAGGTATACGATATATATCTGTTAGTGCACGGTTTTGCGTCTAGAGTCTTTGTATTTATCGTTAATGTTTTATTTATTAATTAATGTAATAATTAATGTTTATTATTAACTAGTTCGTTAAGGTTAAGTCTAGTTCGCTAGGGATGTTAGCGAACTAAGATATTATAATGTATTCCCTCCTGATTCGTTAGGGGATGTTAACGAATCAGGGGGTGGTTCGTTATGTTAATTTATGTAACGAAGGGGAAGCTGGTTCGCTAGGGGTTGTTAGCGAACCAGATCACCTTCTATATATAGTGAACTACTGTTCACTTTAATGTAAGTTTTTGAGAATAACAGAAGGATTTTGAGTAATTTCTCTCTCTCTCTCTCTCAAGCTTCACCTTAACATTATACATCTAATATATTGATAATATATACACATACATAACATTAAATCAAGGTTAATTATGAGCTAGATCATTAATAGTATTAATCGGATATTCACAGATCTGAGATCTGTTAATTGTTATTGATTGTTAATCCGGGGTCCAACAAGTGGTATCAGAGCTGTTGGTGCTCTTTACACTTGATTTGATGTGTTATTTGTTATTGTTATCAAGTTTTTCAGTTTTTATTTGATTTTGAATAAAATTGTGTTTACTTTGGTTGAATTATGGACGGATTGAATGGAATTTTTGTTGTTTAAGGTATTGGATAGGTGTGGATTAAGAGAGATTGAGGATTGATTTGAATTTGTGTGGTTTGGTTTTGGTTTTGGTTTAAGTCCGAAACAGGGGTTTGTTTTTGATCAAATTGATTTGGTTTAAGGTGTTAATCGGTTACGAGGTTATGTGTATTGGATTCGGATTTGGTTTACGAGTAGATTGGTAGGTTATTTGTGCATTTTAGTTGAGTAACGAGTTTGTATTACGAATTTGGTATTGTTGAGTTTCTGGGTTTGATCTTCAAAATTTCTAGAAATTCGTTTGAAGTTTTGAAGATTTGAAGATGAATGTAATTCGTTATCTTTTTCTTGGTGATTCGTTATCAACAGTGTTAGTTCGCTACCCAGTTCGTTAATCAATTCGTGTGAGTTATTGGTTCGTGTTATCTAGTTCGTTAACTAGATTAACCGATTCGTGTGACACGTGTTCTTCTTGGGATTTGTGTCATAACAACCTTTGCCACGTGGCATAAGGTGTTAGAGTTTGTTACAAACGGTTGTAACAACCTGATTCGCTATAGTGTAATTCACTAGTCTACTGTAGCTGATTCGTTATATTAATTCGCTAAGCATTTCTTAGTGATTCGTTCCTGATTATCATTTGATTCGCTAAACTAATCCTTTGTGATTCGTTTAGTCAATTCGTTAAGTTGACTTGTGATTCGCTAAGTTGACTTGTGATTCGCTAAACCATCATCTTATTCGCCATTTGATGATTCGTTAACCTTACTCGTGATTCGTTAAGTTGACTCGTTAAGTTGACTTTTGATTCGTTAAAACACTCACCTCATTCGTTAAGGTGCTTCGTTACTGATTAGTCTTAACTTCTTTAAGGATTGATTCGCTATAACTATTCACAGTTCGCTATAACTGTTCACTGATTCGTTAATCTATTTCACTCTTTGATTTGTTAAATACTTAAATTTTCAAAAATGGCTGGTATGTATGCATTAGCGTCTCAAAATATGTTGATGCAACAGATGTTGCAACTTCATACCGAGATAGGTTCACATTCTAAATGTCCACGTCTGATGAAGTTCAGTGACTTTGCCAAGTGGGAACCTCGATTTCGCGCACATTTGGGATCTGTTCATCCTGACTGCTCATATTGTCTTGATGAAGTTTATGTTGCACCAATGATTGGTGATGATACTATTGGGTATACTCCTAAAGCCGTTTCTCAATACTCACAAGAAGAGAAGAAAGCTTTAGAAATCGAGATAAAAGCATATTCTACTTTGACTATGGCATTACCAGAAAATATTTTTCATCAAGTTGGTAGTATCAAGAGATGTGCGTCTTTATTTCAACATCTGCGTATGAGAAGCATGGGAAACACAGCTGAGAGTAAGAAAGTGATGCTCAAGTTTCAGTTTCGAAACTTTAATTAATTGAGAGGAGAAACAGTTGAAGAGATGACTACAAGATTTAGTCATTTAATTGCTGAAATGGACAAGATGAAAATGGAAATTTCGGAAAGAGATAAAATTGACATTATTAAAAGTGTGCTTCCAAGTTCCTACTCAACATTTCTAATGGTTTTGAAAGAAAATGATTATTTTCTGAATGAAGACTTAACGACACTTGAATTTCTACAAAAGATCGAAGCTAGAGAATATGATCTTAAGTGTCAAAAATCCTCCAAAGAAAATCAAGATCCAGCTTTCTATGGTGGAAGTATGCCTCTTAGTTCAACGATCTCTCCAATCACTGCTTTTCTTACTCATGCTACAAGTGAAAAAGAATCAACTATGTTTAATGATCCAAAAGTTTGTTTCTACTCTGCTGGTAATTCGGATGGTTCTGGAAGTTCAACTAATACCAATCCATTTGCTACACCACCTAGTGTTAATATGAAGGAAGCTGAGCAAAATTTTGCTTTTCTGACAGCTTTTATGTATTCATATGAAAACTTAGTGAGTAGTAAGATTGCCACTAGTGATTTAACAGATGAGGACTATGATCAGATAGATCCAGATGATCTAGAAATCATGGATTTAAAATGGAACATGGCTATGATCGTTCGTAAAGTTGAAAGATTCATGCAGAGAATCAGAAAAGATCTTCCAGCTTTAAATAAGAAGTTGGGTTTTGACAAATTAAAAGTAAAGTGTTATAATTGTCAAGAATTTGGGCATTTCGCGAAGGAATGTGACAAACCAAGGAAAGAATACACTGGACCTCGTGGTCAAAGTCAAAATGCTTCTACACTACGAGGAAGTGATGCTGAAAAGAAACCATCTTCTTCTACAACACAAACAATGTTAGCAGATGGAACTGATTGGTCACAACGGTTATTATGCAATGATGTTCAAGCACATTTGGCTATGTTTGGGTTACATAAAGATTGTCAAGATGCTACTGGTAGTGAGATGTCTTCTGATAACGATTCTGGATCTGATTCTGACGACTCTTGCAACAAGCCTTCTGAATCAATGTTTACTTGTATGGCCAAGATCATTGAGGTTAGTAACTCTATTTCTGCTACTTCAGTTGTTAAAACATCATGTGTTGACTGTAAATCTAACAAATCTAAGTTAGAAGCGTTGAAAAATCAAAATGATAATCTTATAAGAGAAATTGCTTCTCTTAAGGATACTTATCGACAATCTCTTGAATCTCAAAGGAGATCTCGAGAAAAGATTGAAGCATTGTCGACAAGTAACCACGATCTCAAAGCCGAGTTATCTGTGAAAATGACCATTAATGACCAAAAGTTTTAGGAAATTTTGAAACATCATTCTAAGATAACTGAGCTTGAGAATGAGGTTCTTGAGTTGAAGAATAAATTGGGGAAATTTAGAAATTCATCTTTTCTGTTGAATGAAATTATTGAGGTATCTGGAAAACAAAAAGACTCCAAGAAAGGTATTGGTTTTATTGAAATTCCACCACCTTTTCATAATGATTATAAAATTAATCCTTTTGCAAGAAAAGAAGAGGATTTGAGTCAAAAAGAATCTGTGATTTCTGAAAAACCTAAATTGGTTAAATCTGAAATTGTCAAACCCCAAGTTGCTCCTCAAAAACCTCATGTGGAAAGTAAAAAGGTCTTTGTTGAAAATTTTGACAAAGTGATTATTGAGGATGTGTTTGAACCTGAGATTATACACAAGAATAAGAACATTCCTAGTTCTAATCATATTCTTTGCGAACCTCAAGAGTTTGAGGAAGTTGTGTATGGTTCATTCAAATCTCAAATGAACAAGGAAGAAACTGTGAAAACCAAACCAGTGAGGGCAAAGAAGTCAGTTAAACCAAAGATTTCTGACGAGGACTTAATGAGTTTTATTAATCCTCCAAGTTCTAAGTCTTCATCGGTTAGAGTTTTTAAGTTAAAGGGAATGGATACGATGTTCACTGAAAATGATATTCCAATAAGTATTATCAAACCTGAACTTATTAAGAGTGTTTTTGTCAATGAAACTTCAAAAAATCAAGAACTTGAACGTGTGTATGCACAAACAAAAACATCAGTTCAATCTGACCCATTGACTAAGGCAAAACAATTTGTAAAACAAGCTAAGAAAGTTAACTTTGTGAAGTCAACAGGAATAGATACACTTAAAAGTTTTTCGAACTATTCTAAAGAAAAAATATGAATTATCTGATGAGTTTGCTAAGAGCATGACTAAAAATGTGAGTCATCTTCAACCGTCTGCATCATTTATTCCAATTACTTCACAACATCATCATGTAGACATGCGAACTTGTTTCTTATGCGGTCAATAGGGTCATGTTGTAAGGAATTGTAGTCAGCAGAAATATCATAATCTTCATCCTTTTATCAAGGACAAATCTAAGCCAATTCCATTGGTCAAGGAGATCCTGAAACGACCTGTGTCGTATGCTGATGATACTCATATTTTGTTCTCTAATATGAATCCTCGGAAGGTTCTTCATGTCAATGAGACACACGGTCAAGTGAAACTAAAATTCATTCCAACTGAGCCCATATGTCAAAACAAGAATTTAAACATTGTTCAGGCAGCTTATTTATGACAAAAGTCTAGGAAGCCGGTAACTTATTCACAAGTAGCTGAACAACAGTTGAAATCTGTTAAAGTTAATGATCAAAGAGAAAACCACGAGGTGCCCAAGACTGAGGCCTAGGCTGCCTTTTTAAACTAATCACTTTTGTTTGTGTGTAGGGTTCATCCAAGACCATTTCTGGTGAAAACTGGATCATGGATAGCGGATGTTCTCGTCATATCGTTGGGAATCTCGACCTGTTAACCAACGTAAGAAATATTCAAGGGGGTTATGTAGCATTTGCAGGGAATTCTTAAGGCATGGTCACACAAGAGGGTGAAGTTTCAAATGGCCACGTTACGTTCGAGAAAGTAAATTATTGCTACAAAGTTGATCATAACTTATTGATTGTATCGCAGATTTGTGATAAAAAGTATACTATGATATTTAATGACAAAGAATGTCTTATCTTGAAACCGGGTTATGTTATTCCCGAGGACATGGTTGTCATGCGATCACCACGATCAAATGATATTTATGTCTTAAATATGAGTTCTAAAGTATCCACATCGATTGAAACATGTTTTGTCTCGAAAGCAACCGAGAAAGACTCGATTCTATGGCATCGTAGAATGGGTCAAATACATGTCAGAAAGATGAATTATTTAATGGCAAATGACTTAGTTGAGGGTGTCTCGTTAAAGAATTTAAGTTATCCGATCACTGCGTTGCATGCAAAAAGGGTAAGCAGAAGAAGCAGACACATCCCTCTAAGTTATTGAATTCCATTGATACTCCTCTTGAACGACTTCATAGGGATTTGTTTGGTCCAGTGAATCATGCGAGTATTTCTGGAGACTGGTATTGTCTTGTAGTGACTGATGATTATTCAAGATACTCTTGGGTATTATTTATGAGTTCAAATGATCAAACATCGGTTTTGGTGCAAAATCTTATTACTAAGATCGAATCACTGTATAAACAAAAGGTGAGGAGAATCCAGAGTGATAACGGTACTGAATTCAAAAACACTATATTGGATTTCTTTTGTATTCAAAAGGGAATTCACAAAGAATGTAGTGCACCTTATGTACCTCAACAAAACGGTGTTGCTGAACGGAAAAATAGAACTCTGATTGAAGCTGCACATACTATGCTTGCTAATTCAAAGCTTCCTGTCCAATTCTGGAATGAGGCAGTGAATACAGCTTGTTATACGCTTAATCGAGTTCTAATTATGAAACTACTCAAGAAGACAAGCTATGAGATCTTAAATAATAGAAAACCTAATTTAAAGTACCTGGAACCATTAGGGTGTCCGTGTACAATGTTGAAGAAGGATTCGGGTAAATTTGAAGAAAAAGCTATTGAAGGTTATTTCTTGGGATATGCATCTCCAAAGAAAAAGGTTTTTAATTTCACATCAGGTTGTGTTGAAGAATGGTACCATGTGGACTGTCAAAAGTACACAACTCCTCCTCAAGGGAGAGGTCCAGACTGGATGTTTGATTACGATAGTTTATTTAATTCATTCACTCCTTCGACTGAACACAGCGATGAAGATCTGGTTCGAGCATACTTTGAAGATCATTTGACCATTCCAAGATCTTCAAGTTCTAATGATGTTGAAACTCAACCAGATGCTCCAACTGAAGGACCTCAAGTAGTTTCTCCAGTTGCTATTGATAATGTTTCTACTTCTTCTGATGATGATCAAGCTGAAGTTCAAGTTATTGATCTTGACAGTAATAATGTTTCGTCTCCCGAGTTGGGTGAACATTACACTAACTTATTTGATAATGTTGTTGTTCCTGAGAATCCCACTCTTCGGATTCATGGATATCATCCACAGGAAAATATCATTGGAGAACTTGATGTGGGTGTTCGTACACGTCATCAAGTTGCTTCGTCAAGTGATAATAACGTATTGTGTGCTTCTACTAAATTACATTCTTCGGGAATTGTGAATATTGCTAAATTCTATTGCTTTCTATCTCAAGTTGAGCCACTGACAACTCGTAAGGCACTTGAAGATCCTTCTTGGGTAGAAGCTATGCAAGAAGAATTACAGCAATTTGCACGTTTGGGTGTTTGGGATTTAATAGACAAACCTGCTAGAGTCAAGAAAGCCATTCCGACTAAGTGGGTATTTAAGTGTAAAAGGGACGATCGAGGGGTGATTGTCAGAAACAAAGCACGTCTAGTGGTGCAAGGTTTTCATCAGCAAGAGGGTATTGATTACACAGAGGTATATGCTCCAGTTGCAAGATTAGAGTCAATTCGAATCTTCATGGCTTATGCAGCTTATAAGAATATTAAGGTCTATCAAATGGATGTTAAAAGTGCTTTTCTCAATGGTGAATTAAAAGAGGAAGTGTTTGTCCAACAACCACCTGGTTTTGAAGATTCTGATTATCCAGACCGTGTTTACCGACTACACAAGGCTCTGTATGGTCTCCATCAAGCCCCGAGAGCTTGGTATGGCACGCTCGCCGACCATCTGACAGATAATGGCTTCAAACGAGGAACTGTTGACTGCACTTTATTTCATAAAACTATTGGTGATGATCTTCTTCTAGTACAGATTTATGTTGACGATATTATTTTTGGGTCTACGAACGACACATTGTGTAAGGAGTTCGAGAAGTCCATGCAAACAAAGTTCGAGATGAGCTCAATGGGAGAGATGAATTTCTTTTTAGGGTTGCAGGTTCACCAGTCTGCTCACGGAATTTTTATTCACCAGACTAAGTATGTGAATGACGTCTTGAGCCGATTCAAGATTTTTGTCGGAAAAATCCCTTCTACTCCTCTTCCTGTAGGGCACAATTTATCACCGGATGAATTGGAGGATTCCGTTGATCCTACTCTTTATCGTGCCATGATTGGTTCTTTAATGTATTTAACAGCTTCTCGCCCTGATATTATGTTTGCTGTTTGTCTTTGTGATAGGTTTCAAGCAAGTCCACGAGTGACTCACCTAGCTGCAGTCAAGAGAATTCTTCAGTATTTGAGGGGAAATCCAGACATCGGGTTGTGGTACCCCCAGGATGATACTTTCGATTTTACTGCTTACTCAGACTAAGATTATGGAGGATGCAAGATCAATTTCAAATCAACGACTGCGGGATGTCAATTTTTAGGAAACCGGCTTGTTTCCTGGCAGTGTAAGAAGCAGACAACGGTCTCCACTTCAACCGCCGAAGATGAGTATGTTGCAGCCTCGAGTTGCTGTTCCCAGATTTTGTGGATACAACAACATCTTCGCGACCACGGTTTGAAGTTTCATACTACTCCTATTTTGATTGATAATTCTGCTGCTATTAGTATCACCAAGAATCCCGTTCAACATTCTAAAACAAAACATATCGCATTCGATATCACTTTATACGGGATTGCTATGAAAAGAAATTAATCGATCTTGAGAAAGTACATACTGATTTTCAGAAAGCCGATCTGTTTACTAAAGCTTTTGACAAAACACGTTTTAAATTTTTGCTTGATTTAAACGGATTGAAGACTCTCGCTGATATCCTTAAACAAGGATGACTGTCTTTATTTTCTGTCATATTTTCCTTTTAAAATTTATTTGGTTTTAGGGGGTGAAAATCCGAAAATACAAAAAGAGTGTGTTTTTCGATTGTTTAGATAAAATCCAAAAACATTAAAAATTCAAAATTCAAAAATATTGTGATTTCTGTTCTTTAATGTTTTTTGTTTAAATATTTAGAAAAACCAAAAACATTTTAAAATTTTTTTGAAAAACCAAAAAGAATGTGATTTATGTTTTGTACAGAAAAATCCGAAAATACAAAAAGATTGTGAAAGTTATTTTGTTTATAAGAAATTTGAAAAAGACAAAAATATTGTGTTTTTAAAGTTAGTATAGAGAAAAACCAAAAAGATTTTTAGATTATTTTCTCGCTGAAAATTATGTCGGTTATTTAAGTTTGTGAAGCATGCTTGCATGTCTTGGTCCTATTATTCACTTGTGAATTGATGGTTAGCCATTTATTTATAAATTTAAGTTAACTGGGGCGATTAAATTTATCTTTTCTTTATTTTATGCTCCTCAAAATTTTGAGTTTTTGAAGCCAAAAGAGAACATGATAGTACATTGATTATCTTGACCCCAAATTCAGCAAAATGTAAGCTTAAAAGACTGTGTGCTTAATTGCATCGGTGCATTGGTAGATCTTAAAACAACTCAGTAGAGTAAAGTATGTGATATAAACATAAAGAAACGCCAAATTGTAAGGGGTGTTAGTCTCTAGAAAAAGTCTTGGTGAGGATGGAAGAAATGTAAAAACCAGTCATACTCAAGCCTTATATTTGTTGATCACCCATAAATAAAATAAAGCAAATAACAAGCGTTAAGATTCTGGACATTGTGAGTCTTTATGCGGCTTAACCGTCTGGGTATTCATAAGCATGAATAATTCACTCGCTTTCTAGAGCAAACCCAAAGTCATTAAACTTGATCACCGCTGTACTTTGTACAATTTAAATTACTGACTTGATCAAATCCGCTGTTAGTCATACAATTGTTCCTCCCTTGCGTGCGTCTTAATACCATTAAGAAACGGACCCCAGGGGATACAATGTATGTAAGCCGACAGATGGACTCGTGCATACTCACTCACAGTAAATGAAACTTGATGCATTGCTCAAAATTTTGAAATTGGTATCAAATATTTTGATCAACAATATAATGATTTAAGTCAAGTTGGGGTGATTTGGCAAAAATCAAATTAAGCCTGAACCAAGATTAGAGGCTGATAGTTTCTGATATTCTGTGCTTTAATTGAACAAATTAATCATATCACAAAAATACTTGAATGTGTGTTATTGGATTTATGTAGATAACAATACCAATGACAGACTTATCGCCAGTCATAATATCACTGAAATATAAAACTGTGATGGAAGGGCAATTTAGTCAATATGATTCTCTGCTCAAACTCAACAAAAATACAAAAATATGTAGTGCTTTTGATAAAATCATTGAAAAACACAAAAAGATTGTTTATTTTTTTGGACCGGATATTCTTTTGTAAATACATTCTTTAAATATTTTTCGTCTTCTTTGTACAAAATACTTAAATAATTTTAAGTTATGTTTCGGAAAACTGAAACGTTTTTTTTAAAGTATTTGGTTGTCGGGATAAAAGGTCTCTTGATAACCTAACTTATTTAATTAATTCATTTAATTAATTCATTTAATTATTTCTTTAAAATTAAATAACAGTTTTTGTTTCGTTAAAAAACCAATTCGTTATTTATGGATAACGAACTAGGTGATTCTTTAGCGAACTAGCTTCTGGTTCGCTAACCTAATTCGCTTCCGCACTCTGTAACGAATCATCCCTTCGTTATACATATTTAACGAATCTTGTAACGAATCGTGTCACGAATCATGTCTTGATTTGCTACTTTAACTTAACGAATCAATTAGCGATTCGCCAACATAAGGTAACGAATTGAGTTAGCTAATGGGCTAATTCGTTAACTTTAATTTAAACGAATCGTCTGATTCGTACAAGCTGTACCTCGGGTTGCGTGCAATGTTATATAAGACAAGAAAACGAACAGTCTTCCACTGTTCGCCTTCTTCCTTTATCTTTAAGAAACCCTGTTCAAATTTTCTTTGAAATCTCGACTTTCTTGTTTGGATATTTCAAGGATATATTTGAGTGTCTAAGGTATAGCCGATCATGGCGATATAATTTTCGTCAAAAATGGCTACGAATTGATAGTTAAATTATGAACTTTTAAGAGTTTAAGGGTTTCCGATGGTTTGAAATCCATTTGTGTATAATTTATGTTCAGAACTGTATGATTTTGATGTAATTATGATCGGAATCATATTCCGATACCCTTGGTGGGCTTCATTCATGATTTGATTGTTGTTTGCCGGGTTAATTATTGTTTTGTGTTATTGGGTTTACAGTAGGTTCGTCTAACCTATGTACTTAGAGATTTTGAGTATTAATCTCATTCATCTTCGATTACGAATGTAATTTCGAGTACACCAAGCTCATTATTGCGATGATTCGACGATAGTTATGGCCTAATCGTTCCCGGGTTCATCTGGTTGACTATCTGTGTTCATCCTAATTTTGACCTTGACTTTGTGAAGTCAAAGAACAAGTCTTAGTTATGACCATTCGTTAGTCTTAGCGAATTGGAACTGTTTCGTGTCCAATTCGTTAAGATTTATCACGAACTAGCTAAGCAAATAAGATGTTACACGAATCAGATTTGAATTCGCTTAAAATATAACGAACTAGAGTTTAGTTCGTTAAAATTAAATAGTAATTCGCTATGTTCAGTTCGTTAAGATATTTACTTGATAGCAAATTGCCTGATTCGTTATCTTATTGTAACGAATCAGAGTGATTCCTAGCGAATGACATTAATTAAAATTTAAAAAAAAATTATTTAATAAAGGATTTAATTAAAGGATTTAATCTTCTAATATGTAAATAGATTAATTACACTTATATTTTCTCACATTTGATATTATTTATACAGTCAACCATGTCTGATTAAGAACAACGAAATCAACCACCACAAGAACAACCTCCACAAGGACAACCACAACAACAAGATCAACAAGTTGAAGTGATCTTACTGCCATTCGATAAGAAGCACAACATCTGTGCTTATGTTGATCACGATGTGACTGATTTGTGAACGTTTGGAGTTATGTTAACTTTCTTGCGACGTTCAAAGATATACTATGCAATCACTGCTAAACCTAAAGTGTATCTTAGTATAATCAGACAATTTTGGAACACGGCGGAATATGTTGAGGCAGATAACTGGGTTTGAGCTACAATTAATCAGACTCCAATTACGATTGATGTTGAGGTCATTCGTCGAGTACTTCAATTTGACGATAATGATGATAACCCGAGTGAATTTAACAGGACATTGCTTAGGGGTTTATTCACACGCTTGAATTAAGGAGGTGATATTCGTAAATCTGTGTTGAACAAGAATGGGTTGTGTCCACCATACAAGTATTTGTTGCATGTTTTACTTCATTGTATGAGTGGACGTCGCGGTGGTTTTGATGAATGTAGACTAAGTTTGCAGTCGGCATTTGTTGCTCTAATCCTGAACAAGCCCTTCAACTACTCAGAACTCATCTTTGATCATCTGAAAGAGCAAGTTCAGGAAACTCTACCGTCAAAGAAGTTCTTGATGTACCCTCGCTTTTTACAGCTAATTATTCAGGATTTGATTCCGAATTTGGTGATTGATCGATCGTTGGTGAACGATGTTCTTGATATGGAACATATGAAAGCTGAAATGGTGCATCGTATGTTAATTTATAGAAAAGACAATCCACAAGATAAATGGATGATTGGCCATATAATCAATCCGGATTACGTATGTCCTCCTAATGAGCGTTGGATCCACGATGATTCGGATTCCGAGCGTGAAGGGGGAGAAGGTGGGAACAATGATGGTGGAGATGATGATGGTGATGGTGAAGCTGGTGAACGTGCTCTTAAAGAACAACAGGATGCAGTCGATGCTGCTCTAGCTGCCACCATGAAAGCTCAGCTGGAAAGAAAAAGAAAGGGTAAAGTTGTAGCTACTGGTGAACCATCAAAGAAGCCCCGCGTGTCTGCTGGGGCTGGGGTAATTATTGGAACTCCACCACCACGTCAATCAACTCCTCAAAGCTCAGTGGTGCCGCTAACAACTAGCACTCTGATGCTCACCTTGACGACGACAATGGTGTCACATGAGAGGCTCGGTCTTATTCCTCAAATGGCGTTAACCGAAATACCGAGGCCTCCTGCTGTGTTGTCTACAGTATCTTCTACCACATCAATGAGACCTCCTCCTCCGCCAACAACTACTCTTCCTCCACCTCCGCCTAGTGATGTCTCCTTCATGAGAATTACTCGGCCTCAAGGACCTGTTCAACCTGTTCATCAATCCGTATACAACTTGCTACCAGGTCGTCAAACTGAAATGTTGTTAAATCTGCTACATCTATATGAAAATCAAATGGCAGCTGACCGTCAAACTCAAGAACGACTCATGGAGAATCAACGACGAATGATGAGTTATATTTCTTTTTGTCAAAAAGAGACTAATTTGTTACGTACGATTGTTGAGTCTCAGGGGGTGAAATTAAAAGAACAAGAAGAGTTGATTTTACAATTAACTTGTAAAGAAGATGCCCTCAAGAAACTTAAGAATAACGATGATGATCCTGATGAGTCTGATGCAGGAGGTGAGCCTAAACAATCGCATGGTTCATCCTCTGGTGCAGATGTTAGTGGCGGTGATGATTCGAGCTAGCAGATAATTATTTATCAAGATCCAACAGCTGTCAAGCCAATTGAAATGATTGCAGCTAACATAGTGGTATTTGTTGGTGGATCAGGGGTAGTCTGTAGTGTGGTAAACAGAGATGAGATAGAGGCTGGTGAGTTTGTGATTAGATACTTGACACGGGAGCAGATTTCGATTTTGCTTGGGCTGAATGACGATCAGTTGACTGCTTTAGAGATTGAGCCCGATATCAAGGTGATAACTGAGGAAGAATTGGAAGTTGATCTGTTATTTATGAACACGAACTTTATTTATGAGGATGAAGAGATTGAGATGGAGGATGTTACAGCTGAAGAGTACCCGGACTTGTACCAACACGCAAACGTTGATCAAGGTGCTCCGGTATTTCATGAAGAAGTAATTAAAGAGACTGAGGATGACCTGGAAAAGGTTGTGCAGCGAACAGTTCCTTCACTCAAAGAAGTGACTGATGAGGACGTAGAAAGATGGTTCAAACGTCAGAAAGTGGGTAAAATTATCAGTGCTTACGTTATGTAGATCAAGAAAGAAAAGATACTGTTGCTGCTTGGATTGAGGCTAATCAGGTGACTACCTTCAAGATTGTTTCAAAGGTACACGGTGATATTGTTTCATGGGCTTATGACTCTGACCTTAAGGTATGTATAGTAAAGTGGGAAAAGGGTGTCCAGTATTACGAGAGGATAATGGATATTTTAACTCTACCGCGTTGGGATGTACGTACCCTCACGAGACGTCCATTTATCAATCGTGGGGGTCACCGAATGGCTGAGTGGTTTCATCAACACTTACTGTTCGAGGTCAATCATGGCTTCAAATTCTTCAAACCCCAGGTCCCAAGACGTAAGCGCATTGATGAGATTGATCCAAGGACCGGCTGGAAGAAACTTGTCTTGAAAGTGAAGCCGCCAAAGACGATGAAAAAGGTTCCTGTGAAGAAAATGACTAAAGATATTTATCTGTCTTTCAACCGTTGGTACTATGACAATCGTACTGGCGAGGCCGTTATTGTTCGTGGTCGAGGACTGCAGACTAAGCTCCTCAAGATAATCAACCCAATGTGGTTGGTTAATTTATCAGAGACAGACAACGACGTGCTACACAGGAAGCAGATTTTGTTTGAACGCCAAAAAGATTATGACCTGACTATGCAATTCCAACGAGTCGTTCGTGTGTGTCATGAACATGGAATTCATAGTTGCAGAGATTGGCAGTCCAAGCGCTTCAAATAAGTTAAAGACAAAGAGCTCAAGACGAGGGGGTGTCTGTTAATGCACGGTTTTGCGTCTAGAGTCTTTGTATTTATCGTTAATGTTTTATTTATTAATTAATGTAATATTTAATGTTTATTATTAACTAGTTCGTTAAGGTTAAGTCTAGTTCCCTAGGGATGTTAGCGAACTAAGATATTATAATGTATTCCCTCCTGATTCGTTAAGGGATGTTAACGAACCAGGGGGTGGTTTGTTATGTTAATTTATGTAACGAAGGGGAAGCTGGTTCGCTAGGGGATGTTAGCGAACCAGATCACCTTCTATATATAGTGAACTACTGCTCACTTTAATGTAAGTTTTTGAGAATAACAGAAAGGATTTTGAGTAATTTCTCTCTCTCTCTCTCTCAAGCTTCACCTTAACATTATAAATCTAATATATTGATAATATATACACATACATAACATTAAATCAAGGTTAATTATGAGCTAGATCTTTAATAGTATTAATCGGATATTCACAGATCTGAAATTTGTTAATTGTTATTGATTGTTAATCCGGGGTCCAACAATATCACCTCGCTCTTCTACAAAGTAATGAAGTTAGTAGTTTGTTCAATGGGATTTGATTTTCTTATGTTTGGTTGTTGATTAATTATTGTTTGATTTTAAGTCAATGACGAGGTTGTTAAGAACACGACAAACAACGATTATTGTTAAAACTCTTCATTAGTTTATTCCAAGGTTAATTATATATATGATTATTTCTTTAATAAGCAATGGTTTGGGAGAATTTTGTATTGAGTTGAATTAAAAGAGAGCAATAATTCTTGATTAGTTGATTGGTAATAAAAGTCAAAGAAGTTGATCATTTGCTAAATTTGTGCCGACAAGGAGTTCAAAGGAAAATAATAGTAAAGTTGATTTATTATTTTTCTTTGGTTCGCTTGATACGAAGAAAGGAAAAAAATAAATAAGTAAAAGGTTTCTTTTTTATTTTCTTGGTTAAAGAAATCTTAAACTAATTCTTTTCATGGTTACGGTTTGACGAAGAACGATGGGTGATAAGGAAGCAGTGAAGACGAATGGTGTGAGCGGGAGCATGAACCCAAATGCGTTCCAAGGTCTCATGCTTACCTCTACCAATTACACGGTATGAGATATTCGAATGAAGGTACTATTGAATGTGCATAAGTTTTGGGATACCATTGACCCAGGTGTAACTGATGATGATAGAAACAACATCGCGACTACGTTAATTTATCAGTGGATCCCGGAAGCGACAATCATGCAAGTGGGTAATCTTGAATCGGCCAAGGAGATTTGGAAGGCGATTAAGACGCGTAATCCGAGGGCTGATCAGGTTAAAGAGGCAAGATTGCAAACCCTTATGAACGCGTTTGATCGTATGAGGATGAAAGAGACGAAGACCATTGATGAGTTTGTGGCGAAACTCTCGTGTACGGCGTCGAAGGCGGCGAGTTTAGGAGAGATGATCGAGGAAACTAAGATGGTCAAGAAGTTCCTTTCAAGTTTACCTCGAAGTAGGTTTATTCAAATTATTGTCTCTCTTGAACAAACTTTGGATCTCAAAGCTGTTGGCCTTGAAGACGTGATGGGACGTTTAAAAGCATACGAGGAGTGGATTCGGGAAAAAGATATGCACTCCAAAACCTAAGGTAAGCTTGTGTTTCAAATGTTTGAATCCTCAAGTAATCGGTATAATGATCGTGAGTCCACTTGTGGAGGTCGTGGACATGGAGGAGAGAGATGAGGAGGTGGTCGCGGGTCGAGTCAAAACCGTGGTCATCAAGAAAACTCCATAAACCGGGAACACCGTGAACATAAAGGCAAAATCGGGGACCTCTCAAAGCTTCAATGCTATCGATGTGATGAGTTTAGACACTTTGTCCGTAAGTGTCCTAACCGAAAACAAATAGTTCAAGGCAAAGCAAAGTTAGCTGAAGCATCCGAGACAAAGGATCCTGCTTTATTTATGATGGAGTGTATTCAAGAAATAGTGTTCTTGAATGAAAAGAAGGTTATACCCGGAAACTACAAGTCCAAAGATGGTGATGAATGGTATTTGGCAACAGTGAGAGTAACCACATGACGGGTAACAAGTCTTTCTTTTCTAAACTTAACAATCATGTCACGGGAAAGGTTAACTTTGGGGGTGACTCTTATGTTGATATAAGCGGTAAGGGGTCGATTTTATTTGAGGCAAAAACTGGTGAACTTCGTTTGTTTACAGATGTTTATTTTATACCGAGTCTAAGTCAAGCCTCAGAACACGTGTGTGATATTCATATAAAAGATAACTACCTTAAGATGCATGATGGGCTATGTAGGTTATTGATGAGGGTGACTCGTTCCTCTAATCGGCTATACCAGATACAATTAAAGATTAGTAAACCGGTTAGTTTACTTAGCCGAATTAAAGAAACTAGTTGGTTGTGGCATGCTAGGTGTAAGGTCAATTTTAGTGACTTTCGATATCAAATTACGAAACCAGTTAAACATATTATGGTCAAGTTAATAATTGAAGTGACGTGAAATCCGGATACGAGACTAGAGCTTCGGTGCACGAGTTTAGCTTCAACGGTGAGGAGATCTTCTAGAATATTTAGTTTTAGCTTTAAATAGGACTTTATATTAACTTTTATGTGTGTGTTTGTAAGGTGTTTTCACCCACCCAAGGGGAGCTCACCTTGGGTGAGGTCGGTTATTTGTTATCAATGTTATTAATCTTTTAACTGACAATGAGATCGTTCATTTATATCTTATCGTTATATTATTTATGTTCGGTCGTTTGAATTCACTGCACCCGTCTCCAAAACCGTGTCAAGAGCAAAACCGCTCAGATGGTCGTTTTGGGACCTACAATTGGTATCAGAGCGGGTTGAATCTTATGATTCAACTTTTCTCTTGATATTCGGGTTCTATTTCAGCTATTACCTGAACCGAGACGTTAAAACCCGTTAAAGTTTGAAAATAAAGTTTCTAGATCAAGAAACAAAGTTGGAGATAAAGTGGGAAATAAGCATGTTTGAAGCATTTTCCTTGTAGATCCGGATGTTCGGGATCTACAATTGCCTGATCCGGGCGTTTTGGGAACCGTTCCGCCATACGCCGAAAATCCGTAAATCTTACGGTTCTTCTCCGGCGATGATTTCAGATATTGGAGATGCACACATCAAACTGCAATACTCAGTTTGGTGATTGTCGGTTATCTCTGTTCGTTGTAAGAGGTCGGTATTTCGGTAAAAAAAAAGGAAGTTGCACATGTTTTTTTGGCTACCGGTGTCTGTGACCTTAGATGGTTGTGGTGTATTGTGTTGACAGAGAGTGACACGTCTGAGCTCGATTTTGTGGCCAGAAAGGTAACTGGTGGTTGGATGAATGGTTGTTCATGATAGGAGAATGATGGTTGAAGGCTTATGTTTTCGGAATATGGTTTTTCGACCAGAGGGTCACCTGTGGTTTTATGACATCGACGGTGATTTGATGATTTTAGGTGGGGATGGCGGTTTGAGTTGACCAAATCAAATGTTTCGAGCAACTTGCAGATCTCTCCGTTGATGTCCGAATTCCGGCGAGGTGACCTCTGTTCACATGTATGTAGGCGGCTAGAAGATGCTAGGTTTTTTTTTGTTGTTGTTAATCTTCATCGTTGAAACCATCTGCAAGGTTTGATTTATTTTTCTTTTGGGTTTGCTGATTGATGATGGGTGGATATGGGATTCAAATCATAAAATTGATTGTGTTGGGTTGGGCTAGTGATTCATTTTTTCAACGTGGACCTGTCATCATAACTTGGGCATGGCAATTTGACCACAAATTGGCAGATTATGTGAAAAACAAAATTGGCATAGAAAGTGATTATTATTTGGGTTGACCAAACTGACGAAAGTCAAAATTTGCTCGGGTTTTTCGTCATTATTGGACTGTGTTCAAAGCATATTATTTATGTTATTTTTAAGGTGTTCAAGAATTGGATCCTGAAAATTTGGGCTACGAGCATCCGAGATACTTATTTATTAAGGTGATGATTTTTATACAAGTTGGATTTAATAGGGAATTTAATTGTCTAAGCTCTCAATGTGACATTCGTCATTTTCGGTTTAACTTGTATTTGTTTTTGTATAGGAAACACGACCCGTGTTGGTCCTACGGATCCTACGTTATTAATTAAATGTTTTGTTTTATGTTCATTTATGTTACACAATTGTTGGATCAAGAAAACATCCTTTTCGATACCTTAAAACATCCTTTTATGGCTAAAACAAGTTAAAACAAACTTAAGGGACTAAACTTTCAAACAACAAAATATGGAATCACCCCCCCCCCAGGGGCTCCGCGCCGTGCGACCACCAAGCACATGGGGTCGCGCAGTACCTAGGCCTCTTTGCAGACCACCAGCTCATTTTTCTTGTTCTTTTGTGCATTGTTTGACCATTTAAACATATCCAAATGTATGTAATTCTTAACAGCAACATTATGGCCAACCCTTCACTCTTTCCTTATATAAACAAGACCAATGTATCCCATTTTGGTATGCTCATTCACCTCAAACTCTTCCCAATCTAGATCTAAGTATTCTTCTCCAAACTCTTGATAGTTTGACTTCTCAAAGTCAAACTAATACTAATCTTTGTTTCTAACTAATTCTTGTTAATCAAAGCTTGTTGTTATAGCTTGTTTAAAACATACTTCCCTTGTTTCCTTGGCTATCCCTTCTCTGGCCATGTCGGTTTAGTTGTATTGCTACGCAAGGCTACATGGAGGACTATTATATCCTTGTTAAACACTTTAATTTATGCTTTAATTATGTTTAAGCTTATTAATATTGTTTAGTCCTTATTACTTTTAGTTTCCAAATTATTTTAATAGTTCAATGGTATTTGGGTATGTGACCACCATCCTCGGTTTCATCCCGAGTCAAGAGCCGAACCAAAACCGAACTTTTGTTTAAATACTTTATTGTTAACATATTGTATGTAAGACTTGAGTATTATCAATTCTAAGTTTTTTTCTAATAACTTCTATGGTATTGGGTATGTGGTAACCATCCTCGGTCTTATTCCGAGTCAAGGACCGAACCAACACCGAACTCTCGTTAAAATGCTTTATATTTAAAATGATTTATTAATATGTTACATGTAAGATTTGTATATTATAATTTCAAAGTTTATTTTAATAAGTTCTATGGTATTAGGTATGTGGTAACCATCCTCGGTCTTATTCCGAGTCAAGGACCGAACCAAGACCGAACTAAACCGAGTTCACTCGCTTAAGACACACTAGTTGTGTTTTGGGCCACCGAATCTCGTATTTTTCTCTAAAACTATATTATAAACTAATTTTAATTATTTTCTCAAAATACTTGGCATGTCGGATCCAACTTGATCTTATAACAAGTTTGGACCGACAAAACCAAACACTCGCTTAACGGACGCCAGGGTTCTTCTTAATAGAACTACACACTTGGTTAAGTTTCTTTTGATTTCATTGAGTTATCTCATAACACTTGTTACTTGGAATCTTGGCTTCGAGCTTGACAAATTATCAAGACTCAAACCGACAAATCCGAACACTCGAAAAATCTCGTTTTGGTATCTACCTAACAAAGGATCTTGCAATATTGCAACCTTACCCAAATATTTACTTAACAAAGGTTAAGTAAAACAAATTAATAGAATACCGAGTCCCAATTTCGAGTAAACTTACTTTTCAAAAACCATTACTTTAATTTCATATGTAATTACATTTTAACCTTTAAACTTTAATTATTTATCTTACTAGTCATGTTATTTTACTTTAAAGCTTTTAAGACCATCTACTAACTTAAGACCCTTTTTTAATCTTGGTCTTGCTCGTTGAACTCACCTTTCTCCGTTTTATCGCAAACTAATCATTCAAGTTACTTATGTCATGTGAGTACATTTCATCCCCCGTTTTCAATTTTATACTTTGGGGGTAACATGCATACCTATTCAAATTATGATACTAGATTCTCAAACCCCAAAGTCTAGAGTATATGATACTTGAATATTTGCCCTATTGTGTGTTATATGCTTCATATGCTTTACATGCACGATTGTTTATTTATGTTGTTGTTGAGCCTCAATAAGTATGATCATACGCACACCTAACTACTTTAGCCTTGTGCTAGTAGAATAGGGCCTCATTATCCAAGTATGTCGGTTGTTACCTGTTAGAACGGATCCTCATTTATTTATGATTTATATAGCGCAATTGTTGCCTTTATTTATAGTTTCATATACGAATTGTGGATTTTGCCTCATATTATACATACTTGAAAATGTGAAATTGCTCACCAACATTCGTGTTGACAAATATTATTTTATGCATTGTTATAGGTTTGATTATTGGTTGATTGAAGTTCGAAGATGTTATCTTATTTGAGACAGTTTAGGTTATTAGAAGAATGAACAAGTAAATTCTTATATTTGGTGTTATTTTGTATGAACGATGTTGTGTTATTTATGTTGATTAAATGAAGCGAATGAGTTGTTTAAATATTGTCACTTTAATAGTGTCTAGTGTTCTTGAGCAATCCGTTGCACCCCGACATGTTATGCCGCCTTTGTTCGGGGTGTTACACTCAACTTGAAAATGTGGGCTATGAGAATCTGGGATACTTATTTATTAGGAGTGAGTTACCTAAATAATTTATTCATATAAATAATAAGCTTTGTCATTTGATCGTTGTCCCCGGTAGTTCTTCTGAGCCTATACTGCTTAAAGATCCAATATGCATAAAGAAGCGATAACTCCTTCATGAATAAATTGGGTGGATCATACCTTAGGGGGTGATTGAAGAGGCTTCGGCTTTATCGGGTTGATTCGTGAAGATACGAGACATGGTTCAACAAATTTTTTGATATGATAAGTCAAGGGGGTGATTGTATGGCCTATTTTAGTGACTTTCGATATCAAATTACGAAACCTATTAAATATATTATGGTCAAGTCTATAATTGAAGTGGCGCGAAATCCAGATACGAGATGAGAGCTTCGGTGCACGAGTTTAGCTTCAACAGTGAGGAGATCTTCTAGAATGTTTAGTTTTAGCTTTAAATAGGACTTTATGTTTACTTTCATGTGTGTGTTTGTAAGGTGTTTTCACCCACCCAAGGGGAGCTCTCCTTGGGTGAGTTCGGTTCTTTGTTATCAATGTTATCAATCTTTTAACCGACAACGAGATAGTTCATTTATATCTTATCATTATATTATTTATGTTCGGTCATTTGAATTTACTGCACCTATCTCGAAAACCGTGTCAAGAGCAAAACCGTTCGGATGGTCGTTTTGGGACCTACACTAGGTTTGGTCACATGAACTTCGAGTCAATAAAGCTAATGGCTAGGAGGGAGATGGTTGAAGGGATGTATGGCGTTACCCATGAAAACAAGTTATGTGAATCGTGTTTGGTCGGGAAGCAAACGAGGCAATCATTTCCTAATTCGTAGCTTTTAGGGCAACTCGAGCCTTAGAACCTGTGCACGGTGATCTGTGTGGAGAGATTACCCCTCCAAAAATAGCGATTAATAGGTACGTTTTTGTTTTAATCGATGATTACTCATGATTTGTTTGAACGTATTTGTTGAAGGCTAAAGATGAGGCGTTTGAAGCTTTTAAGAAGTTTAAAGAAATGGTTGAAGGAGATGTCAAGAAAAACATCAAGACATTTCATACCAACCGAGGTGGTGAGTTTAACTCACATGAGTTAAACAAGTTTTCTGACATGGAAGGCATTCAAAGACATCTAACGGCATCATATACACCTCAACAAAACGGAGCGGTTGAAAGATGGAACCGAACCTTATTGGAGATGACACGCAGTATGTTAAAAGCAATGTGTGTTCAGAATTACTTATGGGGTGAGGCAATCCGACATGCAACGTACCACGAAAATCAGATTCCTACATGTACCCTAAAGGATAAAAACCCCATACTAGACGCTAAAACAAAAGAAACTGAATATTGCTAATCTTAAAGTATTCGATTGTGTGGCGTATGCAAAGATAGTGGGCACTCACTTGAAAAAGCTTGACGATCGTTTGAGGATTTTAGTGCATATCGGAGTCGAGAACGGGTCCAAAGCTTATCAGTTGTTCGATCCGAAAACCAAGAAGGTTGCCATAGCTCGTGATGTTGTTTCTAACGAGAAGAAGAAGTGAGTTTGGTCTAATTCGGGTCAAAACAATGAAAACGGGGTTATTGATACTAGATTTGGGAAACTTGTAACCGAGCCAATTGACGCAACAACATTAGCGACGACTATTCAGCTTTGTCGCCAACATCTGTCGCTAATTCAGACAGCCCACCAGCACTTTTAGCAACAACATCTGATACTCGGGTCGCTAATTTCAACAACTTAGCAACAAGTTTAGCGATATCAGCAACTGATTTAGCGACATAGGCACTTAATGAACCAGAAAGTAACTTACGAAGATCTACGCGTGTTCCGATCGCACCGGTTAAGTTCAATGATTTTGTCCTATGTTTGAAAGTGGAGGACATTGAACTTCTTTTGTTAGAAGTAGGTGAACCGAGGAATTTTGGTGAAGCAAAATCCAAACCAGAGTGGATAAAGGCTATGCAAACGAAACTCGAATCCATTAAACGTAACGACACATGCAAGTTGACGGAGTTACCGAGAAGGGCTAAAGCTATCGGATTGAAGTGGGTTTTCAAGGTGAAAAGAAACGCAGATGGTTCGATTAATAAACATAAAGCAAGACTCATGGAAAATGGTTACGTGCAACAACCTGTAGTCAATTTTGAGGAGGTCTTTGCTTCGGTGGCGAGACTTGAAACCGTACGTATGCTCATTGCCATTTCAGCTACTGAGGGATGGCAATTGCAACATGTGGGTGTAAAGTCAACATTGTTAGCGGTGGAGCATATTAGTGACAAGGAACAACGAGCTGACATTCTTACGAAAACACTTGCAAGAATCAAGTTTGACGAAATGGGAAGATTGCTCGGCGTTGAAGATCTCCTAGTTTCTAGTCGGAAATCAGGGGGTGATTGTTGGTAATTTCCATATTATTAGGCTCGTCACGTGTAGGTGACCGAGTTGGACCTATTAAGCCTATGGAATTCATTAATGTTGTAATGGGTTTATGGGGTTAAATATATCAAGAACTTATTAAAAAAGTCATAAATAAATATTATTATATGAAATAACTGAATTGATTATAGTAATACGAGAGGTTTACCAAAATATCGTGTACTCATTTGTGTTTCTATTAAATTCGTTCTGAAACATATATCACACAGTCAACATGAAAACAACAATTAGGCTATTATTATATACGTATAATTATTCTTAATATTAAATGCATATAATTTTAATTAATACATTTTTACATGTATAGTTGAGTATATAGGATCTTTGTACACAGCCTAGCATATTCGGTTTTTTGTTTGTTTAGTTTTTGTAATATAATTAAGTAGATTTGACATTCAAACTTTTTTAAATAATTCAACCCAATAAAAATGGAAAACGAAAACTTAGGAGACATGAAAGAGGTTATAGGTGATCTTTAGAGTTTATGACGTACGTATCCAAAATAGTGAATCCATATTTACCCTCTTACTCACTTAACCATTAAATATTTTCTCAATAACTCTACCATATAGTTAGTTAATAGTTTTTAGTTTTATATAAAAGTATTTTACTTTACTATATGTTTTGTAAACCGTAAAGTAGACCAAAGAAGATCCAGATGAACCAAATAAAAAAATATTTCCTACATATGCTTAGTTCTTACCGATGTCCCATATGCTAGGGTTTTCTTGATCCCATTAACTAATATATCACCACTCTTCCTAGTCTTGGGGTCCAATCTCCCTGCATACAAGATATCAGCTAAAGCAGTTATAAAAGTTTTGATAATTATTACTGTTCCTTTGCAGCAATACCAGCTAAGGCGTCAAGGAGGGTGGATTTTCCAGAACCAGAAGGACCCATAATAGTTAGGAGCTCCCCAGGACGGGCATATCCCGTGATACCTTGAAGTATGGATCGGCTTTCGTTGGTCCGTCCATCGCGCACCATAACCCACAAGTCTTTCCATGTCAAACACACGCCATTGATGTTGTCACCCTCTACTTCACCATGTTCATCATGGTATGGTAGTTCTGGTGCATGAGAGGTGATCTCCAACTCTTGGGGATTCTGCATCGTATAGAGAGAGAATAAGGGGAGGGATGCTGAGTTAGATTTATTTTTGGGTATTTAAAGGATGTGTTGACATTATATAAAGGTTAAGTAGTTATCCGCGTGCCGTAGTGATTTTCTCTTAAAAGATAAAAATATACTAGCTAGTGTAATTAAATAGTGATTTCATATCTTTTGACTAAAAAAATGAGTAACATATATATATATATATATATATATATATATATATATATATATTTGTGTGTACTATTAGCTTCTATATATAAACATAGGCCAAAGCCAACACCCCCTCTACAATCAGGAGGGAAACCAAACACCAAAATAGATTATATCAAGCTAAAGTTAAACCCAATTAGATGAAATTAACGAATTACAATTTCGATCTATTTTTGAAAAAAAAAAACCCAAAAACTTTATATCGTTTATAATACCTCCAATCTCCACTTCATTGCCGTCGAAGAGATAGCATTCCAAATTTTCGAATAGTAATAATAACTAAACTATGAAACACTTTCTTTTCCCGGCCGGTCCCTAACCCCACGTTCAAATGAACTTCCAAAATCTCTCGTATCGTGAAGTCATGATTGAACAAATTTGTCAATCGATCTCTTTCTATTTGGATTATTGCAAGCTTATTTATAAAAACATTTAACTCGTTTTATGTACCCATATTTTATGAGTAAAACATTTAAAACGTCCACAGGAGCACGTTATTACATATTTTAATGGTATCTATTATACGAAGATATTTATTAATGAGTTTTCATGGTCTTCTTTTCTTTTATTAACTAAATAAAAGATTACTATATTTTGTAGTTGGTATCCGAATCTAGAATTATATTTGTTTTTTTAATCTTTAGTTGGTTTAAGGCATTAGAATTATTTTATGGTTATAAAATATGTTTATAGTTTGTTTGTGATGGTTCAGAAGTCCTACCTGGGTTTTTATTGGGTTGCTACAAAGGAATTGAAGACATCCTATCAACCCGCCATGGATAAAGGGGTTTTCTCTTTTGTTATTCCTTTATGTTTTACTATCCGTTGAGAATAGGTTTACCCGTGGTGGATAAAGCATCCAACAACCCGTAATAATCTAATTAGACTGTAACATCGTATCTTATACGTCATGGATAGACCGATGCACGACGGATAGGGTTAATGCCGAATTATTGAGCTTTCCGGCTCCCCCTCCTTTCTCTCTATATATCACAAACATAACACACATCACACACAACACCCAAACACATATGCCCGAGTAGAAAATAAAACTACATTTTTGTGTGGCACTTTCATCGTAGAAACAAAAAATGTCGCGGTTTGAGCAGCTATTTCCAAACTCGAACGAAGAGCATTCGGGCTATGCATATAACGATCAGTCAGAGCATTCGGGCTATGCATATAACGATCAGTCAGAGCAGTCGGGCTAACCCAATTCGAATGTACTTCCTGACCTGAACGTGGAGCCGGGCTATGCGTATACCGAGGAGCCGGGCTATGCATATAACGAGCAGTCTGACTTACCAAATTCTAACAAGGTTTCGTTGTATATTTATATGATATAATAGTAGTCGCTAATTATTTTTTAAATAAGTGGTAGTCACCCTTTTTGGACAGAGGATAACAACACTCCGAATAAAGTCCAACTGATAGAACAGACATACGGTCAGCCGTTGTACCAGATACCGGTAGAAGGGTCGTATTACGGAACCCAGTTTTCGTACGAGCTACGTGTAGAGGGTCCATATTACAGAACCCAGTCTTCGTACCAGTTACCTATTACGAAACCCAATTTTTCCAGTTACCAGTAGAAGAGCCAGCGTACCGGTCACGACCGGTACCGATTTACGTTCCTGATACCATTCCTTAGCCTGATGACGAAGGAGGCGAAGATGATGTTGATGATGATGAAGGTGATGATTACACACGTGAGGCGACACTTTCGTATGTAACGAATCATCTATGAGACAATATGTTTTGTTTAACTTATTATTATTATTCTTTTTAAACACGCTTTAAAAATGAGCTTATACTAGTTTCAGTTTTTTAATTCTCGTAATTAGTTGGTGGATTGGGTTAAGAAGAGAGGACGAGAGCATTGTTGTGTTATCGTCGTCCAACGGGTAAGGAACAAAAGTGTGGAGCTTGCATGCAATCGTGGATGAGAACCCAAACTCAATGTCACGATGAGGCATACATGGAGTATCAAAAAGTGTTGCCCATTTATAATCATCGGAAGGTACAACGCGGGATGTGATTATTGGAAGATGGAGGGAGTCAACGAGACATACAACCACGGTCTCATAGTATTTGAGGAAGGACACGCGCCTATTAGGAAAATGGTTGATTTGGAACTTTATCTGATTGAGATGTTACACCGGCATGGGGTGAGGACAGATAAAATTAAGTCAGCCTTACGAGGTCAGTTTCCCAATAACAAATGTATTATTAAGGACATATACAATGTCACGAGGATCATTAAAGAGCAAAATAAAATTGGCAATACCCCCATGATGGTACTTGAATACCATCCAAATTTGACTATTTAAAAAGAATATTTGTAATATTTATTAAGGTTATATTAAACCCAATGCAGGTACTTGAAAACTTTCTCCATAACAATGAGTTTGTGTTTCATAACCGGGGGAACCCATCCACCAACAAGACGTAGGATGTTTCTTCAGTCATAGGAAGTCACATACAATGTGGAGTGCATTACCCGACGAGTTTGTGTATAAGTGACCATTTGTTCAGTTTGTTGGTGTGACGTCGACATCAAAGTCGTTCTGTATTGCGCACGTGGTTATAATTATGGAACTGGAGGGTACTTCACGTGAGCCCTTGAGCGACTTAAAGGAATGCTCGATGATTGTCGGGGCCGTGTATGTGAATGACTGATATGGACATATCCCTGATGAACTCATGTGACATAGTCTTCCAAAATGCTACAAAAAACCTATGTAGGTGGCGCATCATAGAAAACATAAATAAAAAGTTTTAGTCTTTATCTGAAAGATATCGGTACTGACTTCATGAACTGGTGAAACGTACTGTACATGTCATCGAGAACTGCTGACTTCGACTATAATTGCATTTAAATGTAAGTTGTGATAGCTGAAGTCGGAAGACACAGTGAATCTTTCGCACGTATACAGTTACTAATATTATAAGTGTACGATTCATTTAGTATTGTTTTTATTTTTTCATAGGTATAGACATTCTTCGCGGCAACTGGTTGGTGTCATAGAAACAAAAGTTTGTATGTTGTTGGATTGACGACCGTCAAAACTTCAACGAGCATACGACAAATCGAGTTGAGAGCCAGCACGTCAACTCCAAGAGGTACCTTAATAGGCCAAACAATACACTAGACTCTATTGTGGTGCATGCCCTTAAAGTTGTTAATTCTTATATGGAAGAAATCGGTGCAACCTTTGAAGACTCTTGTTTTAGGATCAAGAAGTATCATCAACTTCAATTGTTTGAAAAGCTACATGATAGGGTGTCGATTGCGGCTCTTAGATTACTTGTAAAAGAGCTAGATTAGGGAGACAAAATGAAAATACATGAGCTTCGTGCGGCCACCAGTTGTTTACGTCTACGGGGTTTTCGTGTGCTTGTCGGCTGTATAGGTGAACTACTAAAAATATACGTATTCCATTAAAAGATATAGACCCCTTTTAGAGGAAGCTTGATTTCAGTATGACGTTTAGTCTGGGACTAAACGACCGAAATAAAAAAAATGTATGTTCTCGAAGATCATGCCTGCTTTTCCAAGAAAATCAAACACGAAAGAGCATGAGAAATAAAAGGACCCTCGAGGGCGTCCAAATCTAAACCAGCAAACCAGAAAACCAGACCCCTTAGGCATAACTCATACGACCCTTCCTCGTCACAGGATCCCCTAGACATAGCTCATACACCTTGTCCTCGTCACGGGATCCCCCAAAAACATATCATACACCCCATCCTCGTCACGAGAACCAACACCTGAAACCCCCACCCATTCGTTGTTCGTTCGCAGACTCAGTGTCAGCCCCTGTTTAGGATACCTAAACTACCGAAACGTTCATCTAACAATTAACAATTGGATTTGACCTCGGTTTCTCTTTAATTCTTAACCCAAACGGACGTCCCAATTATTGAAAAATTTTATGAATATTATTCCGATTAGGTCATACCCAGTCATCTCAGGAATCAAAGATGTAAAGCCATATATTAATCGCGGTTTTCAATCAATCACTTTGGGTTAGACATGCGTCAATGAAACTAGAAGGAGGTTAGGGTAAACATGATGAACGAGATTGACACAAAGAAATCCCTGTGGAAGTACAGGTTGGACACAGAGATGTCGGGTAATTATGAGACGGTTTATGGCAAACTGAGACTGGTTCATTGTAATTAATCATGATTTACCATTTATTTGCGTTTATCATTCTTTTACGAATTGATTTTAGCCAACTATTTGTTATTTATATTACTAGGTTATTAACCCGTGTACGCCACGGGTGGAAATATTGAAATCGTCAACTAAAGACGTATTTAAGATGATAAAAGTTTGTTATGTTTATTGGGAGAATTATTAGATATAATTGCAATTCATATTCCTATGTAAACAAAGTATTTAAAAACATAAACTTACTAAAAAAGAAGATTCATGGTACATTGTTTGAAAACATAATTTAAAACTTTAAGTTTTACAAATTTATAAACTGCTAAATATTTCCTTATAAAACATATTTGTTGTCTTGTTTATAAATTTACCTTACTTATACAAAATATGCTTTTTAATACAATATCCACTCTTCACTCTTGATAAAGCAACATATAGTTGATCATAAGTAAAAAACGGGTCTCTCATATATATTTCAACTCTTGTTAGACATCTGCTTTGATTTGTTACAATTATATCGTGCTTATCTATTGTGTCACAAATATCATAAACGATTAACGCTGTAACTTTAGAAGTTTTTGGCATGTTGTAAGTCCTTGCATTTTTTTGTCTTGTTCCAATAATGAACAACTTTAAATCCATACCGGGATCGTTTTTAAAACAATCATTTACCATCTGGTATTCTTAATCCAAATGATTTTGAGAATCCAACATTGTCTTCAATAGTTCGTTAGAAAATGGTTATGTGTTAAAAATAATTTAATTAAATTACTCGTAATTTAGATTGTTCATAAAAATATTAAAAATAGTAAATGATGTTTTAAAGACCTACCTTGAGTCGTGAAAATTATGATATATAATACGTAAATTCAGTTATTTCATATAATAATATTTATTTATGACTTTTTTAATAAGTTATTGATATATTTAACCCCATAAACCCATTACAACATTAATGAATTCCATAGGCTCAATAAGTCCAACTCGGTCACCTACACGTGACGGGCCTAATAATATGGAAATTACCAACAATCACCCCCTGATTTCCAACTCGAAACTAGGAGATCCTCAACGCCGAGCAATCTTCTCATTTTGTAAGAATGTCAGCTCGTTATTCCTTGTCACTAATATGCTCCACCGTTAACAATGTTGACTTTACACCCACATTTGCAATTGCCATCCCTCAGTAGCTGCAATGGAAATGAGCATACGTATGGTTTCAAGTCTCGCCACCGAAGCAAAGACCTCGTCAAAATTGACTACAGGTTGTTGCACGTAACCATTTTCCATGAGTCTTGATTTATGTTTATTAATCGAACCATCTGCGTTTTTTTTCACCTTGAAAACCCACTTCAATCCGATAGCTTTAGCCCTTCTCGGTAACTCCGTCAACTTGCATGTGTCGTTACGTTTAATGGATTCGAGTTTCGTTTGCATAGCCTTTATCCACTCTGGTTTGGATTTTGCTTCACCAAAATTCCTCGGTTCACCTACTTCTAACAAAAGAAGTTCAATGTCCTCCACTTCCAAACATAGGACAAAATCATTGAACTTAACCGGTGCGATCGGAACACGCGTAGATCTTTGTAAGTTACTTTCTGGTTCATTAAGTGCCTATGTTGCTAAATCAATTGCTGATGTCGCTAAACTTGTTGCTAAGTTGTTGGAATTAGCGACCCGAGTATCAGATGTTGTTGCTAAAGGTGCTGGTGGGCTGTCTGAATTAGCGACAGATGTTGGCGACAAAGCTGAATAGTCGTCACTAATGTTGTTGTGTCCAAATGGCTCGGTTACAAGTTTCCCAACTCTAGTATCAATAACCCCGTTCCAACCAACCCAAAATAAACTCGCTGCTAGCTCCATTTCTTCATTGGTTTGATCCGAATTAGACCAAACTCAAGTCTTCTTCTCGTTAAAAACCACATCACGAGCTATGACAACCTTCTTGGTTTTCGGATCGAACAACCGATAAGCTTTGGACCCGGTCTCGACTCTGATATGCACTAAACTCCTCAAACGATCGCCAAGCTTTTTCAAGTGAGTGCCCACTATTTTTGCATACGCCACACAATCGAATAATTTAAGATGAACAATATTCAGTTTCTTTTGTTTTAGCGTCTAGTATAGCATTTTTATTTTTTTGGATACAAGTAGGAATCTGATTCTCGAGGTACGTTGCAGGTCGGATTGCCTCACCCCATAAGTAATTCCGAACACACATTGCTTTTAACATACTGCGTGTCATCTCCAATTTGTAACATCCTAAATTAATAAATAATAACAAAGGATTATTATTATTATTATTATTAAATAATAGCGTAAAGTTTACCTTAATTCACGATATGAAGTATAAATACGTAACATCCTAAGTTATTATATAGAAAAAAGATCAAATAAGAATTTTGATTATCCTAAGAAGGCTAGGAAGGAGGGTATTTTTATCTAATACCTTAATATTGAAAACCCACTTAATTTAATTTCAAAAACCAACTTAATTAAAACTCTATTAAATTTTCACTTATCTCCTACAACCACCACCACCCACCGCCACCCACTGCCACCACCTTGCCCGAAAAGTCTTCGGGAATTTCGTCGGAAAATAGAACACTATGAAAAACACAATGAAAAAGACACAATGTAAAAAACACAATTGAACAAACACTATGAAAATAAAAACACAATGAAAAAAACACAATTAAATTACACAATGTAGAAAACACAATGCAAAAAACATTATGAAAAAATAAAACACACTTGTATAACACAATTTTGTAAAACACAATTTTGATAAAACACACTTTGTAAAAACCCACGATTTTTTTTTATTTTTATATAGCAATATGGTACTCATATAAAAGATAAAAAAACACTCGTTATTATGGTGAAATTGTTTTGAAAAAAAAAATGTATAAAAAAGTTATGAGCGTTTTAAAATGATGGGGGTATTTGACATATTGCTTGCATGTGGAGAGAGAAAGTCAACAAATGTGTTATCCCTATTATGCCCTTACCCTCATTTTACACTTTATGATCTCTATAATCTAGTCTCAACCACTCAATTTTAAAATGAATGGACACGATTATTTCCTATCCTTCTTAAGAAAGTTAATCTTGTTATTGTAACTCAATCGTTATTATATATATTAAACTAGTTTTTTGGACCCCGCAACAATGCAAGTGTTAAAAAAGGAAAAATAAACTTGCCATGAACACTCATATTGAAAATGCACGTTTTAGAAGGGGAATTATAAACTCGCCACAAACACTCATATTGCTATTGTAACGCGTGGTTATTGTTCTAACTGTAGGATATATAACATAGTATTTAGAAAGTCATATTATTCAGAAAAAGATGATAATCCACTTACTTATATTAACCATATAGGTAGAGGTAGTAGTTTAAAAAGGCTGTAAATAAGCCTAAGTTTTGATAATAAATTCTATCTCTGTTAATAAATATAATAAGTTTCCCTGGCACAACCACCAAAACACCTCGTCTACTACCAAATAGCTACCACAACACAAACATCAAATTATCAAACCGTCGATGTCTCTGTTTAACAAAGTTACAAAACCATATTTGAAGGTATGTGTCCGCGGCCAACCAACATGTCTCTTATTCATTATCGACACCATCACCATCTTAGGGTTACGCCTGTGGCTACTGAAGTTTTATCTCCCTCTATCTATCCAAACCCTAGATCCATCTGTCTAGTCCATTCTTGAAGAAGAAGAAACATAGATCTGGTTAAAGGTTGCAGATATGATTTGAGATAAGGTTTCAGATTCGAGATGGGGTGGGTTGAATATCGAATATAAGATCATAATCATTTGGTAATTGCTACCACAGAGAATTTTTCGATTCCATCCATTTAAACTTGGATTACATGATGGTTTTGCTCGATTGAATGGTGGTCTGTCATTGAGGAAGAAAGCTGACGGTGACCGGCGTTTACTGTGGTGGTGTGGTTGACATAACCAGTTGATAGTGTATTAGTGTGGCAAAGATCCTTCCAAAGGAACAATTAATGAAGACTTAAAGCAAAGGAGGTAAGACACGTTTACAAAACAAAAACCAAAACCAGGACACGTAGCAAGAGGATGGCAGGTTGCTACACCTGGCAAGCCAAAACAATGAAAACATAGGTACAAATAATGAAAGCATATGGTACCAGACTCTATGCACAAATTCAGTCAAAATTGTAACACTTATAAAATAAAACATGTAACAACAAAGTCCAACAATTAATTCACATGTTACAAAACCAAGATGCACAATCCTCCCACAATTGTATATATATAAATAAGAACTTCTTAATCACTCACATTTACACTGTTCCTTTCATAAGGGTGTTTAAAGAGTTGTAAAGAGTACATTTTGGTTTGTACTTATTTTATTCTTTTCTTTAGCTTACACGTGTATCTACACTATACACGTATATCATTGGGTTTCACCGGTTTGTTTATTGTTTGCCTCCGAGTTTGTACGCTGCCACTGCGATACATCTTTTGCTGGGTTCTACTTTTGAAACCCTAGGTGAAGGGCGTGATGTCGTTGTTGCCGGGTCCATTTGGTACCCTAGGCGACAGCGGTAGCGGTGGCGGAGACCGACAACTTTTGGTTGTCTATGGCTGTGACAGAGGTGAGTCAATGATGTTCTTCTCCGTCTGTGTACTGTGATCCGATTACGACTGTTGCCCGGGTTCCAATTTGGAACCCTAGGCGGCAGTGGTGGCGATGGCGGATTCCATCCGGCGAATTTTGGTTGTCTACATTCTTTACCCAATCATGTCGTAGCCACAACAACGAATCATTGTCGGAGACTTGATTAACAAAGCTTTGAAAGAGTCCTGGGAGTAAGTTATTGATCGAAGTTTTGATTCACAGCTTCAAACTTTCTTTCTTTGCTAAATGAGAATTTATTATTTATTCATATATATATCAACCTATTCATAAATTTTAGGATTGATTAAGGCACCGATGGCATGGTAACCATGTGTTGCCTTATTTTTTAATGCATATGTAGGGCCATTTGGGGTGTATTGTATCTGTTCAAAAATTTCATTTTTCGTTTGCAAGTAAATTAGTTTTGGTTTTTTGAGAAGATTATGAAATTAACTGTAACAGAGATTGCTATCCAACTACTGCATTTACTCTAATAATATTGTTCTACATATAATGACAAATTGACAACTTAGTATTCACAGTTTGTGGTTGGATTAACAGTAACGTGACTTGCATTTCTTCTATTGCTATTGCATTGAATACTAGATTGAATAATTATGCTTTTTGTTTATAGGAGGACAAGTGGGCCTACAAAGTTACAGAGGAAGTAGAATCCATGCTTCTTACATGCATCCCATGCGTGCTTTGTTCGACCGTACTTTTATTATTGAAACTTCAACCTGTAAATTTTACGGCAGATTTCAATTTGATTGTCGGATGTTTGGCTGCCACCGAAGTTCTTACTAGCTATTTTTGACTTTTAAATAGTGTTTCTACACTTTGTTTCCAGCTTATGTACACGTTTACTTGATGGTCTGTAGATTGAAAACGTCGGTAATTAGAACCCTAACACTTTTGAGTTGACAAGGACTATGATGATGAATTTGGCTTCATCCAAGCCTTCGGAGTTGTCTCTCTAGCGTTGGTTTCTAGGTGTGGTTAGATGATAGGCGAAGGTGTCTTTGTGCTATGATGGTCGTTTGACATTGATCTGAGCACACGTTTTTCACATTTGGGGTTATATGATCTGTTTTTCTGGTGCTATGATGATTGTTTTTAGACCAATCTGAGCACTTGCTTTTCAAATTGTGGTTTTCAGTTATGCTTTTATATTGCACTGTAAAGGTAGTGAGATAGGAATTTTCACAGTTGTTTTATTCTCAAATTGCTTATATGCATTTTTATTTGTTTTTAGGCTCTTATGAAATTGTGCTTGCATTCTTTGTTTTTTTTGTTTCAACTGCAACTGATCATAAACCAAGAGTACAATCTGATATGGGTCAAGTGGCTGCATATTGGATATAAGAAAGCCCAGTTTGGTTCATTTATACAATATGTTGGTGTATTTTGGTCCAAGAAAATTTTGTTGAAATCGGTGTTTCTTTGTTGACTATAGGCTATGATGACGCTTTGTAATTTGACAAGGTAACCCATGTTGAAGTCATAGCAGAGATGAAATCTGAGCATTGAGTAATCGCTTGAATCTTATATTTGGGCTATGATGAGAGACTGTTATTTGAAATGATAGCATATTATGTAACCGTAATGGATATAAGCCTCAAAATGCTTCTGGATATCTTTTCTTTCTCGCGTACCCTCGTTGCGGCGGGTCTAGTTACTAGTTAATAAATAATAACAAAGGATTATTATTATTATTATTATTATTATTATTATTATTATTATAGTTACTTAGGGATTATTATTAAATAATAATAATTAATGATGAGCTTAATGGATATGACCTTAGTCAAAAGAAATATGGATTTAAGTAAGCAATGGGCATAAGGGTTCATGCGCCTAGGGTATACAAACCTTTAAAACCCTACATCTCATTCATGTCCATCAATTCCTCTCCTTAGCCTACACATTTAAAAACACACATTTAAGCCAAACGCTCTCTACAACGCTCAACTGTTCTAACACCATAGAACCCGACACCGCAGCCCCGGAGGGTCATTTGAGCCGTTTTGATCTAGATCTAGAACGAATCTGGTGATTAAACAAATGTAATTGTCACATTAGCTTGGATATAGATCAACTGAGTCTACGTGGGTCAAAAACGATCCAATTCCGGCCAAATGAGGTGACCAACGGCGCCGGAAATACGGAAAAACCCTTAAAACGTGTTATACATATGCGGCGCATATGTTATATAATATATACGACGCATGTGTAGAGTTATACGTTGAAGGACTTATATGCTGGAAATGACTTATAAGCTGGAAACTTATACGCCAGAAAAACATATACAGGGCATAAGTGAAATTTTGGATAAAAGAAGGCTATGCGACATATAAGTACATAACGGTGAATATGAACTTAAGCGGCGTATAAATTTCTGTTGAAGTTTTTTAGTAAAGACTTATTAATGAAAATAATTTTTTTCTAAGCTGACCTGCCAACTTAACCCCAGCCAGGGGCTCTGCCCCTTGGACCCTGCTAGAGGCTGCCGCTCCTGCTAGGGGCGCTGACCCCGGACCCCCGTTAGCTAAGGGTTTCACTAACCTAGATGTATGACATAGTAGAAGTAGTTAATTGCTACATATAATTATTACACAGTTAGCGGTGCACATCTAAGGAGGTGTATTATCATTAACTTAAGAAGGAACATGACACATGTGAGTTTCTGGCTCCTCTTCTTGGTTATGTTTTTCGGGGTTTTGTGCATACTCCTACGTGTTTTGTTAATCCACTTACCTTAGGTGGTAAGTGTATGCTATATGAATGTTTATGTATGATATTTGAATGATATAGGAAGAGCTAAGAGTATGTACGTATATGTATATGAATATATATATACAGACACACACACACACACACACACACACACACATATATATATATATATATGTAACTAAAAGTATGTATGGTATGTATGCTTGTATGCTTAAAGGGTTGCAGACCCTAATAATATATGCGAATGTTAAAGGGTTGCACACGCTAATAATATCTACGAAAGTTAAAGGGTTGCATGTTGTAATAATATCTATGAGGGTTACATAGTTGCAGACCATAATAATATCTGCGAATGTTATAGGACGAAATGCTATTTAAAACATATAGATAGTTATGTGTGTAATGCACAAGTTAAAAGAATGAATTATGAAAGAAAGAAAGAATGAATGTATGTATGTATGTATGTATGTAAGAAATATAAACATGTTAAGTATGTAATATGTATCTTCGGATACGTATATACGTTGTCTGATTAACTAGAACTCACTCAGCGTAGCTGACTTTTAGTATGCACACAGAGAAATATGATGAGATAGCTGGCTTGAGGAGCACACATGGTTGAAGAATAAAGAACATGGCATTTGAAGATTTGAAGTCATTATGTTTTGTGATGTTTGAACTTAATAGACATGTTTGAATGTTTGTTTAAATTTAAGACTTATGTAACGAATGGTTGATGTTTCTATTTATTCCGCGAAAAGTTTTAATTCACTATGTTATTTAAAATTGTGTTAATGAGTAAATCAAACGTCAATATAAGGCACTAGGACTGGGCCCTTACACGCTTCCTTCACGCCTCTTTCATCGTCTACGTTAAGATCTAGACTTTCCTTCAATTATACTCGGATTGGTAATCAAGTTTGATAATCAACAAGGTTAGTATAAAATATCTCTTTTAATTCTTTCCATCGATTTTATTCAAATTCTAAATCTATGTTTATGGTTGTAATATGTTTGGATTTCGTTGATGGATTATATAAATATAATCTTACTTTGTCAATTATTCATTTATACATTCTGATTGCTTAATTTCCTCATATAAACTCTAATTTTCATAAAAATGTTTTTTCTGTATCATTTTTAATGAATTACTAATCCCCAAACATACAACATAACTAAGTGTATATTTTTTATTTTCTTTGTATCATATTAATTAAATTTATATGTTATAACTTGATCAATTCATAATATTTAAAACTTTTATTTGGTAGATATAACTGAAATCAAATCAATATCAATTCATATCAATTTGAAATAAACTGTAACAATTAAAAGCGTTTCATGATTGATTCAAATTCCATTTGTTTCCTAATTTTGTTTCATATTTCAATTTCTTTCAAAATTCAAAATTATATGCACTTGACTTATAATTTAGAAATCAATACCTTTTATATTTAACTAACCAAATATATTAATCTTGTAACTTATAACAGATAGTGTGACTGTAATATAGGAACACATTCTTTTTTGTTTAACTATTCAAAAATATTAGTCATATTACTTGTCTATATATATATTGTCTTTGACATAAGGATTTTCATACCATCACATCACCTTTTGCAATTTGATTGAATTATTTAGGGATGAGGTGTCAAGGATACCAATTTAGGAAGATATTGTTATTGCACTTGGTGCAAATGTGAATACATTGTTGTCATCTCCTACTCTGAATTTGAAACATCACTCTCGCCATCGATGTTGCATCTCGTTCGCGGGACCCCTTACAGATCATTTTTTTTGTCTAATCAAATGAATTGTAAGTTTTCATCTCAGATTCATTTGTTTCATTTGCATCATCACAGATTTATATGCACATGGAAGAAGGACTGAACCCTAGTAACTTAAAACCTAAGGTTGCAATTACATTTGTTATTTCATAAATCATAACTTCCTCCTTGTTTTAAAATTTGTAGGAGATTTGACGATATTGTATTCCCTCGCATTTATTCCAGTGGATGACAAGTTGTTGGTCTTGGGAAGGTATGTATAGAATGGGTAATTTGTTGCTAATGTCAAAACAACACTTTTTATATAACTTAATAATTAGTATGTTTGATATAATAACCAATTGTATATCATCAAGTATTCTTGGAGTATGTTGACTGATTGTTCCAAGGCAAGAAATTCTTTGTGTGGGCAGAAGTTCGGCGGAAATGTGGCGACTTATGTTGATTATCAAAGGTTAATTACCAGGGTGTTTATGAGGAAAACGAGTAATTCGTGCTTTAGAGATCATGGTGGGTGGCTATTGGCTTTGCACCTACTAGAAGTCAGTTCATGGGTTGGTTTGGGTCGGTTTTGGGCTCAAACCTGCAAATTAGTAGTGTTCTGGTAAAGTGTGGTGATGTTGAATTTTTATTGGTCAAATTGGTTGTTTGGCAATGTTTGAATTTTATAGTCATGGTTATCTAATTATTTGATAATTGTTGGTATCGAGGATATAAAATGGGATCATGCGGTTACCAGTTGTAACGGCAATGAAGGGAATTTGACCAGCAGCGTATTGAAATGGGCTAACATTTTAAATGAGAATGATAAATTTTGGTGTTGGGCGAGCCTATTAATAAGTAACCAAGTTTTGGATGGTTATATTGTCTTAGCTTTAAAATTTGTTGATATGAAAACTAATATGCCAATAATTTTAACCGTATTGACTGTTTTTGTGACGGTTTCTACAAGACAAGCTCTTAATCTTTGTTGTATAACGATGAGTTCTGTCAACTTATGGTTTTGTCTTCAAAAATTGTAATTCTTTCTGTCAATCCGACTTTCTTTCCTAAGGTGATTGTGTATGTGTGTGCTTTCCTTTTCTTTGTTTCAATTAAAAAATAATCGTTTTTGTTGCGCAATCATTAACTGAGCTATTAAAGTTATATAATAAACTGACTATGTTGGGACACAAATTTAACTTTGATAGAGCATATATTATATTTCATTTGGTATCGTATATTCTAGAGCATATATTATATTTCATTTGCTATCGCATATTCTATTTCTTATACAAAATGTCTTTTTACTATTTATGTGATAAAGTTTGACCCCATGGTCATCCTACTTACATTTAAAAAACCATTTAATCGGGATAGGTTTCTTAACCCGATTAGGTTATCGATGAGATCTAGTCAAATAAACTGCTGCAATTCCTTTTGCATTGACTCAACCCATAAAGAGTCTTCAAGTGCCATATGAATTTAGCACTACTCATGATTCCTGATGAATACATATCAGCATAGCACACAATACTTTAATATCACTTGCATTAGCAACCTGATGTCTCGTACGAAACGACTACATCAAGATCACCAATAATGTTGTAGAGGATGATACGTGTGAATTCAAAGTGTCATATTTTCTGGCACAACAACATGGTCATTTAAATTAGTTAGATTCTCTTCAGTATCAATTGCATCTGCATTATGAGATGATTCCCCAACAGATACGTCAGCAACCCGGGATTATCAGCAAATGGAGCATATAAAAAATATACAAAATGACCATCATCCGACGATACAGAAACTGCATCAGATGTTTCAGGATGATCATAGTCAACTGCATCACTATAATTAGAAGCTCTGGATGTGGAAAACATTTGATCTTCCAAGTAAGAACGCACCAAGTCTTCATCCTGAAGTTCAACTACGGGAGTGAAAGAATTAAATAAACTCTCATAATCTAACTCCAATCAGGACCCTTGCCAACAAGATGTGTTATGTAGTTTTGGCAGTCTACATGATACCATTCTTCAACACAACCCGAAGAGAAATTAAAGACCCGTTTCTTAGGAGATGCATAGACCAAAAAGTAAACTTTAATGGCCTTCTCATTGAATTTTCCTGCATCACGTTTTAACATTGTGCAAGGACACTGGAAAGGTTCAAGGAACTTTAAATTAAGTTTATGTTTGTTCAGAAGCTAGTAACTTGTCTTTTGTAGCTTCTTAACCGTTAGAACACGATTGAGTGTGTAGCAAGCAGTGATCACAGCTTCATTCCAAAATTGAATAGGAAGCTTTGAATCTGCAAGCATAGGTCTTGCGGCTTCAATAAATGTTCGGTTCTTCTGTTCAACAACACCGTTCTGCTGTGGTACATATGGAACACTATATTGCCGATGGATCCCTTTCTGGATACATAAAATGTCCAATATAGTATTTTTGAACTCCGTAACATTGTTACTCTAAATACGTCTCACCTTGTTTTTGTAAAGTGATTCGATCTTCGTGATTAAATTTTGAACAAGAACAGGTATCTGATCTTTAGAACTCATAAATAACACCCACGAGTACATCGAATAGTCATCGGTCACAACTAAACAGTACCAGTCTCCAGCAATACTCGTACGACTCGTGGGACCAAATAAATCCATATGAAGTCGTTCCAAAGGAGTATCAATGGAATTAAATAACTTACTTGGGTGCGACTTCTTCTTCTATTTGCGCTTCTAACATGCAACGCAGTGATCAGTTAACTTGAAAGTTTTAGTGAAACCCCTTCCACTAAATCTTTTGCCATTAGATGGTTCATCTTTCTGACATGAATGTGACCCATACGCCTATGTCATATAATCGAGTCTTTCTAAGTTGCTTTAGAGATAAACTCTGCACATTCAAGAAACATAATTAGACCAAAAAGGCAGCCTATGCCTCAGTCTTGGGCACCTCTTTCTTTTTATCTTTCAAATTACTATCAATTGACTCCAATTGTGATCCATGCATTTGTGAATAAGTCATGGTCTCTTCTACTTTCGTCTCGGATAAGCATCTTTGATCTCCTTTGTGCCAATGTTCTTTCAAAGTGACTGTGAAGGCACAAACACGTTGTGATTTAATTTAACATTGTTATTAGTAACATGAACCACCTTGCGTGGATTCACATCATGAAACATGATATGGATCTCGTCAACATGAGACATTGGTCTCTTAAGAATCTCCTTAGCCACATGAACCTTTTTGGGTTGTTCCTTGGTGACATGATTAACATTCCTCAATTTCCGTATTCCACAATTCCTTACATAAGAAACAAGTTCTCATATCTGTGAAACAAGTTCTCATATCCATGAAACAAGTTCTCATATCCATGAGCGCACTTTGTGCCCCGCTTTCCACATAAGAAACAAGTTCTCATATCCATGAACGCACGTTGTGGTTTAATGGACGATTGTGCAACATTGGATTGAAAAGAATCACTTAAGACTTTAACATTATCAACATCGTCAAAAGTCACAACCTTTTTCTTTTTATAAAAGTCCAAGTTTGAACAATTTGAGAAACTTTGAAAAGTGTGAGTTGTAGTAGAACTAACAAACTTTACATGTTTGACAGTAGTAACATGTTGTTTCAAACTATGTTTGATTATAGGCTTGTTTCGCAATCTAGATCTTGCAAAAGCTTGCTCTAGATCATGTAAACTAGAAGTCTCGTTCTGAACGGCACTCTTGATCAGTTTAGGCTTGATCAAGTGTAGGGGAATGTCTTTCTCTTCGAAAATTATGTTTACTCCCTTTAATCTAAACACACGTCCTGTGTTTAATTTACCACAAGAAGGATTAATGAACCGCATTAAATCCTCATCAGACTGTTGGCTTTTCTGATTTCCTGGGTTTGACTTTTGAATTGTTGCTCTTAAAAGCTTTTAAACCATACACAGTTTCCTCAAATTCATGAGGCTCACATAAAATGTGATTCGGATGTGGAATATTTTTTTCCTTGTTTATAATATGTGGTTCAAACACATCCTCGATCACAACCACTTCATTAGTCTTGACAAACACTTTATTGCTTTGAGTATGAGATCCTTGAGCTGATGAAGGATAAGTTGGTTTTTCTTGAGGAATTTGTGTTGGCTTGTCCACATTATAGACTGATTCATTTTTAGCAGTTTTAACAACATTTTCGTCTTTCCCAGAAAATGGGTTGTTTGAGTAGTCATTGAAAAATGGTGGAGGCACCTCTAGAAATCCTAACCCCGTCTTCGATCCCTTTTGTTTTCCCGAAACTTCAATTATTTCATTTGAAACGAAATACGAGTGTCTAACTTTTCCCAACTTATTCTTTAATTCTAGAATTTCATTCTCAAGTTTAGTTATCTTAGTTCTTGATTTGAGAATCTCTTGAAATTGTTTGTCAACAACAATTAGTTTTTTTGAAAGTTCTGCTTTCATATCGTGATTACTATTAGACAATCCTTCTATTTTTAGCTCTTGATCTCTTTCCTAAATCTGAGGATTGTCTATAGTTATCTTGAACTATAGCAAGTTCTTTTAGTAGTGATTCTCTTTAAGCATGAATTAAGTCATATTTTGACTTAAGTTCCTCACAAACATCGTATGACACAATTTTAGTTAACTAAACTGATTTAGCTGATGTATTTTCAGACACAGTAGAAACAAAAATAGGACTAATCTCATCGATTTTGGCCATACATGCAAAGGAAGTTGGTTCCATGTTGCATGACACGCCAGGATCAGATTTAGTTTCTGATTCACTCTCGATAGCCAATCATTCTCCCCGAGATTCCTGAAAATTCTTAGCAGGTTAAAATAAAGCAAGGTTAGCTTGATTACCATTGCTCAGCAGCCTTTAATTCCAGTCAATTCCACCAACAGTGAGCAATGCTTGTGAACTAGTAGGCTTACAAGTTCCTAGAAGCCTTTTCTTTTGAATAATTTAATTTCTTTCCCGAGCTTCTATCTTGATTACGGTGCCCATTGTATTCTTTCTTTGGCTTGCCACACTCTTTGGCGAAATGACCAAAGTCCTGGTAGTTATAGCATCTCACTTTAAGCTTATCAAAACCAACCCTCTTGTTCAGATTTGGTAAATCTTTTCCCGTTCTTTGCATAAACTTCTTTACCTTATGAACAATCATAGCCATATTCCACGTCATGGAAATTTTACCACTCACCAAGTTCTCATATGAACTCATAAAGGCGTTAAGGAAATCAAATTGTTGTTATGCATCCTTCATGTTCACATTTGGTGATTGAGCTAAAGCATTACCATTACTAGAAAATGAAGTATTTGACCCTCCAAAATTGTTATTTGACCCAGAAGCCATAAAACAAACATTTGGCATTTGTTCATTGAATGAAAATGGCATTTCTTGAGAAGTATGATATATGAAAGCATTGATTGGAGCTGTGGTACTGCTTAATGGTAAAGATCCTCCATACAATGTTGGATCTTGATTATCTTTGATGACTTCTGACATCTCATGTCGTATTCCCTCTCCTCTATCTTTCGCATGAACTTCATTTTTGTTAATCCTCAGATTTAAAGAATGAATTCTCTTTCAAAACAAGTAGAAAAGTAGAATAAGAACTCTGAAAAGCATTCTTGATAGTGTCAGTCTGATCTGATTGAGATGGTTCCATCTTTTGCTTATTCATTTCAACAATCAAGTGATTAAACCTGATCAATATCTCTTCAACCGTCTCTCCCTTCAATAAGCAAAAGTTTCTAAACTGAAACTGTAGCATCATCTTCTTACTTTCTTGTGTATTGCCCATGCTTCTCATTCGAATGTGTTGGAATAAAGAAGCACAAAACTTAAAACTTCCCACATGGTGGAAAATATTATATGGTAAGGCCATTGTCAAAGTAGAGTATGCTTTGGTTTTGTTCTCTAAAGCCCTTTTCTCTTATTGAGTATAAGAAGTTTAAGGCTTGGCTTCATAACTTGTACTAACATCATCAAGATATCTAGAAACAATCTGGATACACGGATCCCAGATGTGCTCTGAATCTTGATTCCCATTTAGAAAAGTCACTAAATTTCATCAGTGAAGGACACTTAGAATGTGAACCAATTTCAGCGTCTAAGTGAAGCATTTGTTGCATCATCATATTTTGATATGCTAACGCGTAAAAGTTAGCCATTTCAAAAATATGTTATTAAAGGATCGACAAGTCCAAGTTTAGATTACAAATTTTCCAAATTTTAAACTTATGGGTGAAAAGTGTAACTTATGGTAACAAATGATGAACAGTATCACGAATGGTATAAGGTTATGGTTAGGATTGAGGATGGTTCTGGTAACGAATGGTATCACGAATGATTGTAACGAATGATACCATATGTATAAACAAATAGCTATAATGAATGACTAGTTTCTGAGTAACGAATGATTCCTATTGATACGAATGATGCAATGACGAATGGAGTAACGGATGACTATTTAATCAAACAAATCAGTAACCGAATGAGCACACGAATAACATAATGAATAAGCTTGACGAATAGGTATCTAGATAGCGAATGATTATGTCACGAATGGTATTTTGGTAACGAGTGAGCTACAGTGAAAGAATGATCAATTATAACAAACTGACACATGTCACAAAACGATTATGCTCCTATAACGAATGATCAGTTACAGTATATAAAATGAGTCGTTATACGTAACTAATGGATCCTTCATATCTTTATCAAGATATCCAGATCTTCAATTTTCCAGATCCAAACAACGATTAAACATGTATTTCTCGTCCGTTTCACAAGCAAAATCAACATACTTTTTCAACTCGTCCTCTTAATTCGAACCAACCCTGACTAACACAAACACCCAAATCTCACTCAAACGCGCCCGAAATCAACAAAAACCATCCAATAACACTCTGTTTTGTACTTAACCAATTAAAACTTTAATTTCAACGAACTGACAAACAATTAACCAATTAAACTAACACGAAGCTCACCGATCTGATTATGAACTGAATGATAAACAACTTCACCTCAATTATCCATTACACAGTGGCAATTGATTGAATATCAATTAAAACAGTTTCAAACCTTAAACTCAAACAAATAACATATGAATACTCATCAATTCATATCAATTAAAACTCAAATCACCTCAATAATCGAACGTCTAGGCTCTGATACAACTTGAGAAACCAATTACGAATGTTAAAAATTTCAATTTACACTTGAACGGATCTAGTTCATTGATATATTATAGGTGATTGTTATACTTTAGGTGTAATGTGTGTGTTGAGAGAGTAGTTGGACAGAGTAACGACACTTGATAATATAATTTACACGCTCGTTAATTTAAGCATCAGGTACAAGACTATATATAGAAGACGATACCCATTCGTTATACATTCCATAATGAATGAGATTAATTTGTCTTCATTCCCTAAAGCCAACTTAAAGTATAACGAATGACTCATTAGATACACCTAAATCATTAAACAACCTTAACGAATGATACATAATAATAACATATAGGCTCATTCGTTATACATTCCATAACGAATGACCATTAAACATAACGAATGGAAACATTCATTAAACATACTTAATGAAAGGCCATCTAACCTAACAAATGGACATAACAAAGACCAAAATTCCCTTTACAGTAATAAAAATAAATTACATAATTAAACAAAGATCGAGATGACAAAACGATGTACTAACAATAAAGCCAAAGAATAAACATGTTATGGAAGATTTCTTGATCAATATGATTCTATTCTCAACTCACAAACAATAATTACTGCTTTTGTATATTACACTTCACACTGCAACAAAAAGAGTTTTTTAGTACGCACAAAAGCGTCCTAAAATGCTATTTTATAGGACCTTTCATTTAATAGGACTAACGAGGAAAGCGTTTTATGTAAATGGGCCGTAATAGGTCTTGTAAGAACGCACATATGTTGTGCTTCTTGTCATAAGCCAGTTGTGGAGCAACTGGTGGCTGTTGTTGTTGCGATGCTTGATGTTGTACTTGCGGTTCAGCAACTTGAGCAACATGATCCTCTTTAATGATAGGATTCTGTTGTGCCGGAGCATCGGGAAAGATTTCATCTGCCATTGCTGGAACAATAAAACCCAAATATTATTGAAGCCGAACTTAAATATATTTAAAAATCAATCTTTCATTTTATACTTAATAAAATTGAATTCTAATTAAAATTGACAAGCATCATTCGGTATCTCATTCGTTATGACGAATGAGTAAATAACGAAGGAACATGAACGAATCAGATCATTCGTGGATTCTATAAGATGAATGAGGGTTGTATTCGTTGAAAATCACACGAATATGGCTTATTCGTTATGAAGGTTCAATGATGTGTTCATTTTTTTAGACACGAATGACCATCAATTCGTTAACCATCATGAAAAGGTACCAATAATTATCCAAATTTGACTTAAATTGTCAAAGTCAAAATTGATATGAACTCAAACAGTCAGCATACACACAAAAATCAATTAAACCATACACAACGATGAATCAACATCAAATTTATATCATAAGACTCATAAAGTCGTCGCTGTCAAACCCCAATCAACTAATAACCCATACACCATGTTTTACTGGTGCATTAGATAGATATATAAACCCGGTTAAAAATTAGAATAATTAACCGATTAAACATAGACGAGATTTGACGAAACTTATGACGTTTGAATCGTCTATACCTTATGATTCTTAAGATATCAGCAAAAATCAATTTAGTGAATGTTCTAATTTTTGAGGAAAATTTGATAGAGTTTCTTTTGGTTATTGCGTTAAACGAAGTGAATGAATGGGTTGATTCGTTCACCCACTTTTCTATATATACTTCTAGATCTGCACACAAACCTATGCAAACGAATAGACTCATTGGTTAATTCAAAATTAACAAACGACTCATAATCGTTACTTCATTTGTTAACCAACATTCACAAATCAATCTTAAGTTGAATCTCATAACGAATAAACACAGATTCGTTCTTCATTTGTTATTATTATTAATGAAGAATGAGGTCATACGCTATCATTGTAGCGAAAGCGAATATGTTAACGAATGAGTTCATTCGTCTAATCCTCTTAAAATACGTATGACCATCATTCGTTATCACCAAAAATAACGAATGGGTTCCATTCATTACTCTCAAAATAACGAATAGGAATTAAATAAACTATTAAAAATGAAAATATTCATTTTCAATATACAAGAAATAAATAAAGCATCAAAATTTGTGTCCCGATAAACTTTACCTTAAGATGTTTACCGCTCGGGGTAAAACTCAATACCTTAACATTCCCTACTTGAAAACACATAAGTTAAAAGAATTAACTTAAAAACCGATTAACTTAAATGAATTAAATGAAAGAATTAAATAAAAACGTGGAAAAATCTTTTTGGTATTTTCTTTTTCAAATTTTGATCCTTTAGCTTGGAAATCAAAAATAAAGCCGAAATAAAAATAAACACAAAATATTTTTGGATTTTTGTATATTTTTGAATTAAAAACAAATAAAACTTCAACAAAAATGAAAACAATTATATGAAAGCAGTACATATTTTTGTGAGTTGAGCAGAGAATCATATTGACCAAATCACCAATCCATCGCAATTTTATATTTCAGGGTTATTATGACTGGCGTTAAGTTGGTTGTTGGTATTGTTGTCCACATAAATTTTATAACAAACTTTCGAGTATTTTTATGATAAGATTTAATTTCAATTAGAAAATGAACATCAGAAAGTATCGGCCTCTAATCTCGATTCAGGGTTAATTTGATTTTTTATCATGTCACCCCAACTTGACTCAAACCATTATGCCTGAAGATCAAAATATATGATTTATAAGAATTGTACTTGATTAAGCAATCTGAGTTCATAATCCCCACTACAAGGTATACCCACGTTATCAAGCTATACACCAAGCTTCTTTTACTGTGAGTGAGTATGCATAAATTCATCTGTAGGAATACAGACAACGTATCCCCTGGGGTCCGTTTCTTAATAGTATTAAGACGCACGCAAGGAAGAAAAAATTTATGACTCACAGCGGATTGTGATCCAGTCAGTAATCAATTTGTACGAAGTACAGCTGTGATCAAGTTTATTGACTTATGGTTTGCTCTAAAAGTATTTCAAATTTTCAGAATATGAATACCCAGATAATAAGCCGCATAAAGACTCACAGTGTCCAGAAACTAGATGCATCCCATCAATACAAGATTTGAGGCCATAAGACCATACACCATTGAAGTGTTAACCATAAAGTAGATGCATTTTATTAAGAATTTTGATTTTGGTGATCAAACAGACATAAGGCTTGAGTATGACAAGCTATTACATTTCTTCCTTCATTACCGAAACTTTTGGAAGAGACTAACACCTATTTCAATTTGACAATTCTTTATGTTTATATCGAATACTTTACCTTAACGGTTTGTTTAAGACCTACCAATGCACCAATGTAGTCAAGCACTCAGTCTTTTAAGCTTATTTCTATCTGATACGGGACTAGATGATCAATATACTATCATTTTCTCTTTTTGCTTCAAAACTTATTTTGAGGAGCAATTTTTTAATGTTTTTGTTTTTTTTGATATATCTGAATGTTTTTGGTTTTTATCTATACAAACAGAAAATCACAATATTTTTGTATTTTCCACTTTTTCTCACCCAAAAACCAAAATATTAAAATAACCCAAATAAAATAAGAATTGTACAATTAAAGTTGATTATTCGAGCTTAAGGATATCAACAAGAGTTTTCAATCCCTTTAAACCAAGCAAAACGTTAAAACGTGTTTTATCAAAAGCCTTGGTAAACATATTAGCTTTCTAAAAATCTGTGTGCACCTTCTCTAGATCGATTAGTTTCTTTTCAAAACAATCACGGATAAAATGATATCGAATATTGATAATGCTTCGTCTTAGAGTGGTGCATGGGGTTCTTGGTGATACATATTGCAGTAGAGTTATCAATAAATATGGGAGTAGTAAGAAACATCAAACCGTAATCCCGCAAGTGTTTCTGGATCCAAAGAACCTGTGAACAACAACTCGAGGCTGCAACGTACTCTGCTTCTGCAGTTGAAGTGGAGACCGTTGTCTGCTTCTTACACTGCCAGGAAACAAGCCGGTTTCCTAGAAATTGACAACCCGTCGTAGTTGACTTGAAGTTGATTTTGCATTCTCCATAGTCCGAATTGGAAAACACAGTGAGATCAAAGCTATCATCCTAGGGATACCATAACCCATTGTCAGGATTACCCTTCAGATAGTGAAATATACGTTTAACCGCCACCAGATGAGTCACTCGGGGATTCGATTGGTACCTGGCACATAAACCAACAACAAAGATGATATCAGGATGAGAAGCAGTAAGATACATTAAAGAACCTATCATTGCTATGTATAGGGTCAGATCTACGGTATCCTCCAACTCGTCCAGTGACAAATTATGACACACTGGAAGAGGCGTTGAAGGGACTTTTCTGGCAGTTATCTTGAATCGGCTCTAGACGTCGTTCACATATTTTGTCTAATGAACAAAATTTCCAACGTCAGACTGATGAACCTATAACCCAAAAAGAAATTCATCTCCCCCATCTAGCTCATCTCGAATTTTGTCTCCATTGATTTCTCAAAGTCCTTACATAGCTTGTCGTTTGTAGAACCAAATAGGATGTCATCGACATATATCTGAACGATGAGAAGATATTCTTAGACAGTCTTTTATAAAAGAGTACAATCCACAGCTCTCGTGGCTTGGTGGAGACCATAAAGAGCCTTGTTTATTAGGTAAACACGTTCAGGATAGTCCGGATCTTCAAAACCTGGAGGATGTTTCACAAACACGTCTTCATAAAGTTCCCCATTGATAAGCGCACACTTGACGTCCATTTGATAAACTTTAATGTTTCTTGAAAGCTGCAGTGGCAAAAATTATACGTATAGCCTCCATTCTTGAAATAGGAACGTATACTTCGGTGTAATCTACGCCTTCTTGCTGGTGAAATACTTGCACAACCAAATGCTCTTTATTCCTTACGATGACCCCACGATCATCCTTCTTACATTTAAAGACTCATTTGGTCGGTATAGATTTCTTAACTCTATCAGGCTTGTCAATGAGATCCCATACACCTAGTCGACTGAACTGTTGCAACTCTTCTTGCATAGCATCTGCCCATGAAAATATTCAAGCGCCATACGAACACTCGTTGGTTTCATTTGAGACAAAAAGCAAGTGTATTTTGAGAAATTCATGATTCCTGAGGAATGCATATCGGCATACGCACATAATACATTAGATTCATTTGCACTAGCAATCTAATGACGTTTCTGAACACCAACATCGAGATTTCCAATGATGTTGTCCTAAGGATGATAAGTATGCATCTGAAGAGTATGATTCTCAGGCACAACCACATTATCACTTAAATTAGTGAGATTCTCTTCAGCATCATGAGAAAATTCACCAACCTCATGGGTATCAGTAAATGGAACTAAAGAAGAATCAACAAAGTGACCATCGTCCGATGATACAAAAAATGTATAAGAAGTTTTAGGAAGATCTTCAATCACTTCATTCTTATAATTAGAAGACCTTGGAGTAGAAAATAATTTATCTTCTAAGTAGACACACACCACATCTTCATCAGGGAGATCAACTATGGGAGTAAACGATTTAAATAAACTCTTATAGTCAAACATCCAACTAGGACCCTTGCCGGTAGGAGGTGGTGTATAACTCTGGCAATCAATATGGTACCACTCTTTAACACAACTAGAAGTGAAGTTGAAGACACGTTTCTTAGGCGATGCATAGCCCAAGAAGTAACCCTCAAAAGCCTTCTCATCGATTTTTCCCGCATCCCTTTTCAGCATGGTGCAAGGACACCCGAAAGGTTCCTAAAACTTTAAATTAGGCTTACAGTTGTTCAAAAGCTCATAACTCGTCTTTTCAACTTCTTCACCTTCAGAACACGATTGAGCGTGTATCAAGCAGTGTTCACCGCCTCATTCCAAAATAGGACATGAATATTTAAATCTGCAAGCATTATTCTTACTGCTTCAATCAATGTTCAGTTCTTCCGTTTAGCCACACCATTCTGTTGTGGTACATAAGGATCACTATATTCTCGATGGATTCCCTTTTGAATCCAAAAGAAGTCCAATATAGTATTCTTGAACTCCGTATCATTATCACTTAGAGTACATTTCACCATGTGTTTGTATAGTGATTCAATCTTCGTGATTAAATTTTGAACAAGAATATGTGTCTGATATTTAGAATTCATAAATAACACCCATGAGTACCTCGAATAGTCATCGGTGCAAATAAACAGTACCAGTCTCTAGCAATACTCACACGATTCACAAGACCAAATAAATCCATATGAAGTCATTCCAGAGGAGTATGAATGGAATTAAATAACTTTGGCGGGTGCGACTTCCTCTCCTGTTTTTCCTTTTTGCATACAACATAGTGATTGGTCAACTTGAAGTGCTTCAAGGAAACCCCATCCACCAAATCATTTGCCAAAACATGATTCATCTTTCTGACATGAATGTGACCCATACGTCTATGCCACAGGATCGAGTCATTCTCAGTTGCCTTAGAGACGTATCACATTTCAAATTAGTAGAAGTCGATATTTTAATACTCATATTTAAAACATAAATATCGTTTGACCTAGGAGACTGCAAAACGACCATGTCCTCAGGAATGACATATCCTGGTTTGAGTATTATGCACTCCTTGTTAGTGAACACAGTGGTGTAATTCTTATCACAAATTTGAGACACACTTAACAAATTACGATCCACTATGTTACAATAATTAACTTTCTCGAATGTAATACTACCATTCGATACATCTCCCTCTTTGGTAATCATACCCCCTAAATTACCCGCGAACGCTACATAACCCCCTTGAATATTCTTAACATTGGTTAGTAGGTCAATATTACCGGTAATATGACGAGAGCATCCACTATCCATAATCCTGTTTTCTCTAGAGATAGTCTTGGATAACTCTGCACATCAAGGAAAAATAAATAGTCCAAAAAGGCAGCTCAGGCCTCAGTCTTGAGCACCTCTTGAATTTCAATTGAAGATTAAAGATTAAGTGAATCCAAATGTGGTTTAGCTGCTTGTGAATAAGTCGTAGGTCTTTTTGAACTTCGTCTTGGATATGCAGCTTGAACCACGTTTGTGTTCACATTCTTGCATATTGGTTCCGGATGATTTAGAGCTAATGGATCTTACATGGAACATGGTGATGTGTTGTAAAACACACTAGTTTTCCGCACTATTTATCATTGTTTTAATCTATTATTTATCTAATATTTAATGTTTTTAACTTATTTTAGTATGATCTTAAATGAATATGTATTTTGTAGGTTACGGGTTTAAAGAGAAAGAAATCGAGCTTTTCAAGACAATTAGTGGCCTTTTATACACTATTCTTGAAGAACCAAGTCAAAGGCCCGACCCATATCCATTTTGTGAAGCCCATATGTGTTATAATATAAAAAACAAGAAAACAAACCCTAACCAGCCCCTAATCTCGAAATCAGCAGCAGCCAGCAAGATGAACACAAAGAAAAGAATAAAAACACTAATCCTTTTGTGAAGTTCCAATCGCAGCTGTTATGAGGGAAGAAGAAGGAGTTTTTTAGCCAAGATAAGAAGATATTATTAAGTGTTTAAGCATCAAATGAGCAGCCATCATCATCATCATATTTCATCAACATATACTTTGGTTTTGATTTATGATTCATTATTGTCTTGCTTTTGATCATAAGGTTGAATTCTTTTGCAATTGAATTAAGGATTAAGTTGTGTTTGATTTTTATTGATTGTGGATTGAGTTTACTTAAGATTTGGATGAGTATTATGAATTTTTTTATAAGTATATGTTGCTTTCCATTTAAGATGCTTGGCTAATCTTGTTAGTTCTACCTAGGTTAGATGATAATTGTTCAAGTTTGATGAGTATAATGGATTGTTTGATCAAAAGAATTGAATTGCTATCCCATAAATTTTGATTTAAATATGAATTAGGTTGTGTTTAGTTGCTCAAATTTTATTAATATTACTTCATTAACCTCATGCTTTGATTAGTTGATTTTGTATTGATTGATTTTTGCATGTTTAATTCTATACTTTGTGTTTAGGGTTTGTTTGCGGTATGTACAACCGTAGGGTTTTGTTAAGTGAGTAAGTTGATAAAAATAAGCGGGTATACACCTTCTTAGAGACCGAGAGGTTATAAGAAGCTAGGGTTGTCACATAGCCTTTGCATGCTAGGATTAGAATTGCGCGAGCGAGTTCGGTTCTTGTCGGGTTTTGATTTTTGAGTGACTAGTTGATCTAATTTGTAGTAAATTGAATTGTTCCTATATCCTTGGTTGTGTAGTATTCATTTCCATTTGGATTGAGCATCGGTGAGTCCGAGAGGAGAGTCGACATTATAACACCTTAGTAATCGTTTTCCCGGTTTGCCTTTTTAAGCAATTAAGTTTAGTTAGGGTTTGTTAGTGAGACAGAGAGGTGATCTAGCTAGCTAGCATGAGCGGACCTTAGTTGTGTCATCTTTAGATAACGGTGTCGTGAGGTCATTCATTCCATTTACTTATTGAGCCGTCAATTTGATTCTTACTTAGGTAGACGTTTTCTTCATCGTATCAGTTAAGGGTTGTTAAGTGTTCTTAGTTTGGTTAGTTTTGTCAGTTAGTCATGTTAGTCCAGTTTGCTTAATTAAGTTAGTTTAAAGTAAATTAGGTCAAGTAGATTTTAATATTAAATTTAATCCAAATATAACTCTTAGGAAGGTCTTGTCTAGGGTTTAGTAATCTAAAGCGTTTTCACGTGTCCTTGTGTTCGATACTTGGACTTCTTAGTTCTATAATACTTACGATTGGTACACTTGTCTGTTGTGTGTGGAATTCTTAGGATAATTCCTTTTAAAATTAAAGCTTAGTTGTGAGTTTCATAAATATTGATTCTTGAATTTGGCACACATCACATGGCTATGATCGTTCGTAAGGTTAAAAAGTTCATGCAACGAACTGGCCAAGATTTACCAACATTAAACATGCGGTTTGGCTTTGAAAAGCTTTAGGTTAAGTGCTACAATTGTCAAGACTTTGGTTATTTTTGAAAAAGAGTGTGAAAAGCCTAAGAAGGAATACAACGGACCTCACAATCAAGACAGAAGTTCGGGCAAGAAGTATACTGATTCTGCTGAAAAAGCTTCAAGGGGTGATTCTTATAAAGCTTCTGGGTCATAAGCTCTATTCACAGTTGAAGCAATAGACTGGAATTAAAGACTGTTGGGTAATGGCAATCAAGCGAACTTGCTATTTTTGAATAAACTGTTACTTTTCAAGATGCTCAAAGTGACGTGTTGAATTCTGAGAGCGAGTTAGAGACAAAATCAGATTCTGATGACTCCTACAACATGCACCCAACTTCGTTTGCATGCGTGGAAAATATTGATGAGGTTAGTTCTAATCTTGATTTTGCTAATTGTGTAAATTTATCAGTTGAAACTGTTAAATTAATTGAAACTGTTAAATGTGAAACATGTGAGAAATCTAAGTCCGAATGTGACTTGATTCAAGCTCAATACGATTAACTGATGAAAGAACTTGCATTATGAAAGATAACTACCAACAATCATTAGAATCACAAAAGATATCTGAGGATAAATTTGATGGTTTGTCGGTTAGTAATCATGTAAAAATGACCATAAATGAAATACAGTTTCAAGAAATTCTCAAATAAAGAAATAAGATAACCGAGCTTGAGAATGATGTTCTAGAGTTGAAAAGCAAACTTGACAAATTTATAAACTCCTCATTCTTATGGAATGAGACAATTGAAGTATCGGGTTAACAAAAAGGCTCTAAAAATGGTCTAGGCTTTGTTGAAGTTCCTCCACCGTTTCATTACGATTATTCCCAAAATCCTTTTGTGGGAAAAGAAGAAGTTGTTAATGAACCAGTTGTTCATGTGGAGAAACCTAAACTTAGTGACACATAAAAATTAAATGTTAAACCTTCAACTCAAGGACCACATTTTCAACAAAGTCTTTGTTGAGAATGTAATCTTTGAGGATGTAGTTGAACCAGCGATTGTACACAAGGAATCGAACATTCCACGTTCGAATCACATTCTGTGTGAACCTCAAGAATTTGAGAAGGCCGTGTACGATTTAAGTACATCTAAACTGAACAACACAAAACCGGCTAAAGTTAAAGCTAAGAAACCAGAAAGGTCAAAAGTTTCTGATGAGGATTTAATGAGTCTCATTAATCAAGCCTGAGTTGATTGAGAGTGTTTCTCATATTGAGACTTTTAAATTGCAAAATATTGAGCAAGAATTTGCTAAATCTAAGGTATCAAACACAACATATCCTTTGATTGAAGCTAAACAATTTCTAAAATCTGTTAAGAAAGTTCAATTTGTTAACTCAACTGAAACTGACACATTACAGAGTTTTTTTTAATTGTTCAAACATAGATTTTTATATGAAAAAGAAATCTGTTAAGTTTGATGACTTGGACAACGTACATGATTCTGCTTCGTCTAGTAATTTAAATGTTTCCCAAGAACCTGTCAAACCAAGATAACCGTTTGTGGAAATGAAAACATGTTACTTGTGCGGTGAATATGGACATGTTATTAAGAATTGTGGATTGAAAAAGTCTAAAACTATTAAATCTGTTAACAAGGAACAACCACAAAATGTTCAGGTTGTTAAAGAAATTCTCAAAAGACTGCAATCTCAAGAAGTTGGAACTCATATTTTGTTTGAAAATGCGAGGCCGCGTAAGGTGGTTCATGTTGATGAAAACAAAGTTAAGTTAAAAACCAAATTGTTTGTTCCTACGGAACCAATTTGCAAGAATGTGAACACAAACGTGGTTCAAGCTACATATCTGAGACGAAAGTCAAAAAGACTTATGACTTATTCTCAAGCAGCTAAACCACATTTGGATTTACTCAATCTTAAATCTTCAATTGAAATTAAAGATGTGCCCAAGACTGAGGCATGAGCTGCCTTTTTGGACAAATTATTTTTCCTTGATGTGCAAAGTTTATCCAAGACTATCTCTGGAGAAAAGTGAATTACGGATAGTGGATGCTTTGATACCACTTGAGAATGCCTAATCGAGCTTCAATGCGTATAATCATTCGTTATCATCATTCGGGAAGATATGAGTGTCATTCGTCAATTGATTCATGATACTCATTCGTCAACAAAACTCATCACTCGCTACTTTTTATCATTCGTTATAATTTGACATCCATTCGTGACAATTTATAACCATTCGTTACAGGAATTTACATTTAAGGACCTTTAAGTTTTAAGTTTGGACAATTTTCACCTAAAACTTCTATTTATAAATTTAATATGGTTTTTGAAATGGTTGGTTTTTATGCATTGGCATCTCAAAACATGCTGATGCAATATATGTTGCAACTAGACACTGAAATTGGGTAATATTCCAAATGTCCCTGAATGATGACGTTTAGTGATTTTGCAAAATGGGAACCGAGATTTCGTGCACATTTAGGGCCTGTTCACGCTAATTATTCTAGATGTCTCGATGACGTGTATACTCTACCTACGGTTGGTAATGAAACTATTGGTTTACCCCAAAGGCCTTTACTTAGTATTCTCAGTAAGAAAAGAAAGATTTGGAAATTGAAACAAAGGCATATTCCACGTCGACGATGGCATTACGCGACAATATTTTCCATCAAGTGGGAAGTATTAAGATAAGTGCTTCATTATTTCAACATATTAAAATGAGAAGTATAGGTAATCTTGAAGAAAGCAGGAAGGTTATGCTGAATTTTCAATTCAGAAATTTTAACTTGTTAAAGCGTGAGACTGTCGATGAAATGTTGACTCTGTTTAATCATCTAATCGCTGAGATTCATAAACTAATAATGGAACTGAGTGAATCAGACAAGATTGATACTGTTAAGAATGCACCACCAAATTCTTATTCAACCTTTCTGATGGTACTTAAAGAGAACAACTTCATTAAAATAAAGATCTAACTACTTTAGAGTTCATACAGAAAATTGAAGATAGAGAATACGACATGAAGTGCGAAAAGTCATCAAAAGAAACTCAAGATCCAACATTATATAGAGGATGTTTGCCTTTGAGTAGAACTACATCTCCTATAAATGCGTTTCTTACTCAATCGTCTCAAGATGAGCCATCTTCTTTCACTGAACCCATGCCAAATGTGTGCTTCAAGGCATCTAGTTCAAACACTAATTCTGGTGTTTCAGTTCATAACGATTGATATAAGGATCTAGTTATATGATATGTGTACGTGAATACTTAATAGGTTAACGAATTAAGTGTTTCAGAGGATATTTGGGCAGAGTAACGACTTGAAAGGATAATAATAAAAACACTTGTTAAATTAACAAACTGAATAAATCTATATATAGAAGACGAATGCCATTCGTTACACATTCGTTAACGAATGGCCTTCATTCGTCTTCATTACATAAATAGTATAATGGGTATTGCGAATAACTCATTCGATATACCCCATTCATCAACAATTCATGACGAATGGGTACCGCATAATAATGAATTGTGTCCATTCGTTAAACATACTTAACGAATGGACATTGATAAATACAAATAGCATCATTCGTTAAACATTCTTAATGAATGAGATTATAATACTAACGAATGGGACATGGTAAATTACCAAACTACCCTTACATTAAAATAAAAATAAATTACAAACGATTACAATGACTTGAGACGACCAATACCATGCACTAACATAATGTATAATGAACGAGGTCATCTTCTATATACAGGATGTACCATGTTCATTATTTGTTAAGTGTGTTTATTATTATACTGAGATCTCGTTACTCTGCTCGATTGTTCACTCACACACACTTCTATTAACGTAATGTCTAATCGTATAATCACCTATTTATATCAAGAACTAGATCGTAAAGTATGATACGAAATCAATCGATTAAACATCGGTTTCTCAAGTGGTAGTACGAAGATTTGTTATTGCGGTAGTACGAAGAGTTGTTATTGGTGTGCTTGTTGGATTTTAGCTTAGAGGCTTCGGGCTTTGATTCTTTAGTGGGCTTGGGTGAAGGCTTATCATTGGGCTTCTTGGAATTCTTCCACGTCAAGGTCCCAACATTAACACAGTTCTTGGTGAGGGTACCGGATAAAGTGTTGGCATCATGAAGGATTTTCGGGTGATGGCTCGGGATGGAATCTTGGATTTTCATAGGCAAATTTGAGATGAACTTATCAATGATAGCTCAAGGGGAGTGACCATATGCGGGATGAGGATGCTAACTTCATGGAACTGATCATTGTAAGTGGTATTATCACCACCTTCTTGCTTCGGGCAAAACTTTTTGAGCATGAGTTACTTGAGGTCATCTCATGGCAAGGCCATGGCAACCTCAACCCCAAGAGAACTTTTCTCACCATTCCAGGAGGTGAGGGCACTTAGTTTGAAGATGATTGAGGAGTAGGTGGTCTTCTTAACTTCTGGGAACGCACAATGCAAGAACAAACTTTCATATGCTCGAACCATTGAATGAGGGTGGTAGCACCCTCGGCCCCAACGTAATCGGTTGGGTTAGCATTTTTGAATTTTTTGAAGGCGCAAGCTACTGAGTTAAGATTCACAGTTGTGATAGCAGCATTCACGGTTTGGATTTGAGCAATAATTGTTGGAAGAGCTTCCACGATTCCTACGACCAGAGTTGCTGGTGTGATGGTTACGGTTGTTGAGGTGGGAAGAAGAAATTATACAAGGACGAAATATGAAAATTTATTAAGTTTTGGGATAACTTATATAACTATGCAAATTTTTGAATTTTGTGAAAATTCATGAGGGTACAAAGTGAAATTTTATTAACCTTAACTTGGAGTATTGATGAAATTGATAATTAAATGAACTAATAAAACTTAAATTGGGGGTTGATTTTCGAACATAATCGTTGAAATATCCATGTATCACCATGGCTTAATTTTACATCAACATATTTAAAATTGGTTAAAATCAAGATGAAGGCGTTGATGTGAATGGTTGGGTATCCATGTATCACCATGAATTTTCCCACCCATTCTTTCAACTAAAACATCATAAGGAAGAACCGGGTTTAGCCACATATCACCATGAATTCAGATATGATTTAAGGGTGTAGTCGTCACATGACCACGTTTGACACAATGAGGTTAGTATAATCATGGACGTTTGGTGTGATATGTTTTGGCTTAATAAGTTTCACTCCCTCTTCGAACCCTCCACGAAAGCAATCAGGTCTCACTGTTGATTGAGATTTACACACACTAAATTTCCTTAGGCTCGCAAGCCTTGCTGTCAAGGGTTCGGAGAACAAGTGTGTCCTTCTTACAATTCCTACATATCCATCACATGAATCATTCTCAAGGAGATGGGTGTAAAGTGGTGGGAATTCTTAAGGAATTTTCCAATTTAAAATAACATCTAGAGTTTTGAACACCCTTATACAAGTCAAGGGTTGTTAGACCAAGCTAAGTTGGGGAGAGTTTAAAATCTCGTGATCAGTAAGTTTTACCCAATGAACGTGAAGGATGAAATGCAAACCAAGATTTTGAACCACAAAGTGGCTGGGACGAATCTGAAGGACTACAACACAAAATTTCTTGAGTATTGTAGGGTAGTACCGTACTTATAATTTTGGTTTGCCAAAAGATGTTAGAGATATGTTTAGATCTTGTCTACCTCAAACTAGTGATTCAACCATGGAATTGGTTGGTTACATGATGAACGGTTTGATAAAAACCCGTGAAGAAGAAAAGAAGGAATGCGTCTTCAAGAATAAGGATAAGGAAAACTAGAAACAACGTCGTGGGGAGAATAAAAGAGACCTCTAGTCATAAATTTTAGTGTGAAATATTTGAAACCGAAGACACTTTGGGAAGTGCAAGTTTGACAATTCAGTCACTTGTCTTTATTGTAAACAAGTTGCTCATACGAAAACTGATTGCTGGAAGAACAAGATAGCTTGTTAGGGTTGTGGTGAATTAGGGCATTTTCAGTCAAAATTCCTAAAGAAAAAGACTGGAGGGAATGGTGCTACTGGTAGTGGCACCAAGAACAAGTCCAACAAGGTAACGCACGAGTCTTTACGCTTAACACTCAGAAGGCACTAGATTTGTCGGACGTCATAACCGGTACGTTTCTAGTGAATAATGTGTATGTTAGGGTTTTGTTTGACTTCGGTGCAAACCAAAGTTTTATAAATAGGAGATATGATAGTTTATGAAATGAACCCTTAGTTAAGCTAGATAAATCCCTCATAGTCTAAACTACGCACGGATCATTTGTTTAGAATATTCGAAGTCTTGAAGAATGGAGAATTTTTATTAGCAGAACAAGTCGTACCAATTCAATTCTTCCCCATGACATTGGATGGTTTTAATATCGTATTAGGTATGAACTGGTTATCCGATAACCAAGCCCGTATCTTATACGATAAGAGGCAATTGAAATCTGTACAACAGATGGAAAGACCATACAAATTGCTGGAGACAATGAGGTTGGTCATGTTAGCTTAATCTTGATGATTAAATCTAAAAAAGGCATGCGTAAAGGATGCTTAGAATTCATGGCATACGTGATAGAAGAACCCAAATAGAGGAAAATATAAATACGTACTAATAACCTCAGAATTTCCCGACATTTTTTTTGAAGAATTGCCAAAAATACCACCGAAGCGTGAAGTTTAATTCAGAATAGATCAAGTACCGGGAGCAACACTTATTGGTCGATCCCCATATAGATTAGCTCCAACAGAAATGAAAGAATTGAAGAAACAGTTAGAGGAACTATTACAAAAATGATTCATAAGACCAAGTTCTTCACCCGGGGAGCTCCGATCATATTCATGAAAATAAAATACAGTTCACTGAGGATGTGCATAAACTACTGTGAGCTAAACAAAGTGACAGTCAAGAATAAGTACCTACTCTAAGATCCTAAGTTCAGGTTATAACCAGTTAAAAGTCCAAGAGGAAGACATTCGAAAGACCGCATTCAGAAGGAGATTCGGGCGTTATGAGTTAACAATCATGCTATTTGGACTTACTAATGTGAGTGATCTTGATTCATCATGATTCATGCATTACTTTAATTATAGTTGATAATGATCGATTAGGGTTTACCGAGTGTACCTATTTATTTTGAGAGAGAAATCGAACAGACTTTGGACACCTCATCTCATAAAATACCAAATACGTTAATTACATCATAATATTACAAGTTTATATAGTTCCAGTCCCATTCGCAAAACATGCTTAGCGAATGTGTATCATTCGCTACGCCATTCAAAAAACAGGCTTAACAAATGTCCTCTATCTCTATATAACAAAACCTCATACGCTAACATTCTCTAGCGTATCGACATGCAAAACTAGGCTCTATTTGCTAGATAGACCTAGCCAATAGACTTTCAATAATTACAAATAAGTCCCTAATCTATTACATATAACCAAAACTGGTTTGCAAAGTCCAAGATTACTAAACTATATCAACAAACTCTCTCTCATCTCGAACTTTGTCTTTATCACTTCACAAAATGTTTGGTCCTCCTATTTTCCCCGCAATGGATCCCACATATTTATAATTTTACCCCATAAACATTAAACTTTAAACAATACCCGTAAAATCCAAGATTTAGTTTTTTAAATTCGCGCAGCTCGGTGATCGATAAAAAATAAAAAATAAATTGTGTTGGATTTTTAAATTTTACGCTAAAACACATTTATTTTTTTTTTGACTTTTTTAAAAACAATTATCAAAACGCACCAAAAGTCTTTTTGTATTTTTCGAATACCAAAATCAAAATTAATCAAAACACAATAAGCAGTACATATTTTTGTGAGAAAGATCACGATATGAGATCCTATTTACTAGTAACGACCTAACTACACTCCCATTTCGACATTATTATGCACATAATTCAATGACGATTGCATATATAATTGTCAACTTTAAACTTTACAAAAATGTTTTAGTAGATTTACGATACGTTTAATGTTCAACTTATCACAAATCTTATGTGGACCTCACATATCAGACACAATTATTATCTAATACAGTATATGCCACATGTATTTTCATTTTTAAATTTTAACTTAATTAGTTGTGACCCATGAAAAAAAATAATAAAATAAAATAAATCTGAAATGTTAAAATTTTCCCTTAAGATCGGTATTACTACACACAGATAAGGTTTACCTTTAACAAAATAAAAAGATCAAATTAGTTGAAGTTGTACAAGGCCTTAATCTTCAGGTCGATACATGACTTTCACATGTGTATGCTTTTAGTATACGAAAAGAAGGTCCAAGACTTGTACGAAACACCAAGAAAATAAATCATAATATTTAGGCCTTAACCCTCATATTGGTATTACTACACGTAAAAAGGATCCAAGACTTAAGCATAAATAAATAAAAATAATGTTTAATTTCTTTGCAAAACAAAAACAAAAATAAGTTAAATTTCTTTGCAAAATGAACGCATGTACACACTAAAATCTTTAAACTTTTGAATTGAATATTTAAAAACCGATATTAACTATGCTTCAAGATGTTATACCACTAGATTTGGCAAGCATTTAGGTTTATATCTTCTCAGCACTTATATGATTTGTCAACCTATCTTAGACTTCATATAATTAAGCTTACCACAATTTTAAGTCTAATTTCTCCATGTTATTGGTATGTTAAATCAATGTACCATCATTTCCCATAAGGTTATTTGAATTTTTATATACTTCAAACGAAAATCATATTCTTTTTGTATTCTTCTAATACCCCCCACCCCCTAAAAATAATAATGAAAGAAATTAAACGAAAACTAGCTATTGAATGTACGAAAACTGCTTTAGACCATTTATACCAAGCAAATAAATGAATCTTGTTTTATCAAACTCTTTGGTAAAAAAGATCATCTTCTTGAAAATTCGTGTGAATCTTCTCCAGAGTGATTAATTTCTTTTCAAAACAATCACGGATAAAGTGATATCGGATTTCAATGTGTTTCCTTTTTTAATGGTGCATGGGGTTCTTCACAATACAAATCTCAGCCGAGTTATCAATATAAATTGGAGTAGTAAGACACTTCAAACTGTAATTCCGCAAATGTTGTTGGATCCATAAAACCTGTGAACAACAACATGGGGCCACCACATATTCTGCTTCAGCGATTGAAGTATAGACCATTGTCTGCTTCTTACACTGCAATTAAACATTAACACACCGAATCAGTATAGGCTATAAGCTCGAGATTCTCGTCCTTAGGATACCATTCCTTGATGTCAGGATTACCCCTCAGATAACAAAAGATTCGCTTAATGTAACATCCCGAAATTTCTAAAATAATATTTAATATATTATTTGCTTCGGGTGAAATAATTGAGTTAGTGGATTAATAATAATAAATATAAAAGGTTAAGTAGGCTAATTAAAGGGAATTAATTATGGACCAAAAAGGAAAGATGGGCTTTGAGTCCATGGGCTTAAGGGAGTATAAATACCCCTTAAACCCTAATCATTTCCATTTCCATCCATATTTTCCATCTTATTCTCTCCACACCTTAAAACACATACATATACTCTTCCTTTTACGCCGCGAGCAAGAGAAGGAGATCCGAGACCAAAACAAGCTAGAATCTTGATAAATCTTAAACAATCAAGCATGATACAAGATCATAGTTTAGAAACAAGCTAACCCGAAGCCTAAAATCGCTTAAAGGTACGTGCTTTAACCTTAAAGGTTACGTTTTTATGAACGGTTTGCCTTGAAACTTAAGCATAGAGTAGATCAGGTCTAAATAAACTATAACGTTACAAACTTGATGATTAAAATGGACTTAACGGACTTATGGTTATATACGGTTCATAAAGGAAACCCTAGATCAAGCCTAGCACGTTTTAAAACTATAAAGGTTCAAGATTGATGCTAAAAACGGGTTAGGTCTTCATGATGGGTTGATAACAAACGTAAAACAGTTAAGAATAGTGGAAAAAGGTGGTTAAAATTATTGATATGGACCGTTAACAATTAAGTAGGTTGGGAATGAGATTAAAATATAGAAAAATGACCTGAAAACACCTGAACTGAGGGTTCTCGGGTCACACCTGATGATTTTCGGTCAACATGGGATTTTGGTCAACGCGAGAACCCGGTCAATACGAGTTCTCGAAAAACGAGAGTTCTCGGTGACCAAGAGTTCTCAGCCACCTTATGGGTTTTCGGCCAAAACAAGTTCTCGGTCAAAACAGTGTTTTCGGCCAACCTGAGCTCTGTGTCCAAGAGTTCTCGGCTGACCAGTTTATGTTTGGTTTGGGCCTGAACCCAGTTGGGCCCAGATGCCATACTAAACAGCGGATTGACCCAGCCAAGCTGCTAAGCCCATATCCTATTCTAAAACAAACTAGTTCATCTTAAGCTAAACAAACAGCCCAACCTAGAGAAATACGTTGGTTGACTAAAGTGCCGACTTAATTAATTATACGGTTAATTAACAAGTATATATATTTAACAGTTAGCCAAGCTTGGTTAAAGAAGGGATTAACCGTTAACGGCGAACGCAATAGGATTCAGGTGAGTTTCTAGCCCCATTCCTTGCTATATTTTCGGGGCTGTGTGCATACTCGATGTGATTAGTTAATACACTTACCTTAATTGGTAAGTGTATGCCATATATGATATATGTGATAGATATGAATGATTGCATGACGATACGCGAACGATCTTCGGATATTGCGCGTACTGTCAGGTTTTAAATAAAGATATGAATATTATATATGGATGATGTATGATCATTATAATCGAATGCTCGTCGGGGCATGAACGATCTTCGGATATTGCATGTACCGACAAGGATTATGATTGTTAAATGAATGATGTGAAGAACGCCTAGAGTGTTCTTATGCTATAATGTATTTATTGTATACGTGAAGTAAGTGTATATAGGTACAAGAATGGTATGTGAGTTCTACGTCTGACATAGTAAGTTAGGATGGCAAATCCCTCTAACTTCCTTTGGACATAGACTTGGCATGTGATGGCGTAGTTAAGGACTGTGCGCCCTATACATGTTACAGATGATAGATGAGAACGTAGTTAAGGACTGTGGACCTTATACGTACTTCAGATAGGAGCCAACATATGAAAGGATTGCAGACCTTATACGTGCTGTAATTGTATTGTGGTAGCATAGGGGAGGACTGTGGACCTCGTTCGTGCTATGAATTAGGTTGCAACATAGGGAAGGACTGTGGACCTTGTACGTGTTGTTAATGTAGGATGGTATAGGGAAGGAATGCGGACCATGCACGTACCATAAATGGTGAACATAGGTATGGACTGCGGACCTTTTACGTGTTCACGACCTTGAGTATTGGTATAGACAGTGGACTATGAACATACTCTCGGTGTATTGAGGTAAGTGATAGTATGTATGTATGTATGATAGAAAGGTAATTGGTTAAGTATGGATACGTATCTTCGGATATGTAAGTATGTATGATATGTGTATGTATTGTATGTCGACTGATTAACTAGAACTCACTCAGCGTAGCTGACTTTTAGTATGCACACAGGTGAGTAGGATGAAGCAGCTCGCTTGAGGGGAACACGTGGTATTGAATAAGAGGCTGGCATTGGAAGACCCAAGACGTTTATTTAGTTATGTTTTAAAGACAGTATGTTTATTAAGACAAGTTATGGATAAATATGTATGTTTTATTGAATGTTTTTATATTCGGCGAATTTTTTTATTAACTCTGATTATTAGAACTATATTGATGAGTAAATCCAACGTCCAAATGTGGGGCACCGGTATCGGGGCCTTACAAGTTGGTATCAGAGCAAAGTTTGAGAGATTTAAGCATCCTACATGCTTAGACTCGAACAGAGAATGGGATTAAAGTAAGAGAAGAAGTAAGATGCCAGTTCAAGAATGCCATCGAGCATTAAGTTCGAGAGATTTAAGCATCCTGCAACACTAGAAAAAAACTCATTTATCCCATCGAGCTCATCTCAAACTTTGTTTGCATTATGTTCTCGAATTCTTTACATCAATCACCACATCGAGCCAAAAATGACATCGTTAATGTAAATATGGACCAAGAGAAGATCATCCTTCATAACCTTGTAGAAAATAGTACAATCTATAGTCCCTTCTGAAAACCCACTATCCAACATATGGTCAGCCAACATACTATACCAAGCTCTCAGGGTTTGATAAACCATATAGAGCCCGTTTAACTGGTAAACACGCTCTGGATAATCAGGATCTTCAAATCTAGGAGGCTGCTTCATGTAGACCTGTGCATGATTAACTCCGTTCAAAAGCGTAGTTTTAACGTCCATCTGATACACCTTAAACTTCTTGTAAGCATCATAGCATGAAAAATTCATATAGCTTCTAGTCTTGCAACCGAGCATACACTTCATTGTAGTCAATGCCGTCTCGTTGATTAAACCCTTGGACTACTAATCTTGCCTTATTTTGCACAATTACCCCCAATCAGCCTTCTTACATTAAAATACCCACTTTGTATAAATCACCTTACGAAAGCGATCAGGCTTCGCTATTAAATACCAAACACCAAGACAAACTAATTTTTCAGTTCATCTTGCATTTCTTATACCCCAAGACGAATCATGTAACTACATTGAAACATTAGTCAGCTCAACTTGGGATAGAAAGCAAGTGTATTGGGCAATACTTTGAAATCTATTGGCTTGACTATGAGCATACACACATAGCAACAGATCTTCAACAACATTATCTACTTGATAGTGTGTACGAACTCCCTCATTCAAATCACTAAGTATATTCTCCTGACTATATAAGAATGAATGCGCAGTTTTAGATGCTTAGTAACTATTGGATGCTTAGTAACTTCAACATATTCTAGCAAGTTGGTGACATTTATATCAGCCGCTTGTTCAGTCACAAGGAGAGAGGATTCACCTCCACTAACCTCATTATCTTCTTGATTTTCAACCAATTATTCTGAGGTTGAATTTTCATAGTCGGCATCATCAGATGTATCAGATAACACATCTGAAACATCAGGTTGAACAAGAACAAAATTAGAATGAGAAAATGAAGAATATGAACCTGGTGAATTTAACAATTCATTCTCCAAATATAACCGAACCAAGTCTTCATTGTGTTCATCGACCAAGGGAGTTAAGGAGTCAAAGAGATCACCTTAATCAAATATCCAGTTCGGTCCCTTGCCCGCAGGAGGTGTGGTCTACCGTTAACAATCAACATGGTACCACTTTTCATCACACCTAGAGAGGAGATAAAAAAACCCTTTATTTAGGTGAAGCATACCCAAGAAAGTACTCTTCAACAACTTTCTCCAAGAACTTTCCCGCATCTCGTTTTAACATTGTGCATGGATATCCGGCTGGTTCAAGAAATTGACGATCCAGCTTACGGTTGTTGAGAATTCCATAACATGTCTTCTTGAACTTATTAATCGTGAGATCCCGGTTACGCGTGTAGCAAGGGGTATTCACGATCTAATTTCAGGATAAGCATGTAACTTTGAATCTGCAAGCATGGTTCTAACCGCTTCAATGATGGTTTTATTCGTCCTTTCAACTGCATCGTTCTGTTGTGGCATGTAAGAAGCTCTATATTCATGATGGATTCCTTGTTGAATACATAAGAACTCCATGATACTATTCTTGAATTCCATGCCATTATCAATTGGAATTCGTCTCACTTTCAGTTTGAAAGTGATTCAATATTATTGATCAGATGTTGAACAAGAATGGTTGGCTGATCTTTCGTGCTCATGAATAACACCCACGAAAATATTGAATAGCCGTTGGTTACTACCATACAATAAAAATATCCCCCAATACTCTCACAATTAACTAGACCGGATAAATCCATATGAAGTTGTTCCAGTGGAGTATTGATTGAGTTGATCCGCATCAAAGGATGTGATTTCTTCTTTTGTTTGCCTTTCTTGCATGAGACATAGTGATTAGTCATATCAAAGTGCTTCAATGATACACCATCCACCAAATCATTTGGCATTAAATGATTCACCTTTCTTATGTGAATGTGACCCATCGTAGCCTTTGAGATGAAACAATTAGTTGTTGAAGAAGATGATGTTATGGAAGCCATGTCAAGAACATAGTTATCTTTCTACAGAGGAGATCTCATGACAACCATTAACTCAGGAATAACAAAGTCGGGCTTCAAGATCACTAATTAAGTATCTGTGAATAAGGTTGTAAAGTTCTTGTCACAGATATGCTAGACACTTAGCAGATTATGATAAACCTAATCACAAAAATTAACTCTTTAAAATGTGATCTTCCCATTGGATACTTGACCATCCTTGGTTATACGTCTACTATTATTACCTTCAAAGGCAGCATAACCTCATTGAATATCTTTAACATTGGAAAGGAGATTAAATATGCTAGTTATGTGTTGAGAACATCCACTATCAACAATCCACTTATCTTCGGAAATAATCTTGGATGAACTCTGCACATGAAAGTGAATGGATTCATTTGAAGAGGTAACCCAATCCTTAATCTTGGGTTTCACCTTAATCACCTTTTGAAACAAAGCAACTTTAGGCTTCTATGTTGGCAAATTATCAACCAGCATCTTTTCATTATTTACCTTTTTCTTCAAGGCATATTAGTCTAACTTATGATATTGTCTTAATGCCAAAGTTTCCTTGGAAATTTAGTCATTTTAGTATTGACAGAAGTTACAACAATCTCAATGTTCTAACAAACATGTTTAACAAGATTAACATGTTTTTTGTTAACCTTCTTTTACTCATTGTTACCCCTAAACAGTCATCTTAGGGTTAACAAACTTAACAACCTTTTGTTTTTTATTTAACACTTCTTGTGTTGATTGTTTTCTCAAAATACTTTTAACCAAAGGTTGCTTATATTTTATTAAAGGTTTCTCAATCTTGATTACCTTATATTAACAATGAATAGCAATGTGACCCTTTTCATCACATGAGAAATAAGTTCTCCTTTTAATAAACCTATGTGGTGAAATAGATCTTATATGCAAATCATCAGGTTAAGAATTTAACAACTTCTACATGAGACTTAACTAACTTTTCCTCTTGTTTTCCTCTTTAAACATCTAGGTTGCAACACTCAAAAAATTTGTATACATATATGACCAAGATGATTTAACAATATGATTTTGTTGAAACAAAGTCAATTGAAATTTTTTTGGGGTTTAGTCTTATTTTTCTTGATTTCCTCAAAAAATTCCAGTCTCTCCATATAAGGTTTCCCACAATTAAAAACCTTTTCCATGCATTCTGGTTTTACTAAATCCAAAGGAAATGCTAATCAACAATAAGCTGATCAACTCCCTTACTTTTGAAACCTTCCAATTTTTCTTACAACCAACTAGATTCACAAATAAGTTCAACACTTCATCTGAGACCACCTTCTTCTTAGATATCTTAGGTGTAACAAAAGACGATGTGTTACCAAGTTTATATTTCTCAGCATTTTTGTGGTTCACAAGGAATATGATTTTCAAGTGAAATATTCTCATTCTAGTGAACCTCACTTGGTTCAAACACATCCTCAATAATGACACCAACATCATTTTTATTAAATACAAGATGACTCTTGTAATGAGGCTTTGAGGTTAATTTTCTAGCAGTTTGCACAACACCATTTGAATTTTTATGAATATGTTTTTCCCTTTTAACAAATTCTACACTCTTTAGTGCGAATACCTTAATCAGATCTCAGATCTGATAGATTATAATAACTAAACGGATCTAGTTCATGATGCTCTTATACGATTATGTATTAATGTTATATCTATTAGTATTGATTGTATATATATGTGTATGTATAATATTAAGATGAAGATTAAGTGAACAATTAGGCAGAGGTTCAATAATCTTTACTCAAAGCTTAAATTAACAGTGAAATTAGTTCACTATATATAGAAGATGGGTCTAGTTCGTTACACATTTAACGAACTAGCCACCCACTTCGTTACATACAATAAACAGAATAAACTTAACGAATCACCCCCTGATTCGTTAAACATCCTTAACGAATCAGGAGGGAACATAACTTAAGTCTAGTTCGTTAAACATCCTTAACGAACTAGATGATAATCTTAACGAACTACATTAAAGTCTTTAATAAATATTACATTAATAAAACGATAAATACATTAACTATAAATACAAAGACTCGAGACGCAAAACCGTGTACTAACAGACACCCCCTCGTCTTGAGCTCTTTGTCTTTAAATTACTTGAAGCGTCTTCTCTGCCAATCTCTACAGCTGTGAATACCATGCTCATGACACACACAAACAACACGTTGGAATTGCATTTCTCGGTCATAGTCTTAACGACGCTCTATCAATATCTTATTCATTAACACGTCATTGTTGGTCTCTGTCAAGTTCACGAGCCACATCGGATCGATGATTTTTATCAGCTCGGTCTTTAAACCTTTACCCAACACAATAACGGCCTCGCCAGTCTTGTTGTCGTAGTACCAGCGGTTGAAGGATAAAAACATGTGTTGATTCAATGTCTTCACCGGCACATGCTTCATGGTCTTTGGCGGTTTTACCTTAAGAACCAACTTCCTTCAACCCGTCCTTGGATCAATCTCTTTGATACGCTTACGAGTACGGACCTGTGGCTTAAGAAATTTAAACCCATGGTTGACCTTGAATAGTAGATGTTGATGAAACATATCTGTGATTCGATCACCCCCACAGTTTATAAACGGTCGACACGCGAGGGTCCGAACATCCCAACGCGGTAATGAAAGAACATCAGTGATCCTTTCATAATATCGGATACCGTTCTCCCATTTGACAATACATACTTTCAACTCAGAATCATAAAGCAATGAAATAATGTCACCTCGCACTTTAGATACGTTCTTGAAAGACGTAATCTGGTTAGCTTGAGAATAAGCGATAGTATCAATCTTCTGCTCTTCATCAATATAACGATACGCTTCAATGATCTTTCGAGCTTTCTTGTCTCGAAAACCAAACCATCTCTGAATGTCAACAATAGTTGGATCATTGATTGAGTCAAATCTTGTATCAACCACACGTTTAACCTTTGATACTTTATTCAAATGATCCTCAAATGCTTTGAACGTTTCCTCAGTATATACCGGAGCACCCTGATCAACATTGGTGTGTTGAAACAAATCAGGGTATTCCTCAACTGTCATATCTTCAATCTCTACCTACTCGTCTTCATAAATAAAAGCCGTATTCATCTGAATAGTTGGGTCATTTAAGATATCTTCATCGTTCTCGACTTCCACATCAGGCTCAGCTTCTAACACGGTCAATTCATCATCATTTAAACCAAGCGGTAACGAAATCTGCTCTCGTGTTAGAGACCTTCCTACAAACTGTCCCTCCCCAATCTCGTCCCTATTCACAACACTTCTAACCACCCCTGATCCATTAACAAAGATGACGGTGTTAGCTTCAATCATCTCAATGGGTTTGCCCGCTGTATAGTCACGATACTCAATATTTTGACAGTGTTAGCTGTGAGTTTCTTTAGGTTCACTACCTCCAGCACCCGAAGAATCTAGATCTTCGTCATCGTTCTTGAGCTTCTTAAATGCATCATCCTAGCATGTTAACTGCAAGATGAGATCCTCTTACTCTATGATCTTCACCCCTGAGACTTAACAATATCACGTAGATCTCTAGTCTCCTTTTGACAGAAAGAGACATAACTTAATAGCTTTTTCTGATTCTCCATGAGACGTTCTTGATTTAGGCGATCGGCAGACATTTTATTTTCGTATAGATGAAGTAAGTTCAAAAGCATATGTGTCTGCTGATCCTGAGACATTGCATTAAACGTAGGAGGAATATGTTGAACTAGACCTTGAGGACGATTGAGCCTCATAAATGAAATATCTTGTGGAGGCATCAACACTGGTGTTGGAGGAACCACCGATGTAGCAGTCGTAGGCCTTGGTATCATAGATAAGATCGACTATGGAATTATACCAAGCCTAGGATCCGATGTAAGCGAGGTCGTCAAAGTTAAATTCGGAGTGCTAGTAGTAAGCGGCACCGCCAGTGTTTGAGGAACGGACGACCTTGGAGGTTGAACTCCAAATGAGATGCCAGCACCGGCCGACACTCGACGCTTAGACGATCCTTCTTTCAGTAACTCCTTCCATTTCCTTTTGTGATGAGTAGCTATAGCACCAGCTAAAGCAGCTTCAACCTCAGTAGGTTGTAAAGCAGAAACATTACCAACACCACCATCAACACCATCATCATCATGATCATCACCCTCATTCCCACTTGGTCCTTCCTCATGCTCAGAATCCGAGTCATCATGGATCCAGCGATCATTGTCAGGGCATACATAATCTGGATTCAACAGATGATCAATAAAACGTTTTGGTCCTAGGTGTATCCTTTCGATAGATCTTCATCCGTCGTACAATATCAGCAGACATATGCTCCAATGGTAACACATCATCCAACAATGTTTGATCAATAACGAGATTAGGAATCAAATCTTCAATAATTAATTGGAGGAACCGAGGATACATTAAAAACTTCTTTCGTTGAACCATCTGAATCCTTGGTAGGTTTCAATAATGCGTATTGTTCCTTAGACTCCATTTGTTATGCTTCCATAATGAATGGTAATACCTTAACAAACTAGCCCTCATTCGTTATGCTTCCATAACGAATGGGCTTACACCTTAACGAACTAGTCTAGATAACTAACGAATGGGCCTCATTCGCTACACAATCCATAGCGAATGGGCCATTTACTATAAATATACATTCTAGACAGCCTATAACTTATTCGATCGCTACGGACACCAAAATCGTGCACTAACATCATCATAAAGGTGGAATAAGAGTTGGGTAATGCATCTTTCAAAGTATCAGTTCTATCAACTTCATCCTTATGGAGCTTATAGTGATTCACTTCAGCTATCAAATGACAATATCTATTCAACATCTTACCTTCTGTCTCATTGAGCATGATGTTAAATGTTAGTGCATGGTTTGGTGTCCGTAACGATCGAATAAGTTATAGATAGTCTAGGTTGAATATTTATTATAAAATGTCCCATTTGCTATGGATTGTATAGCGAATGAGGTCCATTCGTTAGTTAACTAGACTATTCGTTAAGTTAAGCCCATTCGTTATGTAATATAATGAATGGAGGCCTCATTCGTTATGAAGGCATAACGAATGATGGCTTATTCGTTAAGTTATTACCCATTCGTTATGTGTTAACGAATTGTGTCTCATTGGTTACTATAGTGTAACTATTGAGACTAACTTAACGAACGGGAGTGTGTGCCTATAAATAGACAGATCCATGCTCATTTGAGAGTGGATATCACACACGCGAGAGATGTGAAGGATCTGAGTCTAAATTATGCTCTCCATAAGTTGTAATTATTATTATCCACCATAATGTATTCATATCTTAAGCTATTAATAAAGTATCGTATTTATTGTTTAACGATCTCGTGTTTGTTGTATGATTGATGTATTCGATATTAGCGACTAGATCCGGGCTCTATGATGTAACACCCATTCGTTAAGGATGTTTAACGAATGGGCTAATAGTTCGTTATGTATGTTCCCATTCGTCATGGAATGTTGACGAATGGGGCATAATGAACCAATGATTTGTTATGTTTCCTTTTATTGAGTCTTTAATGTTAACGAACTGGACTCCAATTCGTTACGGGATGTGAAACGAATTGGGTCCATCGTCTATATATAGAGGGTTAGTCCTCTGATAATTTAAGTATTGATTGATTAACGTAACAAACCTCTGTCAAACTTCTATCTCAATTAATCCTTCGTATTATCTATTAATCACATAACTATTATACATATATTATTACTGATCAAGGGTATAACAATGAATTAGATCTACACAGGATGAACTAGATCTACAATTGATAACCAATATCATTTAGATCTTAGATTTCAGGTTTCAACAAGTGGTATCAGAGCTTTCGGTTGTTCTGAATGCTCTTGATTAACTTTAATTCAATCAGTACTTGAGTTTTGGTTAATTAGTTATTGGAATTTCTGTCTGATTAAGTTTTTATAGAATTTGATAGAATTAACAGTCGGATCTGTTAATTATGGATTGAATTTGATTTGGTTTATGTTCGGTAAGTATTAAGGAAGGTTTGAGTGAATTGGATTGTGAATTTAAATGGAATTGGATTGAGTTTCGTTTGGATCTGGGTGTGTACGGAACAGGGTATAGGTTTTGGCTTAATTGTGTTTTGAGTTGGTCGATTGAGGTTACAGGATAAAGGTTACGAGATTTGCAATGTGTGTCCGAGTATTTTGAGCTATTACTTGTTCAATTTTGTGTTGATTTGGGATAGTATTACGAATTTTTGTTGGTTATTGATTATTGGTAATTCTGGAAAATTTCCAGATTTCTGGAAAAGTAGCATAAAGATTTGAATCTCTTCATCAAGTGTTTGAAGATTCATTAACAACTGTAATTCGTTACAGTCAATTCGTTAACAATCTTGATTCGTTACTTTTGATTCGTTAGGCACGTGGTCTAATTCGTTAGTAATCCTTCTAACAAACTTGTGCCACGTGGAAAAGTTTGTTATGACCGTTTAACTGTCTAACAACCTTGTTCGTTAGATACTGTAGCAAATTCGTCATCCTGATTCGTTACACGTTCATCTTTGATTCGTCACTTTTATTCGTCAATTGATTCGTCTAGTAATTCTCTATAATTCTGATTCATTAGTGACGTGTCCTTGATTCGTTATTAACTCACTATAATCTAATTCATTGTAATATTGTTCCTTGTTTGTTATTCAGATAACAATCAATTCGTACTTTGGTTCGTTATACTCAGTTCGTTATTGTTAATGTTCATAGTTCGTTATCAATCTTTCACTTTTAATCCTTGAAGTTTGAATTTTGGATTAAATTTGAACTTGTTTGTTTACAATGGCTGGTTTTTTATGCGATGGCTTCTCAGATGGCACTCATGCAGCAAATGTTACACCTTGATGCTGAAATTGGATCTCATTCCAAATGTCCTCGACTGATGAAATTCAGTGATTTTGCAAAATGGGAACCACGTTTTCGTGCTCATCTCGGTTCCGTTCATCCTGATTGTTTCTATTTTCTTGATGAAGTGTATAATGTACCAATGATTGGTGATGAGACTACTGGTTTTACTCCTAAAGCCTTTTAACAATATTCCCAAGAAGAGAAGAAGGCTTTATAGATTGAGATTAAATCATACTCAACTCTCACTATGGCTTTAACTGATAATATATTCCATCAAGTTGGGAGTATTAAGATATATGCTTTATTATTTCAGCATGTTAAAATGAGAAGTATGGGAAATACTGAAGAAAGCAAAAAGGTAATGTTGAAGTTTCAATTTCAAAACTTTAATTTGTTGAAGGAAGAGACTGTTGAGGAAATTACTACAAGGTTTAATCATCTTATCACTGAGATCCTTAAGTTAAAAATGGAACCAGATGAAAATGATAAGATTGACACTTTGAAGAATGCTTTACCTGCTTCACATTCTACTTTTCTTATGGTATTAAAAGAAAATAATTATTTCAAAAACGATGATTTGATAGCTTTAGAGTTTATGTAAAAGATTGAAGCTAGAGAATATGATTTAAAATGTCAAAAGTCATCAAAAGAAGTTCAAGATCCGTCTTTCTATGGAGGAAGTATGCCCTTAATTAGCACTACAGCTCCGTTACTGCTTTTCTCACCCAAAACGCAAATGTGGGATCTTCAGCTTTAGTGATCCAAATGCAAATGTGGGATCTTTTTATGGAATCTAGGTACACTGGAAACACTGGGAGACCTGGTGGATCTTCGTCTACAAACAACTTCACTCCACCACCAAACGTGAACATAAAAGAAGCTGAACAAAACTTTTCATTTCTTTGTGCTTTTATGACTTCGTATGAAAATCTGGTGGGTAGTAAAATTGCAACGAGTGAATTAATTGATGAAGATTATGATCGAGTAGAACCTTATGATTTGAAACTTATGGATCTGAAGTGGAACATGGCAATAATCGTGAGAAAAGTGAAGAAATTTATGCAAAGAACTAGTAAGGATTTACCAACGTTGAACAAGAAAACTGGGTTGGATAAGCTGAAAGTCAAGTGCTTTAACTGTCAAGAATTTGGTCATTTCGCAAAAGAATGTGATAAACCGAAGAAAGAATATAACGGACCACGAAATTCTGAAGAAAGAATGCTGACAAACCGTCTGCTTCGGGATCACAAGCCTTACTGTCTGCTGATGGAATTGATTGGTCTCAACGATTATTATGCAACGATAATCATGCAAACTTGGTAATGTTTGAGATGCATGAAAGCTTTCAAGATGCAAGTGGGAATGAATTGTCATCTGACAACGACACTGAATCGGATTCTGATGATTCATTTCATATGCAGCCAACCACATTTGCTTGCATGGCCAAGAGATGAGGTTAGTTCTTCTTCTTCTAATTATATTAAGTTGTCTGCTACTGTGCCTTATGTTGCGTGTGAGACAAATAAGTCTAAGTTAGAAACTTTGAAAACACATAATGACAGTTTGGTAAAAGAAATTGCTTCACTTTATGATACTTAAAGACAATCATTTGAATCTCAAATGAGATTTAGGGAAAAAATTGAAGCATTGTCTATTAGTAATCATGATCTAAAAGCTGAATTGTCCATCAAAATGACAATTAGTGATCATAAATTTCAAGAAATCTTGAAACATCGATCCAAGATAACAAAACCAGAAAATGAGGTTCTTGAGTTGAAGAATAAGTTGGGCAAATTTAGAAATTCATCATTTTTGCTAAATGAAATTATTGAAGTATCAAGTGAGCAAAAAGATTCAAAGAAAAGTGTAGGTTTTGTTGAAGTATGTCACACCCTCAAAATCCACTAACGGAGTTTTACCGTCAGAGGGTGTGAACTGGCAGGATCGGAATCATCAGTTATAATCAAACCATAAAAACGTTTAAATGAAAATAAGTGCGGAAGCGTAAAACCATAGAAACAATGTTACGTCACGCAGGACGATTTAAAACCAATGATAACAGTTAAAAGTAAGTTTGAATAGTTAAAGTTTTTCAGGCAATGCATGTTCCTAAACCGCGCGCCCGCCTCGGCTACCTGAGAATAACATACTAAAAGAGTCAACACAAGGTTGGTGAGTTTACAAGTTATATAAAAATAAATCGTTTAGCGTTTGCGTTCAGCGTTACAGCGTTTTGCGTTAAGCGTTTTGCGTAACAACGTTACGGCGTTTTGCGTTAAGCGTTTTGCGTAACAACGTTACGGCGTTTTGCGTTACCAGATAGTGTTATGTCAAGTTATATATCGATAGGTAGCTAGTCTATACAACAAGTATTACTAAGTGTTCGACACCGAAGCTGACTCGTTTAATAAGTGCCTTGTCACCAGGTCCTCCAGACCATGGTACGTGTTAGCCAAAATTACACCCGCTCGACCTCCAGTCGAGTTTAGCGTTGGGTGGGGTTTGTCAAACCCAGTAGTACTACTCAACAGTGACTCGCTATTATCCAAATATTAACCGGTTCGATGTGTAGGACTTCAATTGTTTCGTTTGCCACTTAGCCTTTACAAGTGATATATAATTTACTAACAAAATCTTAAATGCGTTTTTCGGAGTATGTTATCTCCCCCAAGTGAAAAGATTTTAAAACAGTTTAAAGGGGTAAGTGAAACTCACTGTTTGCGAAGAATTTCCCAAAATAAATCACCAAGATGCGCGTCACCGAAAAACTCTCTCTAACGTTCTAAAACAACAAAGAGATTTTTCAAAGTGTCGGAATATTATCGAGTCTCTAGACCCGGCACATAATACCTATGCACATAACATGTTTCGTGTTTTGTTTGTGAATCGTGTGTGACTTTAACAAGTGTTTTTGTGACACATCACATGTGTAAGCAATCATATACGTGTCATATATTCATAACGTACATTACTAGCAATTATTCCCCGTAAGGGCATTTTGGTCAACAAATAACAATTAACTAGCCATTATTCCCCATAAGGGCATTTTGGTCAAATTATGACAATCAATTAGCAGTTATTCCCCGCAAGGGCATTTTAGTCAAAACACGACAATTATCTTGCAATCATTCCCCTCAAGGGCAATTTGGTCAAAACACGATAATAAATTAGCAAGTATCATATTTCATGCATTTTCACAAAACTCAGCAGCTAGTTTCACCGAGACAGAAATCCTACTAGAAAGATTGTACTATTTCACCGATCATAGCATCTCAATTAATTTACCAAAAATCATCACAGAAGCACATATGTCTTAGGTTTCCAGAACATATTTTATTACATTTTTATTCCTCATAGTTTTCTCACAATCATCAAATCATTACAGCAAACTCATAACAGTCAAATTCATGCGCAACAGAATGTTATTTGCAATTCCCGTTAAACGAAAAATCCAATAAATGCAAGACCACTGGGGTTTGGTTCCTACCTCAATGAGTCAACTTCCAGAAGTGGAACCAACCCAATTGGTCTCGTAGTTCATGAGGTATAACATTTACAACATAACCTAACAGCAGGTCTCACAGCTCAGCTTTGCACAACGTTTTTGTAAAATCATAAAAGTTAACTTCTACTTGTCCAAAAATTACAAGTTTATATTCTTTAGAAACTAGACTCAGCCTAGTTTACTGTAGTACCAACAATCTCAACCAATTTTCATGTTTACACTTCGTTACAGTCACTTAAACATCAAATACACATTCTGTCCAGAAACTGTTTGCATCCAAACTCAATATATTAACAACCTATGAACTATCATGCATTCATATGACCCTCTAGACTCCATAAACACCATCCATGCACATCAATTACATATTACATACTTGATTAGGGTTTGTGTTTGAACTCAAATCAAAGACACAACAATCAACATGCAACAAGATTCAATCTAGTTATCAAATCATCATTCAATTAACCACAATCATATTAGCTATACACACTTGAAGAAACGTGGATCTACTCACTGGTAGCAGATCTACTTTCCTCGGGTTTTGACTGTACTATTTCACCGATGGTTCTTCTGGATCCGTGTTCTTCCACCTACAAAATGAACAACGCCGTTAACTTACCCCTCAGAAAGGGACAGAGGGGTCCTCTTTGGGGTAACCCTCCGGCGTGAGAATAAGTATGTGTAGGAGAAGATAATAATGTGTGAGTAAGGGAATCTGGAGAGTATTGCTTAATAGCTGAATACTGTATGATTGTGTGACTGTGTGTTTGTATGTAACTGACTGTGAGTGAATGTAATTCAATATGATTGAATGTGATATCACTGCCTGTAACTGTCAATGATTGTGTATGAATGTGTCCATCAAAGTGGAGTTGATGCTGTATTTATAGTGCTAGGGTTTCCACTGATTGGGCTCAGCCTCGTTGGCCTCCTCCAATCGCACTGCGCCACGTGTCCTCTGGGACACCTGGCGCTTTCTCGTTGGTTGTAATCACGTGGTAGCACATGTGTCATGCTGAGTTGTCGACCTTTCATTTAGCAGCTGTCAACATCAGCATATTCTTACTCCTTAAAAAGATACTTTCTAGAAGGTTGTCTGACGTGCACAATCAAGGTTGCCCTAATCCTGATTTGGATAAGGACGAGGTCGATTATGTGCATGTGTGATATGCGCCAATCCTGAGGATGCGCGAGGTCTTCTCTTTATTCTCACGCGCAGATGTTATATGCGCAGATGTGATATGCACGAGCATGTGATATGCGCCGCGCGCTGATGCGCCGCGCGCACATGTGATGCGCGAGTATATGTGTGCCTGGGCATATGATGCCTGAGCATGTGTGGTGCCTGGGCATATGATGCCTGAGCATGTTTTTTATGCGCCATGCGCATAGGTTTTGGCTTTGTGCCCTCATAATGTCTTTATCTTGTGGGTTGACCCGCCTTGCTCGGTGTTGAGGCGGGTACATACCTCTTCAAGCCCCCCAGTCTAATGTGTGTCTTATCTCGCGCTAGCGCGGTAAGATAGATATTAGACTTACTGATTTGGTCTTTTTAATGGGGTTTTGTCTTTTTCTTGGTTGTTTCCATCGTTGCGCGAAGTTCTATCCATTTGGTTGAAACGAAGGGTCAGACGTTTCATGTGCTCGAGGTGCTACAGTTGCCTTTCATGTCCCCTTGCACAGCTGTCTGGAACACGTGTCACGCTCGCATTGGTTTGCACCTGCGAGTGGGGGCGCGTCTCTGCTCCGTGGCAGGTCCGTTACGTTTTTATGTCCCCTCAACAGTGTTAGGGACACGTGCCGCGCCCTCGTTGGCTTACACCTGCGAGTGGGGGCGCGTGAAATCCGATCAGTTGCCACTTTTCTCTCTCCTGGGCCTATAAAAGCATGCCCTTAGCAAAAATTTTTATCTTCATCTTCATTGTTGTGTATTCCAAAGCTTCTATCTTTCCGATTTTCTGGTTATTGCTTCCAAATACCCTGTTATCTGTTGCTGTTGTTATTGTATGTCTGATAGCTCAGACTCCTCTAACCCCTCAATCACCTCTATTGCCTCTCGAAGACGTCGTGTGAAATCTGTGGTGATGTCGACATTGAAGCAAAAGGGCAAGGGGAAGAGGGTTGTTGAGACCACATCGGAGGAAGTAGGGAGGACCAAGGCCACGAAAAGGTGGAATGAAATCCCCTGCAAACTAAGGCAGGCCGATCTCGACAGCCTCATCTCGTCACAGGGTTTTCTCCCTGTGTTTGGCTGCATGTTGCCTGTGGCCGGGCAAACGGCGGCGGACCCGCCTCCCGGCTATATTTCACTGTACACCCATTTTTTCACCCACTGCAACCTTCGTCTTCCGATGACAAGGTTTGTAGGCGCGGTGTTACGTTTTTTCGGGATTCATATATCCCAAGTCCATCCGTTTGGACTTGTGCGCATGACTCATTTCGAGTTCATGTGCAAATCACAGCGCGAGGAGCCCACCCCTCGGCGCTTTCAATTTTTTTACAAGCCCAAGATCCAAGATTCTTGGATCTCCTTTATTCCTCGCAGTCAGAAGGTTAAGTGCAGCACCGTGTCATTCAAGAGCCTTCATGACTGGTCTGAGAGGTTCTTCTACATCAGGGCTGGTGTAATCCCCATCCGCATGACGATGCGCGCGATCGATTCTGCGCCCGCGGATGCGGATGTTATTAAGAACCAAACCGGCGCCTGGGTTAAGAAACTGACCGCCGAACCATCCCCCGCCAAGAAAATTCGCGAGGAGGCGCTGGTGGGGGTCGGCATGAGTAAGCTGTGGACCGACAGCGCGGCGGAGCCTGTCATCCAAGTGGACGGCTTGCGTAAGTTATCGCATTGCTTTATTTCCGCGTTAATAAAATTTGCCTTTGCTGATATTATTTGTCTTGTTTTTGCGCAGTAACCAAGGACTTTTTCCACGCCGCCTACGACGATCAAGTGGAGGGTGGCTCCATCCCGCTGGGCGCTGGGGAGGTGGGGTTCCCAGATCGCTTCGATGACATGTTCATCCCAGTGGATCTGGAATTTGACTTTGATAGCGACGCGCCTGGTAAGCCTTCGCATTTATGCTTATTCCTTTAGAATACCAAAGTTTATTAACAGTTCTGTTGGTTGTATTTGCAGATGCGCTCGAAAACTACGAGCTGGAGCTCGCGGAAGAGGAGGAGGAGGAAGAGGAGGCGCCCCTACTAAAGCACAAAGCTAAGGGGAAATCTGGCGCAGGGGGCAGTAAGAGACAGAAGAAAGATGACACCCCTGTCGCTCATCCCCATGCTCAAACGAAGGGACCTGAGCAAACCCAGGTGTTTACCACCAAGGTTTCTTTAGCTTCCCTACCTGTGAAAGTGGGCAGACCTCCTGTCCACTTGAGGTATGGTGGCGTGACCTCCTCCCTTCGCGCGGCTGAAGAGAGAAGCAGTGTCGCGCCTGCGAAAGGTATACTTTGCTTACCCATAATGGTTCAATGAGGGCGATTCTGATTGAATTATTATTAAATCTTTTCGCATTTGAATGTTTGCAGGACCGGCGACGGTAGCAGATCAGCCGCAGGCGCCACAAGGTGCTGAGGCTGCGCCGGGGGCTGCTTCGAAGTCCCCTGTTCTACCCTCAGAGAAGGGTAGAATGAACTTTATGGCGATGTTCGCCGCGCGAACAGAATTGCGCGAAGGTATGTTTTTCGCCATTGTCTTCTGAATTTTTTGTTTTGATCAAATCATAAACCATTTTTTGTTGTTGATTTGTTTATAGGAGTTGTAGCTGGCGTAGAAGCTGCTGGTGACACTCCTGGCGCCGTTGCCGGCGCCGCTGGTTCTGCTCCTGCTCCTGCTAGTGCTGAGTCTCCCCTTATTGGGATCACAAAGGAGCAGGAAGCCGTATTGCGCGCCGAACTGGCGGCGTCGAGACCTCCCTAGCCTCCTCCTACGCGCAGCCCTCTCCGCGAGGCTGGTTTGGGGCCCTCCAGGTCGCAGGAGAAGAGGCCGATTGAAGAAGATGAGGAGGATGAGGGAGCTCAAGCTGAAGACTCCTTCGGAGTCCGTGCCAGCCCTGCGATGCCACAAGACTTCACAGCGCATACTTCTGGTGGGGCTGGCGCTGACTTTTCTGCTTCATCCCCGCAGGTATGTTTTAATTTATTGCTCCGCTGCGCGTACTTCCATATAAGTATGTTTTTATGACTTAGAACATTTCTTGTGTTTTGCAGGAAGGTGACCACGTTTACCGCCCGAGATGGAATATTAACGAAGACAGTTCCTTCCAATCCATGGGTGTATGCGAGGACTTCTGGGCTCATGCCGTGCCTCCTACTGAAAGGAGGTATCAGGAGGGGCGCACTCGCGCTGACTTGCTCAACGATCACATTTTCGCTGGGTCGGCCTTCTTTTCTGCCTCCCAAGAGCTTCATCGTGATTATATTAAAGTACGCGATGCTCTTGTGGAAGCCCAGCAAGAGGCTAAGGTGGCTGCCTGGAACCTTTCTGATGCTCGCGCACGAGCTGAGAAACTCCAGGCGGAGCTCAGCGAAAACCGAGCAAGTGCCAACACCGCCTTTATTAAGCGCGGGCATGAGCTCCAAGCTGCGCGGGAGAAGCAGCAGGTGGCGGAGGCCGAAGTTGCCAAGTACGCGCGGAGAGTGCGTGACTTGGAACTGGAGGCGGAGGCGCGTGACCAAGCTATCGTCCAGAGTATCACTGAGAAATCATCACTGGAGAGCGAGGTTGCGCGCCTGAAGAAGTATTTGGCGGCCGCGCAGGTCGATAGAGATGAGGCCTTGGCGACGGCAGCGTCTAGCCGGGAAGCACTTGATGCTGCGCAGGCGGAGAAAGAAGAAATTTTGGCGGCAGCAGCGTCTGATAGAGAGGAGCTAAAAAAGACCAAGGAAACTGTTGAGTTATTAAACTCCCAGGTTCCCGCCCTCGAGACGTCTGTTGCTGGCCTCAGCGCAGGATCGCCAATGGCTGGTGTCACAGGGCATGACTCGTTGCGCTTTGGCGATGAAATATTCTGGCGAGTTTCAGGCCCTTGTGATGGACTGCAATGCTGCCGCGCGCCTGGTGGGTCGAGCTGAAGGGTTCACGGATGGCTATGAATATGGCATGTTAAAGAAGAACCCATCCGAGTACCCTTACAAGAGCGACGCGGCCTGCGCGGACATGGCCGCGGTGGGGGAGAAGTATATGAATACTCCCATCCCCATCCTTGTGCAGGTACCTTGACCTTAATGAGTTTTTCTTGATTAATGTTCCAAGTGTTTTGTACTAAATACTTTTCTAATGATTTGCAGATAGCTGCGCTTGCTGACCAGCCCGACCTCGGCGCGCTAAAGAAGTTGCTCGATGAATGCGAGGGGGCTGGTGGCGATGATGGTGGCGCGGGGGATGTTGCCCCTGCCAGCGGCTCTGGCGCGGCGAAAGAATCTGCTCCTGACACCGTCGTAATAGAAGACTCCATTGAGGAGGAAGAACTTGACTATGGTCAGTTCGGAGATGAGGAGCGGGCCGCGCCAGATGCTGCGGGAGATGATGAGGGTGATGAAGTGGCTGACGTTGATGTGGAGACTTGAGAAGCCCTTCATCTTTCTAATTTTTTTTTTGTTTTTTGTTATACTTGTAATTTGTAACTCATCACACTTGTAAATTTCAATGCTATGGAATGAAATTTGTTTTCCCTTTTTCACATCTTGCGCATTTCCATTCATCTCTTCATGTTTGCTTGTATAGATATAAGATATGCTTGCACGTTAAAATAAGAACAAGGTTGTAAGGAAATTATTTACTTAACCATAGTCCTATTTTGTAAGTGGTTTCGCAGTATCTTGTTTATGCTGACACGCGCGATGACTTTTCACTATTCCTTTTTTTGCGCGTCGTTGTCGCGCGTTTTTTATATGGAATTATGAGTTTTAGCCATTACATGTCAGCATGTGTTACTCAGATATCCACTATGATTCCGTGCGCGACCTCGACCTGAGACCTTAACAACTATGATTTGGCATGTACTTTGCCTTAGTTGTGTTTAGGGATTTTTATGATCAGGCTGCGCGGGATGTAAGATGGATGTTTGTGAGTGTTTTGAGCTAAGGCTCTTTGTTTTGGGCTAAGGCCCTGACGTTTTTAGAGTTAAGACTCGTTAACGTGTTTGAGCTAAGGCTCGTAGGTTTGGGCTAAGGCCCTGACGTTTTAGAGTTAAGGCTCGTTAACGCGTTTGAGCTAAGGCTCGCGCATGTATGTTTTACTTCGTTTTATTTTGTTTTGAAGTCAATATAGTGTTGTCATATTGCTCCAAATTAATAAAGGAAGTGTGAAACATGTATGCAAAGGTAATAGAACAAATATTGAAAGATAGCGCGAATCATCATTCATGATGGCTTAAAATCCTTGATTACATATTTGAATTTTTACATGAAGCATTTTCTAAGCTGTGCTGCGTTCCACGCGCGCGGTATCTTTTTTCCATTCAAATCTTTTAAAGTGTACGCGCCTTTCCCCAATTCTTCTGAGATTTGATAAGGTCCTTCCCAATTGGGGGACATTTTTCCTGGGGGTATTGCGCGGCTAGCTTCATTGTTTCGAAGGACAAAATCATTTTTCTTGAAGTGGCATTCTTTAACGCGCTGATTATAATATTTTTCCAGCTTTTTCTTGTATTTGGCTTCATTGATGATAGCCGCTTCTCTGCGCCCTTCAAGCAAGTTGAGGTCCAATCTTCTTTCGCGCTCGTTATCAGTCTTGCTCATCATGAGTTCCCTATGGGATGGGCATCCAATTTCTGCTGGGATCATAGCCTCTTTCCCATAGGTTAGGCTGAACGGGGATTCGCCATTGCTAGTTTTGCTTAATGTCCTGTGCGCCCACAGGACATTAGGTAACTCTTCGACCCAAGAATGGGATTCTCCTTCCAACCTTTTCTTCAGCCCATTTAACACACTTTGATTCGCGCGCTCCACTTGGCCATTCCCTTGGGGGTGGTAGACCGAAGTTAAGATTTGGTTGATGTGCAATTCTTTGAGCCAGCTGGATATCTTCCTGTCAGTGAATTGTTTGCCATTGTCACTCACAATTTCCATAGGAAGGCCAAAACGGCAAATGATGTGGCTCCAGATAAATTGCTTCATCGCCTCAGCTGTGATTTTTGCTAGTGGCTTGGCCTCAACCCATTTTGTGAAATAGTCTACCGCCACTACCAAAAATTTCACTCGCCCTTGCGCTTGCGCCAGGGGCCCCACAATATCAATGGCCCATTTGTGGAAAGGCCATGCGGAGGTCACTGGAATCAAGTTGTTCTTTGGCCGCATGGTGTTTGGCGCGTAGCTCTGACATGCCTTGCATTTTTGGATTTCTTTTAGCGCATCCAAGTACATGCCTGGCCAATAGTAGCCTGAGCTCATTGCCTTGGCAACCACCATGCGCGGGCCAGCGTGTATTCCGCAGATTCCTTCGTGAATCTCCCTAATCACATAGCTTGCTTCTTCAGCATCCAGGCATTTCATGAGTGGTCCAAGATAAGAGCGTCGATATAATGTACCATCAAGTAGTTCATAGTTCTGCGCCTTGTGTCTTATCTTTCTCGCCTGTGCGCGATCGTTTCGGTAACTTCCGCTCCTTCAGGAATTCCATTATTGGAGTTATCCAGGATGAAGGGGTTGTATGAATTACAAGGACAGATTGCGTTTGCACTGACGGGTTGCTCATCACTTCCACCCTGACATCTTTGCCAAAGTGATCAAAATTAGTTGATGCCATCTTACTCAACGCGTCAGCGGCCTTGTTTTCGCTGCGCGAGATGTGTATGATTTTGAAGAAGTCAAACTGCTCAACGAGCTTTTTTGCCTGCTCTAGATATAGAGGCATGGTGTTCTCCTTGGCATCATAAAGGCCATTGACCTGTGCAGCTACCAAGTAAGAATCAACATGGGCCTCTAGCCTTTTAACTCCAAACTTGCGAGCAATGCGCAGACCAGCCAGCAGGGCTTCATACTCAGCTTCATTGTTGGTACTCTTGAAGTCCAACCTAATAGCATAAGTATATTCATGATTATCAGGGTCCACCAGTTTGAGGCCTGCGCCGGACCCTTCGCTGTTGGAGGCTCCATCAGTGAATAGCCTCCAAACATCTTCTTCATCATTTGCTCGCGGAGGGTCTACCTCGCGCTGAGCTTCTTCAATCTTTCCCTCTGGGATTTCCATGATGAAATCCGCTAAAACTTGACCCTTTATTGCTGGACGGGGCTTATAGGTGATCGTGTGTTCACCTAATTCCAGCGCCCACTTTGTCAGCCTTCCGGAGAGCGCGGGGCGTCGCAAGACTTGCTGGATGTTGTAACCTGTCAGAACTTCAATAGGATGACCATTGAAGTATCTATGAAGCTTTCGCGACGCGTGTGTTAGTGACAAAACTAACTTTTCCATGATGGAATAGCGCGTCTCAGGGTCTGTCAGCACCCGACTCACATAGTATATTGGCGTTTGGATCCCCTTGCGATCCACCAATAATACTGCGCCGATGGCGCGGTCTCCAGCTGACAAGTACAATGTAAGGGTTTCGCCAGGAAGTGGAGCTGTGAGCGCGGGCAGCTTTATGAGACATTCTTTTATCTCACTGAAAGCTTGCTCAGCCTCAGGCGTCCACTTGAATTGGCTCTTCTTCAAGCAGTTCCTCAAAGTGTTAACGAATGGGGTAGATTTGCTGGCGTGGTTCGCTAGGAACCTGTTGATTGACACCAATCTACCATTCAGCTTCTGAACCTCCTTCATGGTGGATGGTGAAGGCATGTCAAGGATGGCTTCCACCTTTTCAGGGTTCACCTTGAAACAATCCTTAGTGACCATTACACCCAGAAATTTCCCCTCTTCAGCGCCGAAAGTACATTTGCTCGGGTTAAGCTTCATGTTGACTTCCGTTAAGCGCTGAAGAGTTTCCTCGATGTCTTTGAGCATTTGTCTCTCCTCCCTGCTCTTGATCACCAAATCATCAACGTAGACTTCTAGATTTCTTCCGATTTGTTCACTGAAAACCGAATCCATAAGTCTCTGATAAGTGGCGCCCGCATTCTTTAAACCAAAGGGTATTTTTGTGTAACAAAAAACACCTTTGTCGGTTCTGAAGGCAGTCTTGTCTTCGTCTTGTGGCGCCATTTGAATCTGGTGATAGCCTTTGTAGGCATCCAGGAAACATTTGAGCTTGAATGGCGCCACGGAGTCCACCTTTGCGTCGATGTTTGGGAGGGGGTAACAGTCTTTCGGACATGCTTTGTTGAGGTCCTTGAAGTCAATACACATCCTCCATGACCCGTTGCTTTTCTTTACCATCACAGGATTGGCTACCCACGTCTGGTATCGGATCGGGCGGATGATGTTTGCGCGCAACAGGTCCTCAACTTGCTCATTCATGGCCTTCGCCTTTTCATCCCCCATGATTCTCTTTTTCTGAGCAATTGGCTCCACCGACTTGAACGTGTTAAGAGAATGTTGCGCCAAGTCTCGCGGGACCCCAGTCATATCGGAGTGTTGCCATGCGAAGACCGACGTGTATTTTGTGAGCAACCTTTTCATTCTCAATCTCGTTTCGTCTGAAATGGTAGCGCCAATTGTGACCGTTTGCTCTGGGAATTTTGGGTTTAAAATCCACTTCTCTGGCGCATTGTCCGCCATTGGAAGTTTCATTCTCCCTTCCCGCGGCGTACTTGTCACTGCGCACAAATGATCGCGGTAAACAAATGTTACGCCTGTTGGTGTAGGGAACCCCAATGCGCCGTGCGCTGGCGACGGTACAGCATTAAATTGGGCAATCGTTCCCCTACCCAGGATCATATTGTGGCATGACGTGGTGGGCAAGACCAAGAAGTTGACAACTTCGGCTCGCTTGTGCTCATCATCCCCCATAGTTAGTTCAAACTGAATTTGACCTAGGGGATGGATGATTTCATTTGAAACACCACAGATTGGTGCGTTCACCATCTCGAGCCGCGCTTGGTCTGCCGGGTCTAACTTTCTGAAACATTGCTCATACATAATGTCAGATTCGCTTCCAGTGTCCACCAGGACCTTTGACACTTCGTAATGAGCAATGTGTGTGGTGATGACGAGAGGGCTGCTGATTGAAGGGCCTCCCCTGATTCTTGGGAAGATAACTTGCTACTCGCGCCAATCTCCGTGGATATGCGCGCTTCTCTTTTTTGACGTCTGCCCTTGTCGCCCCCCCTCAGCCACACAGATTCTTTTGTATTTCTTGCTGGCAGAGGCTCCTTCCGGTTGCTCATCCTCTATTCCTGGGTTTTTCACCAAGTGAGCCAGCCTGCCTGATTTTACATCCTTCTCGATCGCATCCTTTAAATGATGGCATGCGTCGGTGTTGTGGCCCGGGGACCTGTGAAATTCACAATATTTGCCACTGTTTTGCGGTCCCTTGTAGTGTAGTTGCTTGGGGGGCTTGAATTGGACATTCTCAGTACTTAACACCTGTGAAGGTGTTTTAGTGAGGGGAGTCCATATTCTTGGCAGAGGTCTGCTAGGATCTCTGCCGCCCACCCTCTTGTCACCCTCCCCGCGATTACGAACATCTTTTTGGGGCTGGGGTGAGCTTGGTTGCGTTTGCTTTTCTGCGGAAGAAAAACTTGTTGGTTGCAACCTGGACCATACAGAGTTCTGTTTGGCCCTCTTCTCTTTGCTGCGCGGTGATTCAGCCTGATGCGCTCTTTCTCTTGCCCTATCTTGGGCAATCTGCTTTTCATTTCTCGCGAAGACTCGCGATGCTTCCATTAGTTTTGCCCAAGTGGTGGGCATACCATCTCTGCTTACGAGAGCTCGGCGGAGTTGATCACTGCGCGCGCCTTGTATAAAAGCCACGCGCAGGAGTTGCTCAGTTATACCCCCGATTGCCAGAGACTCCTGATTGAAACGAGTGATGTAGTCCTCAATCGTTTCATCATTCCTGCGCACGCAGTGCATGATGTCATCAGGATCGCGCGTGTGTCTGCGCTGCTGTACGAAGTGGGCTTGGAACTTTTCCAATAGTTCCTCGAACCCATCAATTTGCCCAGTCGGCAAGCTCTCGAACCAGACACGCGCCGCGCCCGTAAGGCAGCGGGCAAACATGTGACACCATGTTGGCATCGTCCAGCTCTCTAGGTTTCCCGTGTTATAGAAACCTTGCAAAAAGTCATCTGGATCTGTTGTGCCATCATATTTGCCCAGACCACTTGGCATCTTGGTCTTGTGCTGGATGGGGGCCTTAGCGATGCGCTCAGTAAATTTTGAGTGCTTCACTAAGATGGCTGGCCTGTACGGCGTGGTTACGTCCACTTGCCCCCTCACTGGCGGGCTGTACGGCATGTGCAGATCCAGATCTGCTCTGGCTCCAGGCGCCATGTTCACAGGCGCGCGGAGTTGTGAGCCTCCTGCATGAGTATCTCGCGTCTTCCTCATGCTATGCACTTCCTCATCACTGAACTCAGTGTGTGCAGTGTGAACAGAATGTCTTGTAGTCTGCTTATCAAACGCTTGCCTTTGTGTTTGGTCGGCTAGCTTTTTCTGTTTGACCATTTCATTGTACTTTTCCATTAGACGCCGCTGCTCGTTTATGAGCCATTCATTCGGATCATTTGCTTCTTCTTCTGGACCCATTGGTCCTTTCAGTTTCGCGCCGGCAAGGTTTTGTAACGTGAGATCGTCTGGAGGAGTTTCAGTCTGGCCGTGAGGGGTTGTGATGAAGGGACGGTTACTGGTGGCGCGCGTAGAATCACGCGGCACCCTCAGAAACTGCTGTCCCTCATTGACACCCTCACGTTCAATATCCTCCAGAGCTTGATCAGCGTTACGAACGCCAGAAACCATGGTGATTGATTTTTTTTATGTAGATCTGATGAGATCTGATTGCCGTTTGTAACAGTGGATGGCGCCAATGAAGAAACGTGGATCTACTCACTAGTAGCAGATCTACTTTCCTCGGGTTTTGATTGTACTATTTCACCGATGGTTCTTCTGGATCCGTGTTCTTCCACCTACAAAATGAACAACGCCGTTAACTTACCCCTCAGAAAGGGACAGAGGGGTCCTCTTTGGGGTAACCCTCCGGCGTGAGAATAAGTATGTGTAGGAGAAGATAATAATGTGTGAGTAAGGGAATCTGGAGAGTATTGCTTAATCGCTGAATACTGTATGATTGTGTGACTGTGTGTTTATATGTAACTGACTGTGAGTGAATGTAATTCAATATGATTGAATGTGATATCACTGCCTGTAACTGTCAATGATTGTGTATGAATGTGTCCATCAAAGTGGAGTTGATGCTGTATTTATAGTGCTAGGGTTTCCACTGATTGGGCTCAGCCTCGTTGGCCTCCTCCAATCGCACTGCGCCACGTGTCCTTTGGGACACCTGGCGCTTTCTCGTTGGTTGTAATCACGTGGTAGCACATGTGTCATGCTGAGTTGTCGACCTTTCATTTAGCAGCTGTCAACATCAGCATATTCTTACTCCTTAAAAAGATACTTTCTAGAAGGTTGTCTGACGTGCACAATCAAGGTTGCCCTAATCCTGATTTGGATAAGGACGAGGTCGATTATGTGCATGTGTGATATGCGCCAATCCTGAGGATGCGCGAGGTCTTCTCTTTATTCTCACGCGCAGATGTTATATGCGCAGATGTGATATGCACGAGCATGTGATATGCGCCGCGCGCACATGTGATGCGCGAGCATATGTGTGCCTGGGCATATGATGCCTGAGCATGTGTGGTGCCTGGGCATATGATGCCTGAGCATGTTTTGTATGCGCCATGCGCATAGGTTTTGGCTTTGTGCCCTCATAATGTCTTTATCTTGTGGGTTGACCCGCCTTGCTCGGGCGGGTCAATATGCACGAGCATGTGATATGCGCCGCGCGCACATGTGATGCGCGAGCATATGTGTGCCTGGGCATATGATGCCTGAGCATGTGTGGTGCCTGGGCATATGATGCCTGAGCATGTTTTGTATGCGCCATGCGCAAAGGTTTTGGCTTTGTGCATAATGTCTTTATCTTGTGGGTTGACCCGCCTTGCTCGGTGTTGAGGCGGGTACATACCTCTTTCACAAAATCGGCTGCTAGGGTTTGTTATTAACCTAACAAACATCAAAATCAAGCAACAAGAATGTATAGGGTAATCAAGTATACCTTCCCAGCACCTAGTTCTTCAATCAAGGGCTTGAATTGATGTTGTATGTGTGTGTATTGATTGGCGGCAGCCAAGGGACAAGGGGGGTGAGGTTTGCGATCGGAAACTTGGGAGAAGAATAATAATAGTTAGGGTTAATTGTTAAGGATCTATTTATAAACACACAAGTTACACTCAAGTCCCTCCACTTCTAAGTATTACTTTTCTAGCCTAACTAACTTGTTTTCATCCTGAGTTAACGTTTATAACCATGTTATCACATAACACATAAGTCTAACACATAATTATCACATAATTACTGTTTTGACGTTTTTCGTTTATTTATCAATCGTTTGCGTCAACTCATTTGCGTTTCGGTGCAAATCCCGAAAGACTACACATGTAGTAAGTGTTAAGCGTCATTTAAACCCTAGTTTAAATGTAATGAAGTGTGCGTTATAGATTTAGTGATCTTAAGTTTGAATTGACGGAGTTGAGTTAACGGAGTTAACCTGAAATTGACGATTGTCACATCATTCCCATGTTAAAGAATTTTCGTTTCGAAAATTTGAGTCAAGTCGTGATGAGTGTCTGAAAGAGTAAGAAAAAAAATTTCAGTTTGTCATAAAGTACCACCACCATTTCATAATGACTACACAGCAAATCCATTTGCTGGAAATGAGGAAACTGTTGTTAATGAACGGGTTGTTGAAACAAAATCTAAAATTGCTAAAAATGACAATGTGAATGTTCAATCTTTATCACAAAAACCTCATATTCAAAGCAAAAAGGTCTTTGTTGAATATAATGTTGAGAAAGTAATCATTGAGGATGTATTTGAACCGGATGTTGTACACAAAAATTCAGGACATTCCACATTCGAATCACATTTTATATGATCCTCATGAATTTGAGGAAGCTGTGTATGGTTCAAATACAACTCAAGTGCAAAAGGAGATACAAGTTAAGGTTAAATCAAAGAAATCTGAAAAACAAAAGTTTCGGATGAGGATTTGCAGCGTTTTGTCAATCCTCCAGTTTCAGATTCTTCAACTAGACTTGTGTTTAAGCTAAAAGGAATTAGCAAAGTTTTCACCGAGAAAGACATTCCGCTTAATCTAATCAAGCCTGAGTTGAAAGCGTCTTTCAAAGTGAAACTTCCAAGATTCAAAATCTTGAACAAGAATTTGTGAAATCTAAGACATCAAATGTTGTGGATCCTTTAGTAAAAGCAAAACAATTGTTAAAATCCTCTAAAAAGGTTCAATTTGTAAAATCTCATGGAAATGATTCATTGCAAAGTTTTTCTACTTGTTCAAATATGGATTTCTACATGAAAAGGAAATCTGTGACATTTGATGACTTAGATAAAGGTCCAATTTTTGGAGTTTATCATCAACCTTCGGTTGCACATGTTTCTGCACCACCTCACCGTGAACGTGTTGATATGAGGACTTGCTTTCTCTGTGGTGAACAAGGTCACGTGATCGGAAACTGTGGATTGAAGAAATCTCAAAATTTTCATCCATTTATCAAGGAACAATCTAAATCCGTTCCTGTGATAACGAAGATTTTGAAAAGACCAATGTCGTTGGATGATGAAACTTACATTATGTTTTCTGATGTGAATCCTCGTAAAGTGGTTCATATTAATAAAAAATTGGTTAATGTAAAACCAAAATTTGTCCCAACCGAACCTATTTGGAAGAATGTGTATACAAATGTCGTTCAAGCTGCCTATTTAAGACGAACGTCTAAACGGCCTTTAACTTATTCACATGTTGCTGAACAATGTTTGAATTTTGTTAATTTTGATTCAAAATGTGAAACACAAAAGGTGCCCAAGACTGAGGCCTGGGCTGCCTTTTTGAACTGATCACTTTATGTTTTTGTGTAGGGTTCATCCAAGACTGTGTCTTGTGAAAACTGGATCATGGGCAGTGGATGCTCTCATCATATTACCGTCAATATCAATCTTCTAACAAATGTCAAAAATATTCATGGAGGTTATGTTGCTTTTGCTGGAAATTCGGGTGGTATGATAACACAAGAATGTGGTGTTTCAAATGGGCATATCACATTTGAAAAGGTCAACTACTGTGACAAAGTTGATCATAACTTATTGAGTGTGTCACAAATTTGTGATAAAAAGTACACTACCGTATTTAATGATAAGAAGTGCATAATCCTTAAACCGGGATATATCATTCCCGAAGATATGGTTGTCATGCGATCCCCTAGATTGAATGATATTTGCGTTGAACATGAGCTCTAAGGTATCTACTTCTGTTGAGACGTGTTTCGTTTCTAAGGCAACTGAAAAGAACACGATTCCGTGGCGCAGAAGGATGGGTCATATTCATGTTCGAAAGATGAATTCTTTAATGGCAAATGACTTGGTCGAAGGTGTTTCTTTGAAACCCTTTAAGTTAACTCACCACTTTATTGCTTGCGAGAAAGGCAAACAGAAGAAAAAGTCACACCATTCTAAGTTAATCAATACCATTGATACTCCTTTGGAACGACTTCAAATGGATCTGTTCGGTCCAGTGAATCGTGCAAGTTTTGCTGGTGATTGGTACTTTTTAGTTGTCAATGATGACTTTCAAGATATTCGTGGGTTTTATTTATGAGTTCAAAAGATCAAACACCCATTCTGATTCAAAATCTAATCACTAAGATCGAATCATTGTATACATTGAAAGTGGGACGTTGTAAGTCCCGAATTTGGATCACTACAATTATGATATCAACGATCTATGTGTTGGTGCGGAATTCCAACACTAGATGATTCAAGAATACAAGGGACACAAACACGTAACACACAATACTTGCTTCAAAACACACGTATTATTATACGTCGGGTGCTTAAGCATGATGATTACAAACACGTCTAGTAAACACGTAGACGGCAAAACAAATAACTCAGTGAACAACCCTATACCCTATACAATACGTGCTATATATAGGGGACCAACACATAAGCCCAATAGTAACCGAAATCCCACCTATATCCCAAGGGATCTCGGTTTACATACGCGGCCCAAACACATATAGACTAAGTACAAACCACTCTAATCTAGGCCCAACAAAATCCCCCTTGGTTTGTAGCTTGGTCTTCAATCGTGCTCCATGTAATCAATGTCAGCATCTTTCAATGCACCAGCACAAAACTTGCACATGATAATAGAAGCTACCATACTCGTGTATTCTTTGGCAGCCGTCTCAAAAATTGAATCAGCTATTATCTGGAACGTGCTGAGAGTATTGATATCCTTCTCCCAAACTTTAGCAAATCCCTTGGATCAACAAATCTATATTTCCCTTTGCTCTTTTGTAATTTGACAACAATAGTGGCAATTATACTATCATACATCTGAAACCTCATGTTGTCCAATGTGCCATCTGGAATCGCATCAGGTACAGGAATGTGAGTGGCCTTCTTTGTAGCAGGCCACATAACGTTGACCATTGTCTTTCCTGTTTTTGGATCCACGACCCCCTATGCTTTCTTCAAGAACGACTCAGCAGTTGGCATTGTCGGAAAGCCTCGATCAACTTGACTTCTTAGAAAGTTCCAGAAATCCCTACCACGTTTATCATTATATGGGTTGTGGAATGGAGAGTTTATCAAATCACTGAGATCCACTTTAGTCTAAGAACCAAAGTCTTTCATCTTCTTGTAAAACTCAGTGGTCCCGGACTTCCTCTTAACCCACCACATGTTCTTTTCAGCATCAAAACCCCATGACACAACTCCTGAACGATCACCATATTTATCTGAAAAACCCTTCTGAAACGTAACAACGAACCTGTCTGGATGGTCTGATGATTCGACATTCTGATTGAGTTTTTAATTACCAACATCTTTCTCTGAATTCTATCTTATTTTCTTTGGTGATTGGTGTTTCAGACATGTACTGCTTCAACGTCTCAGATTCATATATGTTGTCAGCTCGGCGAATATTAGAGTTACCACCTTGATCAACGTTGGGCGTCTTTGAACTTATATCAGAACTGCTCTTGAATTCATCTCCAAAATTCTGAACAAGTTTTTGTTGGAGATCTAGGTATATAGAAGTTAGTTCTCCCATGCTATAATGAAGCTCTTTAATCTTGGAATCTTTATCAGTGTTGCTTGATTCCAATTCCTGAATGTGTACATCTTTAATGACAGAATCTTGTTCGAGTTCAAAAACTCGACGTTGAAGAGCTTGTACATCAACTGGAGCATCTTCAACACAATACCCTTGCCTTTGTCCTGTAGAAATTTTTCTTACATGGAAAGAATCTGAGCAATCTTATCATGAACGCCAGAACTTAACTAACCTTGTTTTTCTGGGCATGATGAATCGGAAGGAGCAGCAGTGAACGGTAGATCAGCCTAATCAGCGCGTGGAATATCTGACTCAAAATCAAAATCACAATCACGAGCAATGTCATCTAACACCCGATCTTGAATTAGTGGCTCTGCAGTGGATGAACTTGGTATAACTTGAGTCTCTGGAGCATGTGACTCAGGTTGATGAGTTTGTTGTTGTAGGCTAGTGGTTGTGGTTGTTGTTGGTGTTGTGGTTGTTGTTTCAGTTTCAGGAATTAGCACGTCCAATCTAGAATCTTTCTTTCTGCGTTTTCGTGGAATGAGATCATTGGCTGGTTCCTCAAAAACCTCATCTTCTTCATTTACATCAAATGCTTGAGGAGGCTTCAGAGCAGTTGATTGTAATAATTATTTGACAGCTTCAAGATCACTTGATTTCTTAGCATTCAGAGCAGTATCTGTCTCATGGTGTTCTATCTCATCTTCTTCATCTGAACTAATCACAAAGGCAGCAGAACGTCTTTGAACTGGTGTCACATGTTCATCGGCAATTTGAGCGGTAACTTGTACTGCTTCAGTTTCAGCAAATCTGCCAAATTTTTCCAACGCATGAAGGCCGTGATATACAATCTTGGGGCCTTTCCTGGATTGTTTCATTGACCGAAAGGAGTTGGGTCCCATCGACTTCATATCTAAAGTATCAACGGATCTGGCGAGGTCAGTGTAGTGTGAGTCGAAAATCATCTGAAGAAATCTAGGATACATGAGAAACATCTCCTTCTTCTTCCCTTTTAGATTGCTCGTCATCTCCTTCAAGACAAACTTGGAATATTGTAATTCCAATCCATGATCAGAGAAGTGATAGTAGACATCTGAGTATGACTTATATCGTCAGAACCCCCCTTTTCTTCCCGACATGCATGTGAAGAACGTGTGTATCAAAAACATCTAGTATGGGTGAATGTCACACCCTCAAAATCCACTAACGGAGTTTTACCGTCAGAGGGTGTGAACTAACAGGATCGGAATCATTAGTTATAATCAAACCATAAAACAAAGTTTCAAAACCATGAAAACGTTTACGAGTAATTAAATGCGGAAGCGTAAAAACCATAGAAACCAATGTTACGTCACGCAGGACGACTTAAAACCCAATGATAATAGTTTAAAATAAGTTTGCATAATTAAAAGTGTTTCAAGCAATGCATGATCCTAAACCGCGCGCCCGCCTCGGCTACCTGAGAATAACATACTAAAAGTGTCAACACAAGGTTGGTGAGTTCACAAGTTTACATAAAATAAAGTGTTTAGCGTTTGCGTTCAGCGTTTTGCGTTAAGCGTTTTGCGTTACCAGATAGTGTTATGTCAATTATATATCTATAGGTAGCTAGCCTATAAAACAAGTATCACTAAGTGTTCGACACCGAAGCTGACTGTTTATCATTTGCCTTGCCACCAGGTCATCCAGACCATGGTATGTGTTTAGCCAAGATTACACCCACTCGACCTCCAGTCGAGTTTAGCGTTGGGTGGGGTTTGTCAAACCCAATAGTACTACTCAACAGTGACTCGCTATTATCCAAATATTAACCGGTTCGATGTGAATGAAGGACTTTAGTTATTGCGTTTGCCACTTAGTCTTTACAAGTGATATATAATCTATATTAACAAAATCTTAAATGCGTTTCGGAGTATGTTATCTCCCCCAAGTGAAAAGCGTTTAAAAAGTTTAAAAGGGGAAAGTGAAACTCACTGTTTGCGAAGTATTCCCAAAATAATTCACCAAGATGCGCGTCACAGAAAAACTCTCTCTAGCGTTCTAAAACAATAAAGAGATTTTTCTAAGTGTCGGAATATTATCGAGTCTCTAGACCCGGCACATAATACCTATGCACACAACATGTTTCGTGTTTCGTTTGTGAATCTTGTGTGACTTTAACAAGTGTATTTGTGATACGTTACATGTGTAAGCAATTATTTACGTGTCACGTATTCATAAAGTACATCATTAGCAATTACTCCCCGTAAGGGCAATTTGGTCAACACATAACAATTAACTAGCCATTAAACCCCATGAGGGCAATTTGGTCAAATCATAACAATCAATTAGCAATTATTCCCCGCAAGGGTAATTTGGTCAAAACATATCAATTATATAGCAAATATCATGTTTCATGCATTTTCACAAAATTTAGCGGCTAGTTTCACTGAGACAGAAATTCTACTTGAAAGATTGTACTATCTCACCGATCACAGCATCACAATTAATTTACCAAAAAACATCACAAAAGAATATATGTCTTAGGTTTCCAGAACATATTTTATTATATTTTTATTCCACATAGGTTTCTCACAATCATCAAATCATTACAGCAAACTCATAACAGTCAAATTCATGCGCAACAGAATGTTATTTGAAATTCCCGTTAAACGAAACATCCAATAAATGCAAGACCACTTGGGTTAGGTTCCTAACTCAATAAGTCAACTGCCAGAAGTGGAACTAACCCAATTGGTCTCGTAGTTCATGAGATATAATATTTACAAAACAACCTAACAGCAGGTCTAACAACTCAGCTTTGCACAACGTTTTTGTAAAATCATAAAAGTTAACCTTTACTTGTCCAAATATTACAAGTTTATATTCTTTAGAAACTAGACTCAACCTAGCTTACTGTAGTATCCATAATCTCAACCAATTTTCAGAATTACACCTCGTTACAGTCAATTAAACATCAATAACACAATCTGTCCAGAAACTGTTTGCATCCAAACTCAACATATTAACTATCTATGGACCATCATGCATTCATATAACACTCTAGAATTCATAATCACTATCCATGCACATCAATTACACATTACATACATGATTAGGGTTTTTTCTTGAACTCAAATCAAAGACACAAGAAATCAACATGTAACAATATCAATTCTAGTTATCAAATAATCATCAATACATCATTAAATCAAACAAAATCATATGAACACACTAACATATAAAAATCGGCATCTAGGGTTTGTAATTAACCCAATAAAAGTCAAGATTAAGTATAAAGGATGCATAGGATAGTTGATTATACCTTCCTAGCACCTTAATCTTGAATCGAAAGCTTGAAATTGGTTGTATGTATGTGTGTGTATGTCGACGGCAGCCAATGAGCCAAGGGGGGGGGGGGGGCTGATCAGTTTGTGTAGGGATAGAAATAACAAGTTAGGGTTTATTATTATTATTATTTATAATAATACTATGTTACACTTTGGCCCCTCCACTTCTAAGTATTACTTATCTAGCTTAAACTAATTTGTTTACATCTTGAGTTAGTGTTTATAACGATGTTATCACATAACACATAAGTCTAACCCATAATTATCACATAATTACTGTTTTGACGTTTTTCGTTTATTCACCAATCGTTTGTGTTAACTCGTTTGCGTTTCGGTGCAATTCCCGAAAAACTACACATGTAGTAAGTGTTAAGCGTCATTTAAACCCTAGTTTAAATGTAATGAAGTGCGTTATAGATTCAATGATCTAAAGTTTGAATTGACGGAGTTGAGTTAACGGAGTTAACATGAAATTGACGATTGTCACATCATTCCCATGTTAAAGAATTTTCGTCCCGAAAATTTGAGTCAAGTCGTGATGAGTGTCTGAAAAAGTAAGAAAAATTTTTAGTTTGTCATATCATCCCCTAGTAGAAAGAAATTTCGTCCCGAAATTTAATTCATACCTCCAGTGATTTCTGACGGTTTGCCAGGTTTCGCGGTTTTCTGTGTTTGGTTAGCCCTTCAGAAAGGTGAGGATACTTTTTCATCATTTGATCCTCGCGTTCCCACGTGAACTCCGGTCCACGTCTCGAGTTCCAACAATTCTTAACGATTGGAATTTTGCTGTGCTTGAGCGTTTTGGTTTCCCAATCCAAAACATCGACTGGTTCTTCAATGAAGCGTAACTGTTCATCAACTTGCAGTTCCTCCAAAGGGACTACTTGGGTTTCATCGGATAAGCATTTCTTCAAATTGGATACGTGGAATACATTGTGTACGCCACTGAGTTCCGTTGGTAGGTCCAGTCGGTACGCCACCGGACCAACGCGCTCAGTTATCCGGTAAGGACCAACATATCGTGGGTTGAGTTTGTTTCGCTTACCAAAGCGAACCACACATTTCCAAGGTGAGACTTTAACTAACACTTGGTCATTCACTTGAAATTCGAGAGGTTTTCGGCGCTTGTCGGCGTAACTCTTTTGGCGATCTCGTGCTGCTGCCATGCGATTTCGGATTTGAACAATCTTTTCCGAAGTTTCGAGTACCAGTTCTGGACCAGTGATTTGGCTGTCACCCACCTCTGCCCAGCAGAGTGGTGATCGACACTTCCGTCCGTACAGCCCTTCAAACGGCGCTGCTTTAATACTTGCGTGGTAGCTGTTATTATACGAAAACTCTACCAATGTAAGTGAGGTTCCCAACTTTTTCCAAAATCCAACACGCATGCACGCAACATATCCTCCAGGGTCTGAATAGTTCGTTCACTTTGCCCATCCGTCTGAGGATGGTATGTTGTGCTCATATCAAGACGGGTGCCTAGTGCGCTTTGAAGCGACTTCCAAAAGTGCGAAGTGAAACGAGAATCTCGATCAGAAATGATTGAGACAGGCACTCCGTGCCTAGACACCACTTCTTTCATGTAAACACGAGTCAGTCTTTCCATTTTGTCCGATTCCTTAATCGCTAAGAAGTGTGCAGACTTAGTCAACCGGTCAACGATCACCCAGATGGTATCGCATCCCGTCGGGGTCTTAGGTAAACCCGTGATAAAATCCATTGAGATGTGTTCCCATTTCCACATTGGGAGTTCCGGTTGTTATAGTAGACCAGATGGTTTATGGTATTCTATTTTGACTCTGGCACAAGTCAAGCATTTGCTCACGTAGGTGTCAATGTCGGCTTTCATGTTCGGCCACCAGTAAAGTGCCTTTAAATCATGATACATTTTATCTGAGCCAGGGTGGATAGAATATCGGGACTTGTGTGCTTCATCCATCACCAGAGTTCTCAACTCTCCGTAACGTGGAACCCAAATCCGGTTCTCAAAATATCGGACCCCGTCCGATCTGGTTTCAAGTTGCTTGTTCATGCCCCGCATGAGTTCCGATGGAAGATTATCATCTTTCAAAGCTTCAAGTTGCGCCTCACGAATCTGGTCGGGTAAGTTTGCATGAATCGTGAGTTGCAATGCTCGCACTCGTCTGGGTTTATCTGTTTCTTTTCTACTGAGGGCGTCGGCCACTACATTGGCCTTGCCAGGGTGGTACTTGATGGCACAATCATAATCCTTGAGCAGCTCGAACCAACGACGCTGTCGCATGTTCAGCTCCTTCTGATCGTAGATATGCTGGAGACTCTTGTGGTCGGTGTAAATGGTAAACTTGGTACCGTACAAGTAATGCCTCCATATCTTATGGGCAAACACCACAGCTCCGAGTTCCAAATCATGGGTCGTGTAGTTCTTCTCGTGAACCCGTAGTTGTCGAGAGGCATAAGCTATAACCTTCTCGAGTTGCATCAGCACACAACCGAGACCTTGTATCGATGCGTCACAGTGTACCTCAAAATTTTCCGTTCCCTCGGGGAAGGCTAGAATAGGGGCGCTACAAAGTTTGGTTTTCAACAATTGAAAAGCGGATTCTTGCGCGTCACCCCAATTGTACTTAGTGCCTTTGTGAGTCAAAGCGGTGAGGGGTTGAGCAATCTTTGAAAATCCCTCGATGAAACGTCGGTAGTAGCCGGCCAGTCCTAGGAATTTCCGCACCTCAGTCGGAGTCTTAGGTGCTTCCCAGTTTTTGATGGCCTCTACCTTACCGGGATCGACATGGATACCATTCTCGTTGATCAAATGTCCTAAAAAGTGAACCTCGCGAAGCCAAAACTCACATTTCGAGAGTTTAGCATACAGTTGTTCCTTCTTCAATAATTCCAGAATTACCCTTAAGTGTTTCTCATGGTCAGCTTCGTTCTTGGAGTAGACAAGAATATCATCAATGAAAACAATCACAAACTTGTCGAGGTACGCCTTGCATACTCGATTCATGAGATCCATAAATACGGCTGGTGCGTTGGTTAGGCCAAAAGGCATAACCGAAAACTCGTAGTGACCATACCGTGTTCTGAAAGCCGTCTTTGAGATATCTTCTTTGCGCACTCTTAATTGATGGTAACCAGATCGCAGATCGATCTTCGAGTAATAACTCGATCCTTGAAGCTGGTCAAACAGATCATCAATTCGGGGTAAAGGATAACGGTTCTTGACCGTCACCTTGTTCAACTCCCGGTAGTCGATACACATGCGAAAAGTCCTGTCCTTCTTTCGGACACACAAGACAGGGGCTCCCCATGGCGATAAGCTAGGTCGGATAAAACCTTTATCCAACAAATCTTGCAACTGAGTGGACAACTCCTGAAGCTCCGCCGGTGCGAGCCGATACGGGGCTCGTGCTATGGGTGCTGCACCGGGTGTCAACTCGATTTGGAATTCGACTTGTCGTATAGGAGGGAGTCCGGACAAATCCTCCGGGAAAACTTCCGGAAAATCTCGCACAACAGGTATATCTTCAATTCGCTTCTCCTCCGCGGGTTTCTCAACAATCTGCGCCAAAACTGTCGGATGACCCTTTTGCAGATACTTCTGCGCCTTCATGAGGGTAATGACGCTGGTGGTCATGCCTTTTCTCTCACCTCGGACCGAAATGATCTCGCCGGAAGGGGTAGTAATGTGAACTATCTTGTCGTGACATATAATCTCCGCTCGGTTCTCGGATAACCAGTCCATGCCGACCACGACATCGAAACTACTAAGCGTAAAAGGAATAAGGTCGATATCAAAGACATGACCTGACAGTTTTAACTTACATCCTACAAGTACATGAGTCGTTACTATAGTCTTACCGTCAGCTAATTCAACAGGAAACTTAGCATCTAATGGAGTTGGAGTTAAGTCTAAGAGTTGGCTATAGGCTTTCGATACAAAACTCCTATCAGCTCCAGTGTCAAACAATACAGAAGCAAAACAATCGCTCACAGGGAACTTACCAGTCACCACGTGCGGATCATTGCGGGCTTGACCCGACCCAATAACAAAAGCTCTTCCTTTGCCATTGTTTCCACCACTACTGCCACTTCCATTACATCCATTGTTGTCGTTCTGTTTCAGCTTGGGACAATCTTTCCTGAAATGACCTTCCTGCCCACATTCGAAACATCCCTTCGTCGTCATAGGTGGCATAGGAGCACCCTTTGCCGCAAGGTCTCCTATACATTCCTTCGCCTGGTGACCCATCTTTCCGCATCTCTGGCACTTGACACGGTCACATGGGCCAATATGATGATAGTTGCACCTATTGCACTTCGGATATTTCCCAGCATATCCACTCGAACCCTGCCCGCTACCGTTGTTATTGTTGTTGTGACTCTGATAGTTAAAGCTCCGAGTGAATTCGGGCTTACAGTAGTGTTGTTGCTGTGGGAGGTTCGAGGATGGGGATCTGGTGTTGTCAAACTTTCTCTTTCCGCTGCTCGGGTTGATGTTGCTGTTGTTGTCGTTACTCGGGTTGTCACGGGCTTTAGTGGTTGAACCCCTAGGTGGTAATGCACCTTGGGTCACAACTTGATCCGTCAGTTTGTGAGCTAAACGGATCGCTTGTTGAATCGTGGCTGGTCTGGAAGACGTCACCATGCCCTGAATCTGCGGTGCTAACCCATCAATATACATTTCAATCCTCTTACTCGGCGGATCCACCATCCGCGGACACATCACAGCTAACTCGTGAGAACGGGTAGTGTAGGCTTCGATTTCTGAGCCCACCATCTTCAGTGACCAAAATTCTGACTCTAACTTCGAAATCTCCTCTCTTGGACAGTACTCCTCTCGCATCATGTTTTTGAACTCCTCCCAGTTCATCGCGTTAGCCAGTTCCAATCCATGAATCTGCACGTTCGAATTTCACCAAGTGAGGGCAGAATCCTCAAGTGTTCCAGCCGCGAATTTGACCCTACTGGCAGGGGAACAATTACACATCTCAAATGCCGACTCGGCCTTCTCAGCCCAACGCAGGAAGCCTATAGCTCCCTCAGTGCCCTTAAACGAACTGGGCTTGCAGTCAAGGTAATTCTTGAAAGTACACGTTCCAGTTGGACCTCCAGCTTGATTCTGAACGTGTGCGGCTAAAGCGGCCGCCGCATGGTCGTTCAGCAGGGTTTGGAGTTCAGCTGTAGTCAAATTGATGTTGCCACGTCCGTGTCCAGCGTTTCTCCCAGCCATTTCCTAGAATCACAGTATAAAATGTTAAACATGAATTTTTCTTTCATATACAACACACCATACTTGTAATAAAAAGATAAGTAAGAGAGAAATAAGAGACAACATCACATCACAACCATATATTAATCTAATTAATAATTCATGATTAAAACCATTGTATTCGCTACAAAGTATTTCCAATCAATCCTTAAAATCATAGAAAATAATAGTTCGGATGGAGACAACCCCTCCACTTCTAGGTGTCATCATCACTAGATGTCATCATCTGAGGACACCTCTGAGTGTGCCTCCTCCTCAGCCGGTTCTTCCTCCGGTTCTTCTTCGGGTTCCTCCTCGGGATCTTCCTCGGGATCCTCCTCAGGCTCCTCTTCGGGATCTTCTTCAGGTTCCTCTTCAAGCTCTGCCTCAGGCTCGGCCTCAGGCTCTGCTTCAGGTTCGGCTGCGTTCTGAGCAAGTTGCATTTGTAAGACATCGCAACGCTCTAGAGCTATCTCGGTTCGGGTCCTTGCTACTTGAAGTTTCTCTTGCAAGTCTATCATCTCGGCTTGCATCTTTCTCATAATCTTCATCTGTTGATCACTAGCCTCTTGCATTTCCTTCATTGCCGCTGCCATGCGGGCAATCTCCTCCTTAGTCTCGGTTCCGTCTTTTAACAGTCCGGAAACGTTCGCTCTCGTATAGCGCATGTAACCCACATCACGCTCCAAACATGAAACAACAGCTGCGAGAACTCGCTCTACAGGTTCGGTTATGGGTGGTAGGGTGTTGGGATAAGCAGGGTGGTTCGGGTGAGGTAACGGGGGAACTTGTTCGCGATAGACCATACGTCTGATCATCTTAGGGTACCAATCCCAGCTAACTTCGTTTTCGTACATGCCTCCGGATAAGCGGTACCTCTTCGGTGCGGGAGCTTCGAGTTCCGGGCTACTCGGGGCGACGATGCGGTAGGTAACTGCGGTTCCTTCCCGTGAGCATGAGTCATCGGATCAGATGATGATGAGGGTGGCGGCGTCGACATTCCTACAGGTAAGCCGTGTATGCGCGCGCGTATGAGTGAAAGAGGTAAAGAGATAAGATAACAAAGACTACACCAATCTATGCAGTGCGTATCATTATAACTAATGGGTCGTCGCGGTTATAGTCTAGTATGCATGCAGCTTCTAGTTCGCTATAACCAATGGCTCTGATACCAATCTGTCACACCCTCAAAATCCACTAACGGAGTTTTACCGTCAGAGGGTGTGAACTAACAGGATCGGAATCATTAGTTATAATCAAACCATAAAACAAAGTTTCAAAACCATGAAAACGTTTACGAGTAATTAAATGCGGAAGCGTAAAACCCATAGAAACTAATGTTACGTTACGCAGGACGACTTAAAACCCAATGATAATAGTTTAAAATAGTTTGCATAATTAAAAGTGTTTCAAGCAATGCATGATCCTAAACCGCGCGCCCGCCTCGGCTACCTGAGAATAACATACTAAAAGTGTCAACACAAGGTTGGTGAGTTCACAAGTTTATATAAAATAAAGTGTTTAGCGTTTGCGTTCAGCGTTTTGCGTTAAGCGTTTTGCGTTACCAGATAGTGTTATATCAATTATATATCTATAGGTAGCTAGCCTATAAAACAAGTATCACTAAGTGTTCGACACCGAAGCTGACTGTTTATCATTTGCCTTGCCACCAGGTCATCCAGACCATGGTATGTGTTTAGCCAAGATTACACCCACTCGACCTCCAGTTGAGTTTAGTGTTGGGTGGGGTTTGTCAAACCCAGTAGTACTACTCAACAGTGACGCGCTATTATCCAAATATTAACCGGTTCAATGTGAATGAAGGACTTTAGTTATTGCGTTTGCCACATAGTCTTTACAAGTGATATATAATCTATATTAACAAAATCTTAAATGCGTTTCAGAGTATGTTATCTCCCCCAAGTGAAAAGCGTTTAAAAAGTTTAAAAGGGGAAAGTGAAACTCACTGTTTGCGAAGTATTCCCAAAATACTTCACCAAGATGCGCGTCACAGAAAAACTCTCTCTAGCGTTCTAAAACAATAAAGAGATTTTTCTAAGTGTCGGAATATTATCGAGTCTCTAGACCCGGCACATAATACCTATGCACACAACATGTTTCGTGTTTCGTTTGTGAATCGTGTGTGACTTTAACAAGTGTATTTGTGATACGTTACATGTGTAAGCAATTATTTACTTGTTACGTATTCATAAAGTACATCACTAGCAATTACTCCCCGTAAGGGCAATTTGGTCAACACATAACAATTAACTAGCCATTATTCCCCATGAGGGCAATTTGGTCAAATCATGAAAATCAATTAGCAATTATTCCCCGCAAGGGTAATTTGGTCAAAACATATCAATTATATAGCAAATATCATGTTTCATGCATTTTCACAAAATTCAGCAGCTAGTTTCACCGAGACAGAAATTCTACTTGAAATATTGTACTATCTCACCGATCACAGCATCACAATTAATTTACCAAAAATCATCACAAAATCATATATGTCTTAGGTTTCCAGAACATATTTTATTATATTTTTATTCCACAAAGGTTTCTCACAACCATCAAATCATTACAGCAAACGCATAACAGTCAAATTCATGCGCAAGAGAATGTTATTTGAAATTCCCGTTAAACGAAACATCCAATAAATGCAAGACCACTTGGTTTAGGTTCCTAACTCATTAAGTCAACTTCCAGAAGTGGAACCAACCCAATTGGTCTCGTAGTTCATGAGATATAATATTTACAAAACAACCTAACAGCAGGTCTAACAACTCAGCTTTGCACAACGTTATTGTAAAATCATAAAAGTTAACCTTTACTTGTCCAAAAATTACAAGTTTATATTCTTTAGAAACTAGACTCAACTTAGTTTACTGTAGTATCCATAATCTCAACCAATTTTCACAATTATACCTCGTTACAGTCAATTAAACATCAATAACACAATCTGTCCAGAAACTGTTTGCATCCAAACTCAACATATTAACTATCTATGGACCATCATGCATTCATATAACACTCTAGACTTCATAATCACTATCCATGCACATCAATTACACATTACATACATGATTAGGGTTTTTGCTTGAACTCAAATCAAAGACACAAGAAATCAACATGTAACAATATCAATTCTAGTTATCAAATCATCATCAATACATCATCAAATCAAACAAAATCATATGAACACACTAACATATAAAAATCGGCATGTAGGGTTTGTAATTAACCCAATAAAAGTCAAGATTAAGTATATAGGATGCATAGGATAGTTGATTATACCTTCCTAGCACCTTAATCTTGAATCAAAAGCTTGAAATTGGTTATATGTATGTGTGTGTATGTCGACGGCAGCCAAGGAGCCAGGGGGGGGGGGGGCTGATCGGTTTGTGTAGGGAGAGAAATAACAAGTTAGGGTTTATTATTATTATTATTTATAATAATACTATGTTACACTTTGGCCCCTCCACTTCTAAGTATTACTTATCTAGCTTAAACTAACTTGTTTACATCTTGAGTTAGTGTTTATAACGATTTTTTATCACATAACACATAAGTCTAACCCATAATTATCACATAATTACTGTTTTGACGTTTTTCGTTTATTCACTAGTCGTTTGTGTCAACTCGTTTGCGTTTCGGTGCAATTCCCGAAAGACTAAACATGTAGTAAGTGTTAAGCGTCATTTAAACCCTAGTTTAAATGTAATGAAGTGTGCGTTATAGATTCAATGATCTAAAGTTTGAATTGACGGAGTTGAGTTAACGGAGTTAACCTGAAATTGACGATTGTCACAGTGAAATAACTTCTTGATTGTTGGAGGATAAGTACTCTCATAACCGATCCTGGTGAGAATCTCTGAGACGGATGTAGTAGAGTATTCTGTCGGGTAATCCGATTGATTACCAAACATAAGCACCTCCCTTATAATAGCCTTTGTGATAATGACTGGAATCTTCTGAACTTTGGAGTCTATTGACACAACTCCATCTGACCCTCGTTGGTTGATTGAGACATTATTCCAAAACTCAGTGATCATCTTTCTGCATTTAACAGGGATTTCTCGTAATGCGTGAGAAATCCTGCAAGTGTTGAGGTTGAAAATCATAGACTTGAACTCCTTATGGGCCAATGGTGGATCAAATAAGTGTCCAGCAATATTGTGTGTATCCATAAATTTTAACGGAGTCTGATCAACCATTACTTCACAAAACGAATCAAGTTAGCATAAACCAACTTGACTAATGCCATACTCTAAAACAAGTTAGTCAAAATAATTTTTAAAGCATAGGATCTCATTGATTGGACCATGAGAATAATGATCATACCCAATAATTCATTAGTTGGTCCATATGATCAAAAATAACAATATTGCAGAAAGATCAGGCCCAACAGTGAGTTTCATGTCCACATGGGAGATCTCGGTCAATAATATGTGTTCTCTATCAATATCTAACCGAGAACATGAGTTCTCGGTTAAGTCCGTGTTTTCGGTCAACAAAAGTCAACCGAACAAGAGTTCTTGGTCAATATCTTAAGGCTAGGAGATCTTGGTCAACAAAAGTCAACCGAGAACTCCTTGACAGCTGTGGACAGAGAACCCTTTGGGTTTCTTCTTGGAATGTGTGTCTTCTTCTCCAAGTCACCGAGATCTCCATTAAAACTGCAACAAGTCCAGTATAATTTCCAACAGATAACTCTAAACATCCAATCTAAATCCTTAATCATTGATCTTAATGATACATGACTACTCTTACTCCATGATATCCGGATATTTATTTTTCAATTCCTTCAAGAACACAAATTTCAAACAAGAAACATTAGCTTGAGCCTTTGCTCATTTACCTGTGAAACAACAAACACGAATAAAGATGAAAAGTTTTGAATAAATGAAGAACAATAATAAAGGTTGGGGTTTACTTATACCCCAATTCACATGGGCCGAGAACCCCTAAACTGGCCCAAAACGATTTTGTCAGCCCAAAAGTATGTTAACCCATACATGACATGCAACCCAAATCGACCTAAAATATATTGAAAATGACCTAGTTAAATCACACTTTTCGAGGAGAGTAGTTTCAAGATAAACAAACAAATCGAAATAAAATAAACTAAATAAAAGAAATACAAATAATATTTACACATAAAAGAACCCCCTAGAATTTTGTCAATTTGGGATCAAATTTCAGTTTCTGTAAAAATGCCGCCTTTTTATGGAAAGATCCGAACATGGAATCATATTGTTTAAGAGGTTGCATTAGGATTGATGTTCAGCGTTATTATGACATAAAGAGACAGGTTGATTGCAGGTATAACAGACTTAGCATGATTTTCATTACATCAGTGATATGATTTAGGTTCAGTTCGGCATAAAGCTTAGATGGACATCACTCATGGACCTGTGATGCCTCCTATCTCTTCTCAAAGCGTATTTGGCTTTCCCCAGATCACCCCTATTTGACTCCAACCCCCTAGTGCTTGATCAAATGATTTTTATAGATAAATGAACCAGAATTTTTAAGCTTTAAGGTTGAGCGTTGGACTTACAAGTCATCCGGACTTACAGGCCTTTCATTCGAGACATGACAAGACTTACTTGTGTGCCCCCATCTCTCTACTTCTATTTTAACCCTCTAAGCTTTTAAAACATAAACTTTAACAAGATAAAATAAACACCTTTTTTTTAACTTAAGAACACAATATTTTTGGTGATCAAGACACTAACGGGCTCATGTATGACTGGGTATTTGCTTTTCTGCCTATCATTCGGAGAGATGTATATGGAGACATGATCATTTCTTCAAAATGACTCTCCATAGTAAGTTTAGCATATTTAGTTTATATCACTTCAACTTTTACGCATCATGTAAAGCTACCATACAAATCAATGTCTGTTCTAGAGCATTTTATGCTTAATAACTTCACCCGTTAGGCACACAAAAATAATTTACCTATCATTTTCCAAAGATCAGATCAATTTTCATTTGAAAATATTTTGAAGCTTCTAAAAAGATATTAACTGAATAGTAATATCATTTCCCAAGGAGTTACAGAAGACACACGTGTTAAGAATTCAGTCACCCCGGTCACTTTAAGCTTTCAGGTAAATGGCTATCATGTATGACCAGAAGTGGTTAACCGGACCAAACATATATGAAGATACATGTCCTTCCAGCTCAGAGTTACTGACACAATTTTAAGTGAAAGAATACAAAACACAAAACACATCATAATCGCCCCGGGTGCTTTCAGCCTTTAGGTAAATGGCTATCCTGTGAATCTACGAGTAGAACACCAGACCAACCATATACAAGTATATGTCCTTCAAACTTGAGCAACCGACATAATTTTTAACGATAATGAATCTTGAAAAACCTTTTTTTTTAAATAAATAAAGAAATCAACGCACAAACACTATTTTTGACTTTTTGATTTTCTCCCCCTAAATTTGTGCAAATTAAGCAAATATGTACAAATTTATTCCCAAAAAGACTCAATCCTCGAAACGAAGCATTTTAAGAAAACTCACAAGAACATTAAATTTGGCTGTTCCGACCGGTTTTGTAAATAAGTCCGTCACATTGTTATCAGTGTGAACTTGTTCAAGGTGAATCAATTTTCGGTCATAACAGTCACGAATAAAATTAATTTTAATATCGATGTGCTTGGTATTAGAGTGTTGAACAGGATTTTTCACAATTGCAATGGCAGCATCATTATCACAAAAAATTAGAGTATCAAGAAATTCCAAACCGTAATCCAGCAGTTGGTTTTGCATCTAGATAACCTGAGAGCAGCAAGCTGATGCAGCAACATACTCCGCCTCGGCGGTGGAGGTGGACACTGTTTGTTGTTTCTTACACTGCCATGAAATGAGATGATCTCCTAAGAACTGGCATCCAACGAATGTGGATTTCCTGTCAATGTTATCTCCACCATAATTGCTATCAACAAAAGCATAAAGATCAAATTTTGATTGTTTGGGATACCAAAGACCTAACTTCGGTTGTCCCTTCAGATATCTAAAAATACGTTTAACAGCAATTAAATGAGAGAGTTTAGGATTAGCCTGGAAATGAACACATTGGCAGACTACAAACATGATGTCAGGACGACTAGCAGTGGGATACATCAGAGATCCGATCATCTATCGATAATACGTCTGATCTACGGGACTCCCTTCCAGATCAGATGACAGTAAAGGCCATTCTGCCATGGGAGTTTTGGACTCTTGGAATCTTGAAGTTCAAACTTTGCGAGCATATCCTCAACATACTTCCTTTGATGCAGTAAAATTCCTGCCGAACTTTGGCGAACCTGTAACCCCAGAAATGTTGTCATTTCACCCAGCGAACTCATCTCAAATCTTTTCTTCATTACTTCTCAAACTCTGCACACAAATCGGCACTTGTGGATCGAAAAAAAATGTTGTCTACATTGACCTGGACTAGAATCAAATCCTATCCAACAGTTTTCCGGAATAAGGTTTAATCAATGGTTCCTCGCTTGTAGCCATGATCTAGAAGATGTGAGGTCAACGCAACATACCACGCCCGAGGGGCATGATGCAACCCATATAATGCATTGTCTAACTTGTAGACGTGATTTGGTTTCTTGGAATCGACAAAACCCGGTGGTTGATCCACATAGATCTCTTCTTTGACCTCTCCATACAAAAACACGGTCTTGACATCCATCTGATATACTGTGAGCCCCATGAATGATGCGTAGGCCAGAAAGATTCGGGTGGCCTCAAGTCTAGCCACTGGATCATAGACTTCAGTGTAGTCTAATCCCTCAACTTGACGAAAACCACGAACTACCAACCGTGTCTTGGTTCTAACAATAAACCTCGTGGCATCTTGTTTGGTTCGGAATACCCATATCGTATCAAGTGCTTTCTTTCCTTCTGGTAATTCAAACAATCTCCAAACCTTCAACTTATCAAAATAATTCAACTCCTCATGCATAGTTTCAACCCAAGTTGGTTATTGAAGTGCCATGTCTACCCTCTTTGTCTGAATTTGGGAAATGAAACAGGAGAATAAACAGTTGTTGATGTGTCCCGTCTAACTTCTGGTGGACACGCCCGTTTCAAGAGGACCTATGACATTCTCAATTGAATGATTTTTCTGAGTCCTCGATGGGATTAATTGATCAGAAACATCACCGGTAGAGTTTAAGTTTGACAAATTTTCATTAATATCAGTAAGAGTGTTCTTCCATCCAGAGGTGGCGGTACTGTGTGAGTACGAGGTACCGACGACATATTCATTTGGAATGGTATCAGGAAATAGTGTGCTCCCGAAAATCTGACGAGTAGGACTCTCCCCCTCAACTGTTGAAGTATTTGCTTATGGAGTTGGTGAAGATGATGAGGTTGTGACAGGTTACGGTTGATTCACAGGCATGGATGGAGTTACATTGATTGGTTCTGTTAGATCATCATCCATAACAGGAGATATATGAGACACGACACTTTGATCTTCTTTCACAGTGTCTACGGAAGCTTCACCTGAGATGTTTGAGTCGGTGACTAGAAGCACGTTGAATGGTCTGAAAAGTTCATTGTAATCGAATAGCCAGTCTGGACCAACACAAGCGTCAGTCTCGTTTTCTTCCAACCAACGAACCTTGTAGGACGCTAGAATCTGCTTGGTTGACTTATTGTATACCCTGTATGCTGTATTGCCCGAGTAACCAACAAAGTAACAGTCATCAGCTGTGGCCCCAAATTTAGGAGTAGATTCGAGATTCAGTAGTGTGTAGGGACAGCCAAAAGCTCTGAAATGCGCAACAGTGGGTTTATGACCATAGACAATCTCATATGGAGTTTTCATTTTAGGTTTGTTTATTATCACCCGATTCTGAACATAACAGGCCATGTTAATAGCTTCTGCCCAGAAGAACAGTAACAGTTTAGAATCACACAACATAGTCCTTGCTGCTTCGATAAGAGTTATGTTTCTTCTTTCAGCCACACCATTTTGTTGTGGTGTCCGTACATCGCTTACCTGACGGAGCACCCCTCTTTCCGAACTGAAATGATCCAACGATGCATTCTTGAATTCCGTTCCATTATCACAGCGAATTCCCTTCAGCTTCAAATTCAATTGGTTATCCATGAGCACTACAAACTTCTTGATTAAATCTGCAGTTTCACTCTTATTTGACAAGAAAAACACCCAAGTAAAACGTGAGTAGTCATCAGTAATAACAAGACAATATGAGCTACGAGAAAGACTCAAGACATGGACTGGTCCAAAAAGATCCATATGAAGAAGTTGAAAACCTAATGAGATAGTATTGATCAACTTCAGCTTATGAGTTATTCGATTATGTTTACCCAAAACACAAGCCACACACTTTTCAATAGTTACAAAATCGTTAATGGGTAAACCACGTACCAAATCATTTTTAGCAAGACGATTAAGGTTTTTGGAATTTGCATGACCAAGACGACGATGCCATAGCATGGCGTAATGTTCTGACGCTTTTTGAAAGCAAGCATGTTATTTCATTAGGAACATTTTTGTTCATGTTGATCACATAAGCATTATCTTTTCGTTGTAATCGAACAAGAATCCAGTCTTCAGGTATAATTATACCAGGTTTCAAAATCAGACACTCTTTTTTAGTAAAATGAGTTGAAAAATCTTTGTCACAAATTTGTGACACGCTCAAAAGACTGTGCTTCAATTCTGGAACAAAATTAACATTTTCAAATTTTTGAACACCGTTACTTACAGTACCCTTTTGAGTGATCTTTCCTTTCTCTCCTCTCACAAAAGACACATACCCACCATTAAAAGTTTGAATGTCGTGTAGTTGGGTAATTTCCCCTATCATGTGCCTGGAATAGCCACTATCAACATACCAAGGTCTGATGATATTCTTCCATAAATGTCCCTGCAAAAAGCGCGGAATTAGTTAGATTTTGGTACCCTGTCCATAGTTACACTGGGTGACCCTGATTCATCTAAAGTCGTTACGGGTTGCCATGATATATCCTTTTGATCATCAAACGTTTAACTTGTAGACTTTTTTACTGGAGACTTAGGCAACCATTTATACCTACCATTGTAAGATATGGCATTATAAGTACCAATTGTTGACTTCATCTCTGGTGATTTTGGGTTGGAAGGACATGAATTTGTCTTCTCAACCTGTTTTGGCTTAGGTTGTGCGTTCCATTTTGAAACCGAAGCACCTTTTCTAACCCTATTTCTAAACATGTCAGGCATGGTCTGATGAGAACTAAACCAGCCAGATTTGTTTCGGTTCCAATTATTGTCAGAGAAAGTAGCCTGACTATGCCTGAATCTTTTGCTGTACGAATTATGCTACACATAGGGCATATTTCTCTAATAAAATCCATAATAGGGAGCATATGGACGATATGGACAATTTCTGGCAATATGACCAGGAGTGCCACAATTAAAACAAGTTTGAGGTTTTATGCAAAAATCATTTTAGGCAACTCCTCGTCTGGACTGGTTGTGTGGACCAGTTTACGTAGAATTGCGAGGACTAATTTTTACATTTTTGAACTTATCACCTTGTTTGTCATTATAGCATCCCTCTTTAACAAATTTAGGTGGTAAGTATTTGTTAGAATTTTTTGAATTTTTTTTCTTATTGGAAACCACATTATTAAAATTCAAAGTTTTAACATAATCAACCACACAAGAATTCTTGCTTTTTAAAACAGAGCACACACAAACAGTCAGAATAACATAATTCAAAACAGGAAGTTTTAAAGAAACATCAGAAGCGTCATTATTAAATTCAAAACAAGGGTTGTCGTCCTAATCATTCCATTCCTTCACAATTACTTTTTCTGCACATGAAGTAAACACATTAGAAGCGTTCAATTTTGACATAGACGGATTTTCATTCACAGAACTAACTCCTTCACATGTGTCTTGTTTACCGTACTTCATGTCCTTTACATTTTCTTCCTGTTCTTTGGTAACAGGAGTATAGACATAATTGTGATTGTAGGGTGGGGGAACCTGACTGTATCCTATGCCTTCACCTTCGTTTTCTTTCCACCACAATTGATTTTCAATCATTGAGTTAACTACTTTACTGGAAATATCGAATTTCTTAGAATCTAATTCAGCCTTTTCAAATTTATTAGTCAGATTCAAGATTTCCAATTTGGAAGCTTCCTGTTGAGCAGTTAATTCAGAAATTTCTTGTTTAGCATCAAATAAATGACAACATTTTAGGTTAAGTTCAGACTTAAGTTTTGAAAAATCCTTTTGAGTTGCTTCTATTTTATCAAGAAATCCTTTTTCATTTTTCTTAATTTTGAAATTTTCAGATTTTATTCTCTCCATATCTCTAATTAAGTTGTCATTATGGAGCTTATATAACTCTATCTTATCAACACAATCTAGAGAACATGCTTGAAAACTTACTCAGATGAATTTGGAGAAGTGAACACCATATATGCGAATTGAAGTTCCTTGATCTTCTCCTCAGTAGCATTTTCTTCTCCGGTGTCTTCAACATTTGCGAAGTTTGCAGTCTGATTTCTAATGTTGAGCGCAGCCATCTGACTCTCCCAAGAGAATTGTTGAGCAACCAATCCCCTTTCACCATTTCCTGAACTACCTCCAGCTTCACCTCTAGCATTACCCACTGGAACCAGTGGCCTTTCCATGTTTCCATCCTTTGCTGGGTTAGTACATTCACGAGCAAAATGACCCGGCTCGTGACAGTTGTAGCATCTAAGAGTGTCTTTGTGAAAAACCCACCTTCTGATTATTATGCATGTTCCAATTGTTTCTACCAGTCCTCTTAGTGAACTTCTTGCCCCGAAATACTGCCATCGCCATTTGCCAAGAAATATCCATTTCTTCAACATCATCAGGATGGATCTGATCGAGTTTAGCAGGAACCACAGGTTGAATCATGTCTCCAGCTAAAAATGCATTATAGCAATTCTTGAATCCAGCCATTAGAGCTATATTCTCATGAGTCTCTTTTAGAATGGAAGGAATCTGACTGGAGTTCTGACTGTAATTTACCCCCGAGGATGAAGCTTTTCCATTGTCAATTGAAGATTGACCAGACTTAGTGAAAAATACTGAAGCTAATTGGGTTGGAATGAAATATGGTTGGCCTCGAGTGGATGTGAACATTTGAAAGTTTCCCTGAGGTGGCTGTTGAGTAGCCTTAAACATTGAGAAACTGTCTTGAGAAATGAGGGCACTGTTGGAAGCAACGTTGTACCCGGCTGCACTGTAGAAGTTTGCATGATTTATTGCACGTTGCTTGTCCTCCATATCACATGCCTTGATGGTAGCCATCATCTTAGAGAGAGACATTCTGTTGAGATCTTTAGTCTTTTTGATAACGGCTACATTTATATCCCAACTCTTTGGCAATGAGTTCACCAGCTTGTTGTTTATCTCAGAGGTTTCTAGATAAATACTAGCTGATCTCATTTCAGTCACTAATGCTATGAATCTTTGGAGTTGAGTTTCCAATGTTTCCCCCAGAACAGCATTAAACATTTTAAACTTTTGTCGCAACAAGTCTTGGCGACTCCTTTTCATATCTTCGTTTCCCTCATACACCTCAATCAATGCCTCCCACAATTCTTTTGCAGATTGGAGTTCTCTAAAGCCAAGGGCAATCTCAGGTGATAGTGCGATGGTTAGAGTAGAAAGAGCCTTCTCATCCTCCTCAACTTTAACAAAGTCATCATCGTCAGACAATGTAACAGGCTTCACAATAACCTCAGTTGAGTTTTCCCTTTGATAAGTGATTCTGTGAGGCCCCCTAACAATACTTCTCCAAATTTTGGCATCTTTCATCTAAACATATTTCTCAAAGCGAAATTTCCATTCACTAAACCCCTCATGGGACAAGAGACGGGGTATACGAGTGGTCGTCCCCATGATGTAGTCGAGTTCTTGATGGAGTGAAGTTTTGGTTGAACCTTTACTAATAGTCAACTGATCCATTATAAATTAGTCCACAAAGATTCAAAGAGTTTTGAAATCCAAGTATCAAGCCCAAATCAATGTGATATGGCCCAAAGGTGATTACTGTTCTGTTGACCCAGAACCAAGTTGACCGAAAACCATGGTTGACCGAGAACCAAGTAATGTTGACCAAGAGTTGACCGAGAACCAGTAAGTCTGATCGAGAATAGTGTTGTTGACCGAGAACACTCTGAGTTTGATCGAGAACACGTTTTTGCCGAGAACTAGTTTTAGCCGAGAACCCTTAAATACAACCAAAAACACTTGATCTAAACTGAGAATCTAGAAATCTTCCAGATCTTGACAATAACAAACTTCCGAGAATTATGGAGTTGATTTGTTTCCAAACCAAACCCAATCTTTCACCAAGAAAACCTTTTCTTCTCCTAACAGCAGTTCACCGGAAAGAAAACAATCAAGCCACCAAGAAACTAAAATCTTGAATCCTTGATATTAAAATAACAAGCCTGAATAGGTCAAAGGCTTTGATATCAATTGTAAGTCCCGAATCTGGATTACTACAATTATGATATCAACGATCTAGGTGTTGGTGCGGAATTCCAACACTAGATGATTCAAGAACACAAGGGACACGAACACGTAACACACAATACATTCTTAAAAGCACACGTATTATTATACGTCGGGTTCTTAAGCACGATGATTACAAACACGCCTAGTAAAAACATAGATAGCAAAACAAACAACTCAGTGAACAGCCCTAAACTATATACAATACGTGCTTTATATAGGGGACCAACAAACAAGCCCAATAATAACCAGAAGCCCACCGAGATCCCATGGGATCTTGGTTTAAATATGCATCCCAAACACATATAGACTAAGTATTCGAATTGATAATGGACGGAGTTCAAAAACAATGTTTTGGATTTCTTTTGTATTCAGAAAGTAATTCATCGAGAATACAGTGCTCCATATGTACCACAACAGAATGGAGTGGCTGAGAGAAAGAATAGAACATTGATTGAAACGGCTCTAACAAGGCTTGCAGATTCTAAGCTTCCAGTTAAATTTTGGAACGAGGTTGTGAATACTGCTTGCTACATGCTGAATCGTGTTATGACAGTAAAGAAACTCAAAAGAACAAGTTATGAACTTCTAAACAAAAGAAAACCTAATTTAAATTACTTGGAATCTTTCGGGTGTCCTTATACTATGTTGAAAAAAGATGCGGGAAAATTTGAAGAGAAGGCAATTGAAGGTTATTTCTTGGGTTACGCATCTCCTAAGAAACGGGTATTTAATTTTACTTCGGGTTGTGTTGAGGAGTGGTATCACGTTGATTGCCAAAGTTATACCACAACTCCCCAAGGAAAAGGACCTTACTGGTTTTTCAATTATGAGGGTTTACTTAATTTGATCACTCAATTAACCGAGCAACCAGATGAAGACTTGGTGCATGCTTATTTTGAAGATTAATTCTTACCTCCAAGATCTTCTGGTTCTGTTTATGTTGATTCTTTACATGATGATCTTCCTGATACTTCTTATATGGTTTCGATCTCATCTGATGATGGCCATTTTGTTGATTCCTCCTCAGCTCCACTTCCTGAAACACATGAGATTGGTGAATCGTCTCATGATGCTGAGGAGAATCTAACTAACTAATCTGAAAATGTTGTTGTGCCTGAGAATCTAACTAACTAACTAAATATCTCAATGCCTTAAGTTGAGATATGAGAGGCAGTACTGTTCCCGATTTCTCACCTTGAACAATTATAGCTTCATCATTCGAAAGAGGTATTCTAACGGTCTTATCCTTACAGACAATTTCAGCTTTATACTTAGATAGCCAGTCTATACCGACTATAACATCGAAACTTCCCATTTCCACTGGAAGTAAATCAATAAGGAATGGGTGGTCGTTTAGGATAAGGGAACAGTCTCGGACTATTCGGTTAACAAGTATAGGCTTACCGTTAGCGAGTTCTATAGTATATGGTTTTGTTAGTTCACTAACCGGCATATTTTCTAAAGGTAAGAAATTAACAGATACGAAACTTCTATCGGCACCCGTATCAAACAAAACTGAAGCATACTGACCCGAAACTAAGAATGTACCTGTCACCACATTCGGATCTTGACGCGCTTCACCCGGTCCTAATACAAATGCGCGTCCCTTAGCTGTGTTTGAGGTTGATACTTGTGCTTGGTTCTGCCTTCTCACTGTACTCGGGTTCAAATTGGGGCAGTATCTCCGAAAATGTCCCGTACTGCCACATTTATAACATGTATGAGGGTTCACTGTAGATGGAGTTTGCTGATTAGATTGTTGTCGGATTGGTTGGTGACTAGGTGTTTGTGAACGACGGGGTTGGGTTGTTTGAAACTGTCGGTTTGGAGTATTCATTATTGTTCTACCACTTGGGGTATTATGCCCAATATTTCCGCTTCTCTGACATATGATCGTTTGACAATTTCCAGTATGATGAAAATTACACTTTCCACACTTCGGAAATGACCCCTTGTATGTATCATGTTTCATGTCGAAACTGGTCATAGCATAGTCCTGAGTTGTAGGGCATAATCGTTTATTCTGAGATTTCACTTGTGTTCTAGAGGTATAACTAGTTCGTTTCAAACTGGATGATTCTCCTGGACCTCTTAATACACCATTTCTTGTAAGGTCAAAAGTAACGATGCTGGCTTGTAACACGGCACTCTCTAAAGTTGGGTGGGCTGCGGAACAGACTATACTTCTCACAGCTGGGGTTAGTCCCCAAATATAACGCTCAATGCGCTTGGATTCCGGAATAATTGACCATGGTACCAAACGAGTCAATTCAACGAAACGATTTATGTAACTTCGATGATCAGTGCCTCTCATTTCCAAATTCCAAAGTTTGTGTTCTAATTTCAGGATCTCATCTCTTGGGCTAAATTGTTCTAACATGAGGGTTTTTAATTCAGTCCATGACATACGATTAATAGCATCTTGTCCCCTTATTTGGACTACTGTGTTCCACCACATCAGCGCTTGGTCTAGAAACATACTGGTAGCAAATTTGACCACGCGGTTCGGTGGACACTCACTGATATTAATTACTGACTCGGTCTTTTCTATCCATTTGACCAGTCCGCTAGGTCCTTCAATACCTTTAAACTCAATCGGTTTATATGATGTAAATTGTTTGTATGAGTACTCCTGACGCGGGGGTCCTCGGTTATTATTATTATCGGTATTGGCCCGTGTATTATCATTATTAGTTGTGTTAACAACCGGTACAGGGTTTGGGTTCGGGATATTATCAGGGTGCACAACAGGTTCTGGGTTCCCAGTGACATTCATAGTTGGGAGAGTGTTATTATTATTTATGACAGTATCAGTATTCACCGGGGTAGTAACACCCGGGGCTACATTAGTGTCCGGCGGAGGTGTATTAACAGTGGCCGTGGTGGTGCTCGTAGGTTGATTAACAGTATTGTTAGTACGTATGTCTGCAGTGACTTGGGCTACAATTGTTGGTATCACTGCTTGTAGTTGACGAGCAATCATTGCGGCCACTTCCGCCTCAGACAAAGTGTTTGTTTTCTTCGGGGCCATTCTATAGAATAATCAATATCGTTTCACTATGATCAACACAACTTTACGATATTACACTTTCACAACACATAACTATGCCAAAGAAAACACGTTTGTATTAATTATAATCATTACTGTACATATGCATCCAAAATTAGCGCATAGGCTTAACCTGGTATAGGCCAGCGCTTGTATATGCGTATCAAAATTTGTCACCAAGTGACAAGTAGACTTAACCCGATAAGGGCCAGTGCTTGAGATAGTACTAAACCACCAACAACTCCCAAGTCAGCCCAACATGCTGTACAAAATACTACTTGGGATATCAAAAGACTATATACATAAGACCAGACTACTAGGTCCTATCCATTCTTTGCAACATGGAACCACAACCAAATCACAGCAGCCACTAGGGCCGCATTAACCGCTAAACACGCCCCCAGTAGTATCATCGCTCGATCCTGACGCCCGTGGCTGTCAGCACTGGATCTTTGTACAATTCTGATTTCCTGCTGCATATACCTCATGTGATCATACATATCGTGTCTATGCTGGTTTAGGCTATTTATCGTATGTGAGTGTTCTAAGAGCTGATCAGTTGCTAAACCAAACCATGCTGAATCAGAATGACGAAGTGGCTCAGGTACCGGGGCGGGTAAACCCCAAGTAGGAATAGGTATCTCTGTTACCCGGACACGCGATGTTTCTCCCCTATGGTACGTAGATCGAGGTGGGAAAGAAGTGTGCTCAGGTGGACGCACTGAAATACGAGCGGTCTGACGGTTTCTAATGGTAGGTGGGGCTACTGGTGCATGCTGTACAGGTGGAGTAGGGGATCTGGGTGCTCTAACAGGTGAACGATAAGCACTAGTAGCTCCCTGTCCTGTAACATTCCTAGGGGATTCCCTAGGGGGATAGGTGTCACAACGATAACCCGATAAGTCGGGTTGATCTGGGGGTACCTCGCGAGGAATTACCGCGTTTGCACCTTCTTCTATCTCCTCTGGTTCCTCCTCCGTTTCTTCTTCCGGATCCTCCTCCTCCTCCTCAGGCCTTGCTGGTAGGGTAGTAGGTAAACGATCAGTAGATCTTGACATATTCCTGCACAATTGTTAGTGATAAGAATAATATCCTTCTATATTAATCATAGTAAGATACGTGCAGGTATTTATACACATAAGCACAAATAATCGTTTATATACACAAATATTTATCTATTATTATATTTTATACACATATGTTGCTGTTTTTACCTATTCGATTGTTTATCGACTTCTTCTCGAATTTCCTCGTACAAACAAGTCCGTTATTACGTTCCGGACCATAATAACCCACTTGTCCATTCGTGTTCATCACAAGAATCATTCGTGTATATTATTTAATATTATTTTATTCCCAGAGTTAATCGAGCCTACGGTTATCTTAGGGTATCCTAAGGGACATCCTAACTCTTTATAACCAATGGCTCTGATACCAACTTCTGTCACACCCCGACTAGGTAGTTGCGGAAGCGTAATACGGGAATGTAACAGATAACACTGGTATCAACAACATTGTTTATAAAGAAAATTCAACAGCTAATTTACATCATATTACATGGGTAGGTACTATGTTTACAAACTAGGTGAAAAACACATAACCGGTTGCGAGCTTCTTAAACAGTATTATATCAGCGTCTATTCACAGCTATTCATCTTGTCTTTCTAACACCAAGCACGTAAGCAAATCATTCCACTTTTGCTTTACCTGAAAAGCATGTAAAACGGGTCAACTACGTCTAGTTGGTGAGTTTCAAGTTTCACGAGTTTCAATGAAATCAGTACACGAGTTCGTAAAGTTTACAGTGTGTATGTATATATGTCTGTGTATGATGCATTATACTAAGCCACAAGTGAAACCGAAACGAGCTATACTGCATGGCGTCTCCTGCCCATGCACTCCTGTTGGCATTTAACAGCCAATTTTGCCCCATGTATGTACTATGTCTAACACCACATAGCAGTATGTAAAAATATAATGACAATGTGCAACTGGGTTTACATATGTTCCGGCATACCCCACCGGCTCTGTCAGTTGGGTTTGTCAAACCGATAGTACTATCCACACGCCACCGGCACGAAGTTAATCACTTGTGTTTGTGGGGACTTGTCAAGTGTTAGTACTTAGATAATCCACATCATCACACGTTTTCAAGTATAACAGTTTATGTAAACATGCTTTTCACCCCAAAAGTTCATAAAACAGTTTAGAAAGTGGGGGTCGTGAAACTCACCTTATCGTAGTTCGCACAGAAATCACGTATCAAATAGTCAGATGTCTCGTTTATAGCCTGATTCCTATAAACGATATCGTATTGTTATTACTAGTACAGTGTTTAAGCTAAGTCGGGCTGTATAGATAATCTGGGTATAGCTGTTAGGCCCAGAACATGACCATAGTCTTAGATTGTGACGTTGTATACTATGAAATGTTTAAAACTGGATTTGGCTCAGTTTCACCGTTTTCCGAGCCTAGCTCAGTTGATCGTTTATATGTTTCGGGATTAGGTAAGATCATATAAAACTTAAGTAAATATATTGATTGATAAAATGATTTGATTTATAAAAGAATTTTAAGGTTTCGGTGTCTGGTTTGACCGCAGGGTTCGATTCCGTTTTCACACGGGTTTGATTATACAAAACGCGTACAATCCACCCGAATTGTCCGGAATTCTCGTAAAAAGTTCGTTTTTATCAATATCATTCAAAAATATGATATTTGACCACTTTCGATATTTTGACATACCAGTCAGTCCGTTAAACACAAAACTGCCGGTTTCGTTAAAACAATTATAATTTAAATCTTTAATAAATCATAACTAAATATGTAATTACATATAAATTATGTAAATTTTTGTAAAAATACATTAAGACATGGAGAATTTTATAAAAATATTTCCAGTAATTTTATGATTATTTATTTATTTATAAAAATTCATTTAATAGGTTATAATCATGTAATAAATGGCCCGTTTATATCAAACGACGTCCGAAAAATCCCATAATTTTTACCAATAGCCTCAATGTGACTACATAGCCCCTGTAAAATTTCCAGAACCTAACTCTTTAGACAAAATGCCTTTTTGTGCGTTTTTCGGCTGTTAAAACTCGGTTCCACCATGGCTGCACAAACCATACTTAGACATTTTCAATGATTCCCAAACTTTACTAGTGATCTTACCATCCCATATCAAACTCCAAAACCAAGTTTCATAATTTTTCAATATGTTTTGCTATTTTTCCCAAATAAACGCCCATAAACGGGAATAAATTCGCCAAATATTCTCCGTTTATCGAAAAATTACCAAATTTGAACAGGGACTCATTTATATGATCCCTAATGTCCCTGAAAATTTTCACAAGCTAACAACAAGCACGTCACAACCTAATACTAAACAGCCCCTAAACGAGTATTACGGGTTTACCTTGTCGGTTTTCGATGAATTTTGCTAGCTTAAACGACTTTCCGGGTCTCGGGTTGCAAACTAAGTATATCTACATATCATATAACATCAAACCAAGCATAAATCATCCATGTAACAGCCTTGATAATTAGGGTTTCGGTTTTGGGTTCAAACCGAACTTTCTAACCATAAAAACGTTGTATTCATGTTCTAATCCGTGTTTTTGACCAAAAAAGTATATGTTCCAGGTTTGTAAACATGTTTAACATCAAAAAAAAATTTTACTTGATTTTTAGGGCTTTTGGATGGTTAAACATGTTTAACACTAATCAAAACATGTTTATATGATAATCATATGGATCAAACTTTGTTAAAACTTATTAGAATTGAATCTTACCTTAGGGTTTTTGGAAAGGAACTTGAGAGAACAGAAGCTAGAGCTGCTGGACTTGAAAATATTTGAAAGGTGGAATGAATAACAAAGCTTGTTGAATAAGCTTTATAAAAGAAAACATGTGGGGGGTTAAGGGGCTGCGATCGGAACTATTAGAAAGCCCTTAATGGGCTGTTTTGGCCCATTAAATTATACATACAAGCCCAAACATGAAAAGCCCACTTCAAGTTTAGTTCGGGTTCGGTTTTTCGCAAAAAAATTAATTCGGGTGTGAGAAATAACGTAAAAACGTGTGTTTTTCAGCTTGTTTTTGTAAAATAAGAAAAACGTACTGAATCATTGTAAAATTCCAAAATATTTTCACGGATGGCTTAGAACATGTCATATAAGTGTTTTATAAATCTTTTTCGGCTTAACGGATGCTACAATGCTTGTTTTGATATTAACGATTGCGTTTAAGCTTATAGCGTATCAATAAACGAAACCTTTTTCGTTTAAAGAGTTTTAAACGTACCGAGGCCTAAATATCAATATGTTAGCCTCTCTAACATATATATAACTCGTATATGACCCCTCATTATGTATACGGGTCATAGTTAGTATCGGTCGGTCACTCGTTTAAGCACTACGAATTAACCGATTTATCGTTTTCTTGTTACGTAAAGAATATAGTGTACCTCGTTTTGTCATGAATGTCACATAAAGTATTCAAGATTAAAGTATTCGATAGCTACGGAAAAGAGGGTGTTTGTTAGTGCACGGTTTTGTTGTCCGTAGCGATCAAATAAGTTATAGATAGTCTAGGTTGAATATTTATTGAAAAATGGCCCATTCGATGTGGATTGTATAGTGAATGAGGTCCATTCGTTAGTTAACTAGACTATTCGTTAAGTTAAGCCCATTCGTTAGTTAACTAGAATATTCGTTAAGTTAAGCCCATTCGTTATGTAATATAATAAATGGAGGCCTCATTCGTTATGATGGCATAACGAATGATGGCTTATTCGTTAAGTTATTACCCGTTCGTTATGTGTTAACGAATGGTGTCTCATTCGTTACTACAGTGTAACGAATGAGACTAACTTAACGAATGGGAGTGTGTGCCTATAAATAGGCATATCCATGCTCATTTGAGAGTGGAGAACACACACACGAGATATGTGAGAGATCCGAGTCTAAATTATGCTCTCCATAAGTTATTATTAATATCCACCATAATGTATTCATCTCTTAAGCTATCAATAAAGTATCATATTTATTGTTTAACGATCTCGTGTTTATTGTATGATTGATGTATTCGATATTAGCGGCTAGATCCGGGCTCTATGACGTTTCCTCATTAAAGTTCTTTTATTGATACTTAAACAATGTCCTTTTGCTCTAGCTTCTTGGTTGTAAAGCATTGTACAACGAAGCTGAAAACTTTATATGACTGAATTGAAAAAAGCTGTTATATAGTAATGCCATTGTCAAAGTAGAGTTGGTCTTGATTTACATATCATGCTACTTTTTTCTACATAAATCATTTGATCAATATGTTTTTCTCTTTCACCAACATCATCAATTTCCATGGTTGGTTTCACATATGATGTGTCTAAAAGAGATAGACAATCTAGATTAATACGCAAGATGGGATATATATCTTTGGGTCCATATTTGAAAATCATTAAGAATATTCAACTTTGGAGTCTTAGCATGAGACCCAATCTTATTGTCATGGTTAAGCATCGTTTTCATTATGGCATTCTGGGAAGAAAGGGCATAATAGTTTGTCATTTTTTAAAATTTTAGGTTAAAACTGCTAATTAAGAATGAAAGTATTACACTGAAAATGACAATATGTGAAAGAAAAGAACATCATGGAATGATAAGGATAGCGAAATACTAAATTTCTTAGCGAATGAACAATAAGAGAATGAGGATTAATGCGAATGGAAGCATATTTGGTGAATAGCACTGTTACAATGAAAGGAAATGTAAGTCTCGTTTATGTATCTTTCAGTATGATATCAACGACCTCAACGTTATTGCGGAATATAACGTGAGATGATTCAAGATAAACAAGTGTAACACGTAAAGAACACAAGATGATGCTTCAAATCACACGTTTGATTAACGTCGGGTGCTTAAGCACTTGGTTACATAAAACACACGTTCACCAATATATTACTATGAATGGCCAATAGTTATACCCTATACATGATATTTATATATAGGAGAAACAACAACCTAGCCAAACACTAAGACCAAGCCCACCGAGATCACAAGTTGATCTCGGTTTACATACGCACACAAGACCCAAAGTATTATACATAGACTAAGTACAAACCAACTAGATATAGACCCAACAATCTCCCCCTTTGTTTGTAGCATCGTCTCTCAATCATGCTCCATGATGTCTATGTCTGCATCCTTTAGTCCACCTGCCCAAAAACCCGTTCTTATAATTGAAGCCACCATTCTTGTATATTCTTTGGCTGCTTACTCAAAAAGTGCCTCAACAATAATCTGAAAAGTGCTGAGAGTCTTGATATCTCTTTCTCCTAACTTCAGCAAATCACTTGGATCAACGATCCGATTTTGACCTTTACCCTTTTGTAGACGTATAACAGCAGTAGCTGTTTCATTGTCAAACATCCAGAATCTCATGTTTTCCAGGGTCCCATCTGGAATTGCATTAGGCACAGGAATATGAGTAGCGTTATTTGTTGCAGGCCACATAACGTTCACCATAGTTTTTCCTGTCCTTGGATCGTTAACCCCTTTGCTTTCTTTAAGAACGATTCAACAGTTGTCATGCTCGGGAAACCCCTATCAACTTGATTTCTCAGAAAGTTCCAGAAATTTGTAGCTCTCTTTTCATGACTTGGATTGTGGAACGGAGCATTGATAAGGTTGCTGAGACCTACCTTTTTCCAGGACCCGAAATCCTTCATTTTCTTTTAGTACTCGGTAGTCTCAGACCTTTGTTTCACCCACCACATGTTCTTCTTAGCATCAAAACCCCAGGACATAACTCCAGAACGATCACCGTACTTGTAACACCCCGTAACCGCAGCGGAAACGTACACGGGATGCAACAGACACATCTGATATCAACAGCATTGCTTATAAAGAAAATACCACTACATTAATTTATAACATATTACATTGTTGCGAGTTTCATTACTGTCTAGGTGTTACACACATATTTTACCGATAAGACATTAATAAATTCATTACAAAACATAGAGCAGCAAGCTTCCAACAGGTAGCACAGATAGTTAAGCACACATCAATCAATCCAACTTGGGCATACCTAGAAAACATGTAAAGAAAACGGGTCAACTACGAATAGTTGGTGAGTTTCACTAATTTAAATAAACACTGACAAATCATTTTAATAATCATTTATTAACAATATAATCATACTGGGAACTATGTTACCCCAGAACATTTCCATTAACTTCCTGGGACCTATGTTACCCCAGAACAATAATAACCCCTGGGAACTACGTTACCCCAGAACAATAATAACCCCTGGGAACTATGTTACCCCAGAACAATAATAATCCCTGGGAACTATGTTACCCCAGAACAATAATAACCCCTGGGAACTATGTTACCCCAGAACAATAATAACCCCTGGGAACTATGTTACCCCAGAACAATAATAACCCCTGGGAACTATGTTACCCCAGAACAATAATAACCCCTGGGAACTATGTTACCCCAGAACAATAATAACCCCTGGGAACTATGTTACCCCAGAACAATAATAACCCCTGGGAACTATGTTACCCCAGAACAATAACACATGATAAACATTTTATATATTCTGTGCATCAGACCATATATATATAAATGTACAAGTATTTCCATACGATCGGTATGTACTTAAATACTTTAAATGAGACATGTTTTCCGCCCCGGGAAAATATAATTAAAACAATTCATTAGAAAGGGGCTCGTGAAAACTCACCCTTTTGTGAGTCGGTGAGTAATATAAGGAACAGCTACGTGCCTGGATCTGTAATATAATATCTAGTCGTTACTATATAATTCCCATAACTTAAATACGTATCAATCGGTACATCTGGGAACATAGTTAACCCAGTGCTGTACTCGATTCGGGGACAATGTTAACCCCGTGACACTTCTAAGGACTCAGATTGTGACATTGCTTAGAGTTTGACAGTCAATTTAGTTAAGGTGATGAAATTATAGCTCGGTTTGACACCCCGTTTGGCCGTGGGGCCCGTTCCCGGTATTTCGGTGCCGGAAACGGTAAAATCGGGTAAAATTACCCAAATCATCCGAATTATTTTCGGATGATTTATTTTTACTTAATTTACTTAGATTTATGAAATAGTCCATTTTTAGAGTTTTCATGTACCAGTCAGCTCGCTTATGCGAACTTTGCCGGTTTACACGTTTTAAGCTTTAAAAACTTGTTTTTATGTTCTTTTTAGCACAAATAATTACCCGATTAGTCTCGGGTCTTGAAATTTTGCACAAAACTTAATTTGACAGTAAGGAATTTTGTAAAATTTTCCCAGATTTATTTTCCTATATTCACATTTATTTATCTATTTTTAAATCTTATTAAAATACTAAATATATCAAAAATACCAAAACACTTTAGAAAATTCCCAAATTTTTCTGGGATGATCTTTATCATCCTCATAACTTTCTGGAATTTTCCCAGATTTATTTTCCTATATTTACATTTATTTATCTATTTTTAAATCTTATTAAAATACTAAATATATCAAAAATACCAAAACACTTTAGAAAAATCCCAAATTTTTCTGGGATGATCTCTATCATCCTCATAACTTTCTGGAATTTTCCCAGATTTATTTTCCTATATTTACATTTATTTATCTATTTTTAGATCTTATTAAAACACTAAATATATCAAAAATACCAAAACACTTTAGAAAAATCCCAAATTTTTCTGGGATGATCTCTATAATCCTCATAACTTTCTGGAATTTTCCCAGATTTATTTTTTTATATTTACATTTATTTATCTATTTTTAGATCTTATTAAAACACTAAATATATCAAAAATACCAAACCACTTTAGAAAAATCCCAAATTTTTCTGGGATGATCTCTATAATCCTCATAACTTTCTGGAATTTTCCCAGATTTATTTTCCTATATTTACATTTATTTATCTATTTTTAGATCTTATTAAAACACTAAATATATCAAAAATACCAAAACACTTTAGAAAAATCCCAAATTTTTCTGGGATGATCTCTATCATCCTCATAAATTTCTGGAATTTTTCCAGAATTTAAAACTTATTTTTCAAGCCATTTTCACCCAAAACCGAGCTAGAAAGCCCTAGAACTCGTTTCACCGAAAAGCCTACTTAGACTTTTCCAACTGAGCTCAAATTTTGTGGGTGACTTTTATATGTTATAAAAAGCTTATCTTAAATTTTCCGGAATTTTTCATCATGTTTTGCTATTTTTCACTATTTTTGGCCAAAACCGAGCATTAAATTCACCAAATATTCATCTTTTATCCAAAAATTACCAAAAATTCACAGATCTCATATTTTCATGTGTAGATCATCTCTGTGAAATTTCGTGACCCGACTCTAAGCACACGTAAATCTGTCCATTTTTCATAAACACACGAAAACCGAACTATTTTGTGTTTTCTAGCTTTAGATCGCAAGGATCTCGGTTTCTAGCCTTTGCTAGCCGCTAGATACAACACTTACAAGCACATCAACACCACACCAAGCAAGTTATACCACAATCAAGCCATTTCTTTCCTAGTGTCGGTTAAAACATCAAAACAACGATTTTGACCGTAAAAATCCGTTCTCGACTCTTTTTACTCATTTCTTGGACCAAGATCCCTTGTATAACTTGTATACATCTCTTGGTCATGCAAGAGTCGGTTTCATCTCGGATTCTCACCCGTCTTTCACATGGAAACTTCATTTGACAAGATTTCAACCGTAAAAATTCATTCTAAACACTTTTAACTAATTACTTGGATCAAGATCCTTTGTATAACTTGTATACATCCCTTGATCATACGAGAACCGGTTCCATCTCGGGTTTTCGCCCATATTTCACTTGGAACCCTTTTGTTCTTGCAAAAACAACTCAAAACTAAGTAATTAACACCAAAGATTATGTAATGTAACATGCTTATACCTTCAAAATCTTGGTTAAACTATGATGATCTTGGAAGAAAGCTTGAAAGTGTTAGAGATTTGAGAGAGTTTGAGAGAGTTTTTGTGAGAGAATTGTTGTAAAAAAAAAAATGAAATGTATAATGTGTGGGAAAGGGGTGGCCGGCCTAAGTGGTGGTGGGGGGGGGGCCCACATCTCAAATATTGTCCACACTTTTGGATTACACAATCCGGATAATGTTGTGGATAATCTGGTTCAGTTCGTTTCTCGTTTAAACTCGTAATTCGGCTTGAAACGAAATTAAAATGGTCGTTTTTCGGGTCAAAATGAAATTTACATAAAACTGATTTAAAAACTTTAAAAAACTTAGCCCATGACATTAAAACATCATATTATTAATAATTACGCATCTTTTTCGGCTTGATTGATCGTCTCTTGCTTGGTTTGGTGTTAAAGGTTTCGTTTATCGTACCGACGTACAAATAAATCGAAATCCTTTTTCTGTGCTATAATTCACTTATCCCGAAGCATTAATATCTCGTAAATATCACTAAACATTATATATTTCAACTATAATGTAATTCCCGATTTGTTCGGGTTTCAATAATCGTTCATTGGTTAATTGTAATTCCAATATGATTCACTATATAATTGAGTATGATTCATACTGTGAACCATATATATTCGTATAAACGTGCTATAACTCATATAATCAATATTAAATAACACGTAAATAGTATATTCCGGCTAGGGTATACCTGAATTTGCCGGAATCGTTACATTCTCCCCCCGTTATAAAAATTTCGTCCTCGAAATTTTATGCGTCAACTACTTCCTTTTGAGGAAATAGGTGGGGGTATTTCTTCCGAAATTCATCCTTTCGTTCCCAAGTAAATTCTGGGCCTCGTTGCGAATTCCATCTAACTTTGACCAACGAGATCTTATTGTGTCTAAGTTGCTTGATCTTACCGTCCACTATTTCGATGGGCTCCTCTACGAAGTTGAGCCTATCACTTATTAGAACACCCTCTAAGGGTAACACCGATGTCTCATCCGTCAGACATCTTTTCAAATTCGACACATGAAACACGTTATGAACTGCCCTTAGTTCCTCAGGCAGTTCTAGTCGGTAAGCTACCGGACCGATCTTTGCAGTAATAATGAATGGTCCAATATATCTAGGGGCCAACTTTCCCGCCTTTCCAAACCTGACCACTCCTTTCCAGGGTGATACTTTCAAGTATACCTTTTCACCCTTCTCAAATGACAACGGTTTTCGACGGGTATCAGCATAACTCTTCTGCCGATCCCGCGCGGCTTTCAGGTTGTTCTTAATTTCAAGAATCTTGCTGGTCGTCTCCTGGACCAGATCCGATCTAATGACCTGCGGGTCACCCACTTCAGACCAGCAAAGTGGTGATCGGCACTTCCGCCCATACAATGCTTCATAAGGTGCTGCCTTTATACTGCTATGGTAACTGTTATTATAGGAAAATTCAACGAGTGGGAGATGTTGATCCCAATTTCCCTTAAAGTCCAGTACGCAAGCACGAAGCAAATCCTCCAAAGTTTGAATGGTCCTCTCAGACTGACCATCGGTCTGAGGGTGGTAAGCTGTGCTTAGGTCAATACGTGTTCCCAATGCTTCTTGGACAGCTTGCCAAAGTTTGGAGGTGAAATGGCTATCCCTATCGGAGATGATCGAGATGGGGATGCCATGACGAGACACTATTTCATTTATATAAATTTGCGCAAGTCTCTTAGTGTTAAAAGTATTCCTAATTGGAATAAAATGTGCCGATTTGGTTAATCGATCCACGATTACCCAAATCGCATCATGACCTCGGGGTGTCTTGGGGAGATGTGCCACAAAATCCATTGTGATCTGTTCCCACTTCCATTCGGGAATTTCCGGCTGTTGTAGCATTCCCGAGGGTTTCTGGTGCTCCGCCTTAACTCTCGCACACGTCGTACACTTGCCGACGTATGTGGCTATATCCTTTTTCATACCTGGCCACCAGTAAAATTCTTTCACATCCTTGTACATTTTATCTGATCCCGGATGTATGGAATATTTCGATTTATGTGCTTCATCCATGATCAAATCACGAAGGTCATGGAGGGTCGGGATCCAAATCCGATTTTTGAAATAAAGAATTTCGTCCACACGCTGTTCGAAATTCTTCTCATTCCCGTAAAGTCCTTCTTTATCCAATTGGCCCTCTTTCAACGCCTCGCGTTGAGCGACTCGAATCAAATCTGAAAGGTTCGACTGGACTATCATCCCCAACGCTCGCACACGTAGTGGCTTGACTCGATCCTTTCTACTCAAGGCATCGGCTACAACGTTAGCCTTGCCGGGGTGATATCGTATGTCACAGTCATAGTCACTCAGCAACTCGACCCATCTTCGTTGCCTCATATTCAGTTCTTTCTGATCGAATATGTGTTGCAAACTTTTATGATCAGTGAATATGGTGCACTTTGTACCGTAGAGATAGTGTCTCCAGATTTTAAGTGCAAAGATGACTGCTCCCAGTTCCAAGTCATGAGTAGTGTAGTTTTTCTCATGAACTTTTAACTGTCGAGACGCATAGGCTATGACCTTTTTATTTTGCATTAACACGCATCCTAACCCTTTACGGGATGCGTCACAATATACAACAAATCCATCGTCTCCGTCGGGGAGACTTAAGATTGGCGCTTGGCACAATCTTTGTTTTAGCGTTTGAAACGCCGTTTCCTGCTCTTCACCCCATTCATATTTCCGATCCTTTTGAGTCAGGAGGGTTAAAGGTTGGGCGATGCTGGAAAAGTTCTCTATAAATCGACGATAGTATCCAGCTAAGCCTAAGAATTGGCGGATTTCTTTCGGAGATTTAGGCGCTTGCCAATTCTTAATAGCTTCAACCTTACTCGGATCAACGTGTATTCCTTGGTGGTTTATAACATGACCGAGAAATTGCACCTCTTGTAACCAGAAGTTACACTTGGAGAATTTTGCATATAACTTCTCCTGATCCAGGAGCTCTAAAACTAACTTTAAGTGTTGCTCGTGCTCCTCTTTACTCTTCGAGTATATCAAAATATCGTCAATAAATACAATGACGAACTTGTCGAGATAGGGTTTACAGACTCGGTTCATGAGATCCATGAACACCGCTGGCGCATTTGTTAGCCCAAAAGGCATAACTAAAAATTCGTAGTGGCCGTAGCGAGTCCGAAACGCGGTTTTTGGGATATCCTCCTCTTGAATTCTAACTTGGTGGTATCCCGATCTAAGATCAATTTTTGAGAAATAGCTCGCACCTTGTAGTTGGTCGAACAAATCATCGATTCGGGGAAGAGGATATCTATTTTTGATGGTTAATTTGTTCAATTCCCTGTAGTCAATGCACATTCGAAGGCTTCCGTCCTTCTTTTTCACAAATAGTACAGGTGCACCCCACGGGGAATAACTGGGACGTATAAATCCCTTATCCAACAATTCCTGCAACTGGTTGGATAGTTCTTGCATCTCGGACGGTGCAAGTCTGTAAGGGGCCTTAGCAACAGGGCCGGCTTGAGGTAACAGATCGATTCTGAATTCGACCTGTCGGGTTGGCGGTAATCCAGGAAGTTCCTCTGGAAAAACTTGTGGAATTTCGCGTACCACGGGAATATCGTCCACCCGTTTTTCCTCAGAATCAGCGGCCGTCAGGCTCGCTAGATACGCCACACATCCCTGACGTATATATTTCAACACCTTGAGGTGGGATATAAATGGTATCATGGTGCCGGATTTTTCTCCCTGCACTAATACCTCCTCGTCATCCGACACCCGGATCTTGACGGTTTTCTTTTCACAGTTTATTTCTACCCTATTACGAGCCAACCAATCCATTCCCACTATCACGTCAAAACTACCCAATTCTACCGGTAACAAGTCAATCAGGAAGGATTGTTCGCTCAGAATAAAAGGGCAATTCCGAACAATCCGATTAACTATCATGGTTTTACCGTTAGCGACCTCTACGGTGTAGGGTTCTATGGTTTCACCAATAGGAAGGTTTGCTATCGAAAGGAACCTAACGGAGACAAAACTTCTATCGGCGCCTGTATCAAATAATACAGAAGCGTAATGATCAGAGACGAGGAAGGTACCTGTCACTACGCTGGGGTCCTGGCGCGCCTCGTTCGCTCCCATCACAAATGCCCGGCCTCGCGCCGGATTGGACGCCGATGGCTGACCCGCGAGTTGTCTCCCGTTTCCTCCCTGATTCAGTTTCGGGCAGTTCCTTTTGAAGTGATCCGTGCTGCCGCATTCGTAGCAAGCACGGCTAGTGGTCACCATCTGGTTTCCTTGCGGGTTCTGCTGTCGGGCTGGTTGAGTTCTAAATGGTTGCGCCCGAATAGGTTGCGGTTGACGGTTCAGGTTGTTCAGATTTGTCTTACAATTTGGTGCGTAGTGTCCAACCCTGCCACACCGGTGGCACACCACCTCCTTGCACACGCCACTATGGTGGTAACCACATTTCCCACATTTAGGAAACGTTCCCCTCTGCGGTTCTTGCCTTCCGCCCGAACTAGTCATGGCATAGCTCTGGGCAGCGGGCCTAGCTCGTTTACCTTGCTGTTTCTCTCGGATCCTATTGTCATACGTACCTCGCTTTCCCCCGGCCGACTCTCCCGTCGCCTTTATCGATCCGCTCCTTAAGAAATCATACGTGACAATACCAGCCTGTGTCACTGCACCCTCATACGTCTGGTGCCCTCCCGCGTTAACTATACTCCTCACTACTGGAGTAAGTCCCCAAATATAACGTTCCACCCTCTTTGACTCTGGGGTGACCAACCACGGCACTAATCGTGACAATTCATTAAACCGGTTGGTATATCCCAAGTGGTCCGCCCCATGCATCTCTAGGTTCCACAACTCATGTTCCAGTTTCTGCAATTCATTCTTTGGGCAGAAATGTTTCAAAACAAGATCCTTAAGCTCTGTCCAGGTCATGCGGTTTGTCGCCGCCTGACCTCGAGTCTGTGCTATGGTGTTCCACCATGTCAAGGCATGGTCTGTGAACGTACAGGTGGCGTACTTAACGACACAATCCTCGGGACAGTTGCTGATATTTACCACTGATTCTATTTTCTCTAACCATTTCACTAACCCATTCGGTCCTTCCGACCCGTTAAATTCTAAAGGCTTGCATAACATAAAATCCTTGATTGAACAACCCCTGGATGGTCCAGTGCGGTTGGTCTCTACAGTAGGGATAGGGCCATTACTGTCGGTAGCGACCACCGTAGGCGGTGCGTCATTACTCGGCATAGTGTTGTCATTCCTTGGAGGATTAGCGTTTTGTTCCCCGTCATTATTTATGGGCGTTTGATTGCTCGGAGGGGTTGGATTGGTCGAGTTATTAATACTGGCGGCGATGCGCGATACTATATCCGGTATCGCCGCCTCCAACTGTTGAGCAATCAAACGGCTCACATCTACTTCCGATATTTTCGTTGATCGTTTCGGTGCCATTCTACACAACATCAAGGAAACACATATAATTAATACCATTCCAAATTATGAAACCCAAAACACATTCCATACATTAATAAACATTAGTACATATTACACAAACATCCATTTACATACTTCCCAGTCATCATTACATAACTAAGTTTTAATACAAAGGGCCTATGTTGGTATCATCCTCGACATAACCCGCAATGGGTCAGTGCTTGAATGATACCCAAAAGTATCGATAATGATATGCCCTACAAGAGACCCCTATGGGCCAGTGGTTGTACTATAACTAAACAAGATTCACTCCGTGTTAGTATCACCACTAACTACTTACACGGAGTATCAAAAAGCGGTTCAAGATTCTACCATCCAACACATCTACACATGGTGGTAAACCAACCCCACCAACACCGCCACCAGCACCACCAACACCGCCATCATAACCCGCATTCGGGTTTCCATCTGGTCGATCAACCAGTGGGAGTATGAGCACTCCCTTTTTAACTGGTTAATAGCATACTGGTGGTCCAGTATGCTGTCCCCGAGGTACGCCCGCCTCTGTACCCCCACGACCAGGGCGGCAGAGTGCTCGTTCACTTGCTCGGTGAGAACACGTAGCCAAGCCGCCAAGTCCCGCTCCTGCCTTGGAAGACCCCACACAGGTAGGGTTGTAGGCTCGGGTTGGGGGCGGGAAGACTCGCCCCGGTGGTATGTGGATCTGGGTGGGGTAACAGTGGGCGGAACATACGGGGCACTGATCCGCGCCGTGAGGCGGGGACCGTGTCTGGGGGGAATCGGGGCGGTCTGTAGTGCGGGCGGGGTAGGAGACCTGGTAACCCTAGCAGGGGAGGACACACTAGCACTCCTAGCTGGGGTGGTCTGTCTAGAAGTACTATGACTAGCCTCCGAAGGCTCGGAGCTGGGTGCTACACTTGGGCTTCCAGAGGCCCCGGAACTGACCTCTTCCGGGTCCTCTTCCGTCGACACACTAGGTGTTCTTGCCATTTTTACCTGCACACAAGTTAACAAACATATAGTCCCTTTTCATAGTGTAATTCATAATTAAATTAATCATGCACTTACTTATACAATTTTGCCACATAATAATATTATTATACATTTACACATATGTTGCCAATTTTACTTATTTAAGTCCCCCGTGACTTCCCCTGAATTCCCTCGTGCAGACAAGTCTGTTATTATGTTCCGGACCATAATAACCCACTTGTCCATCCAAGTTCATCCCGATCTCGTCACAATATATTATTAGTTGATATTCAGATCCTATAATACTTGAGCTACTGGTTATATTTTAGGTATCTTTTTCAGACATCCTAATTCTTTATATCCAATGGCTCTGATACCAAGTTCTGTAACACCCCGTAACCGCAGCGGAAACGTACACGGGATGCAACAGACACATCTGATATCAACAACATTGCTTATAAAGAAAATACCACTACATTAATTTATAACATATTACATTGTTGCGAGTTTCATTACTGTCTAGGTGTTACACACATATTTTAACGATAAGACATTAATAAATTCATTACAAAACATAGAGCAGCAAGCTTCCAACAGGTAGCACAGATAGTTAAGCACACATCAATCAATCCAACTTGGGCATACCTAGAAAACATGTAAAGAAAACGGGTCAACTACGAATAGTTGGTGAGTTTCACTAATTTAAATAAACACTGACAAATCATTTTAATAATCATTTATTAACAATATAATCATACTGGGAACTATGTTACCCCAGAACATTTCCATTAACTTCCTGGGAACTATGTTACCCCAGAACAATAATAACCCCTGGGAACTACGTTACCCCAGAACAATAATAACCCCTGGGAACTATGTTACCCCAGAACAATAATAATCCCTGGGAACTATGTTACCCCAGAACAATAATAACCCCTGGGAACTATGTTACCCCAGAACAATAATAACCCCTGGGAACTATGTTACCCCAGAACAATAATAACCCCTGGGAACTATGTTACCCCAGAACAATAATAACCCCTGGGATTATGTTACCCCAGAACAATAATAACCCCTGGGAACTATGTTACCCCAGAACAATAATAACCCCTGGGAACTATGTTACCCCAGAACAATAACACATGATAAACATTTTATATATTCTGTGCATCAGACCATATATATATAAATGTACAAGTATTTCCATACGATCGGTATGTACTTAAATACTTTAAATGAGACATGTTTTCCGCCCCGGGAAAATATAATTAAAACAATTCATTAGAAAGGGGCTCGTGAAAACTCACCTTTTTGTGAGTCGGTGAGTAATATAAGGAACAGCTACGTGCCTGGATCTGTAATATAATATCTAGTCGTTACTATATAATTCCCATAACTTAAATACGTATCAATCGGTACATCTGGGAACATAGTTAACCCAGTGCTGTACTCGATTCGGGGACAATGTTAACCCCGTGACATTTCTAAGGACTCAGATTGTGACATTGCTTAGAGTTTGACAGTCAATTTAGTTAAGGTGATGAAATTATAGCTCGGTTTGACACCCCGTTTGGCCGTGGGGCCCGTTCCCGGTATTTCGGTGCCGGAAACGGTAAAATCGGGTAAAATTACCCAAATCATCCGAATTATTTTCGGATGATTTATTTTTACTTAATTTACTTAGATTTATGAAATAGTCCATTTTTAGAGTTTTCATGTACCAGTCAGCTCGCTTATGCGAACTTTGCCGGTTTACACGTTTTAAGCTTTAAAAACTTGTTTTTATGTTCTTTTTAGCACAAATAATTACCCGATTAGTCTCGGGTCTTGAAATTTTGCACAAAACTTAATTTGACAGTAAGGAATTTTGTAAAATTTTCCCAGATTTATTTTCCTATATTCACATTTATTTATCTATTTTTAGATCTTATTAAAACACTAAATATATCAAAAATACCAAAACACTTTAGAAAAATCCCAAATTTTTCTGGGATGATCTATATCATCCTCATAACTTTCTGGAATTTTTCCAGAATTTAAAACTTATTTTTCAAGCCATTTTCACCCAAAACCGAGCTAGAAAGCCCTAGAACTCGTTTCACCGAAAAGCCTACTTAGACTTTTCCAACTGAGCTCAAATTTTGTGGGTGACTTTTATATGTTATAAAAAGCTTATCTTAAATTTTCCGGAATTTTTCATCATGTTTTGCTATTTTTCACTATTTTTGGCCAAAACCGAGCATTAAATTCACCAAATATTCATCTTTTATCCAAAAATTACCAAAAATTCACAGATCTCATATTTTCATGTGTAGATCATCTCTGTGAAATTTCGTGACCCGACTCTAAGCACACGTAAATCTGTCCATTTTTCATAAACACACGAAAACCGAACTATTTTGTGTTTTCTAGCTTTAGATCGCAAGGATCTCGGTTTCTAGCCTTTGCTAGCCGCTAGATACAACACTTACAAGCACATCAACACCACACCAAGCAAGTTATACCACAATCAAGCCATTTCTTTCCTAGTGTCGGTTAAAACATCAAAACAACGATTTTGACCGTAAAAATCCGTTCTCGACTCTTTTTACTCATTTCTTGGACCAAGATCCCTTGTATAACTTGTATACATCTCTTGGTCATGCAAGAGTCGGTTTCATCTCGGATTCTCACCCGTCTTTCACATGGAAACTTCATTTGACAAGATTTCAACCGTAAAAATTCATTCTAAACACTTTTAACTAATTACTTGGATCAAGATCCTTTGTATAACTTGTATACATCCCTTGATCATACGAGAACCGGTTCCATCTCGGGTTTTCGCCCATATTTCACTTGAAACCCTTTTGTTCTTGCAAAAACAACTCAAAACTAAGTAATTAACACCAAAGATTATGTAATGTAACATGCTTATACCTTCAAAATCTTGGTTAAACTATGATGATCTTGGAAGAAAGCTTGAAAGTGTTAGAGATTTGAGAGAGTTTGAGAGAGTTTTTGTGAGAGAATTGTTGTAAAAAAAAAATGAAATGTATAATGTGTGGGAAAGGGGTGGCCGGCCTAAGTGGTGATGGGGGGGGGGGGCCACATCTCAAATATTGTCCACACATTTGGATTACACAATCCGGATAATGTTGTGGATAATCTGGTTCAGTTCGTTTCTCGTTTAAACTCGTAATTCGGCTTGAAACGAAATTAAAATGGTCGTTTTTCGGGTCAAAATGAAATTTACATAAAACTGATTTAAAAACTTTAAAAAACTTAGCCCATGACATTAAAACATCATATTATTAATAATTACGCATCTTTTTCGGCTTGATTGATCGTCTCTTGCTTGGTTTGGTGTTAAAGGTTTCGTTTATCGTACCGACGTACAAATAAATCGAAATCCTTTTTCTGTGCTATAATTCACTTATCCCGAAGCATTAATACCTCGTAAATATCACTAAACATTATATATTTCAACTATAATGTAATTCCCGATTTGTTCGGGTTTCAATAATCGTTCATTGGTTAATTGTAATTCCAATATGATTCACTATATAATTGAGTATGATTCATACTGTGAACCATATATATTCGTATAAACGTGCTATAACTCATATAATCAATATTAAATAACACGTAAATAGTATATTCCGGCTAGGGTATACCTGAATTTGCCGGAATCGTTACAGTACTTATCTGAAAATACCTTCTTAAATGTAACAATGAACTTATCTGGATGATCGGAAGATTCAACATTCTGATTAGATTTCTTCATAATAAGAATCTTCTTTTGAAGTCGCTCCGATTGCTCATCTCTTCTTGGAGGTGCAGAGAGATATTGTTCCAGTGGCTCAGATTCATCGATATTTGTAGTTTGATGACCACTAGAACTTCCACCTTGATCAACAATGGGTGTCTTTGATGTTACGTCTTCACTGCTCTTGAATTCATCCCCAAACTTTCGAATGAGTTTCTGTTGAAGGTCCAAATACATAGCAGTAAGACCACCCATATTTGAATGAAGCTCTTTAATCTTAGATTCTTTTTCTAAGTTGCTGGCTTCAAGTTCTTGTATTCGCACATCTTTCACAGCTGAGTCTTGTTTGAGTTCAAAGAACCGTTATTGCAAAGCCCTCATGTCCACGGGCTCAGCTTCAAGTACATCCCCTTTTCCTTTATTCTGTAAAAATTTATCATGCATAGCAAGAGTATGAGCTCGACTGTCCAATCAGGTCGGATGATCCCGATGGTTCATCAAAGGATGGAACATCAGCTTCAAAATCAAACTCTTGAGCAATATCATCAAAGATCTTTTCTTGAGTTTGAAGCTCAGCAGCGGATGGACTTGTGTCAACGTGAGTCTCAGGATTTTCCGATTCACGTTCTTTTTGTTGGCTTGTTGTTGTTGTTGTTTCAGTAACCAGCACGACAGGTCTTGGATCATTCTTCCTTCATTTTTAAGGAATAAGATCGGCTGCTGATTCTTCAGGGGTATTTTCATCTTGATTCACAGTGACTACTTGAGGAGGCTTCAAGGCAGTCGACTGGAACAGTTCTTTGAATTTCTCGAACTCCCCTAATTGTTCAGCAGTAGGAGCGGTTTCAGCTTCTTGGTGTTCTATCTCCATGTGTTGTAATGGAGAGTCTTCATGTTCATCATCGTCTGAAATGACTTCAAATGCAGCAGTACGCCTCTGAGCTGGTATCACGTGCTCATCGGCAACTTGAGCCCTGACTGGGACATGCTCAGTTTCAACAAATTTACTGAACTTAACAAGTTTATGTAGGCCCTGGTAAACGAATTTTAACACCTTCCTGGACTCTTTCATCAACCCAAAGGTGTTGGGTCCCATTGACTTCATATCCAACGTCTCGACAGACTTAGCAAGAACACGATAATGTAAATCGAAGATCATCTGTAGTACATAAGAAACATCTCCTTCTTATTTCCCTTCAAGTTGCTCATCATTTCATCGAACACGAATTTAGAATAGTTGTAGTTCCATTCCATGATCAGAGAAACTACATCCGATATTTGAATGTGGCTAATCTCATCAGATCCTCCTTTACGTCCCGACACGCAAGTGAAAACGTGTTGATCAAAAACCTCCTGTAGGATGAAAAAACTTCTTTATAGCAGGAGGATATGATCCTTCGTAACCATCCTGACTAAGATCTTCGTAAAAACATCAGACGAAAATGCAGTTGGGTAGTTAGGTTGATCTCCAAATAAAAGAACTTCGCATATAATGGCCTCAGAGATGACGACCTGCTTCTTTTGAACTTTGGATTCAATAGTAACAGATCCACTTGTTCCTCGTTGGTTGATAGAAGCATTATTCCAGAACTCTGTGATCATATTCTTGCATATGACAGGAGTTTCTCGTAAAGCATGAGAAATCCTACAGGTATTGAGACCGACGATCATGGATTTAAACTCCTTGTGAGCCAAAGGAGGATCAAACAAATGTCCAGCTATGTTATGAGTATCAACGAGCATTAGTGTTGCTTGATCAGCCTACTGCGACAAACGAATTAAGTTAGCAATCATTTATTTAACTTGGTCAACAAGCATAAATTTTGAAAGGACATATTGATTCCTAAGACATCATGGACCAAGTATGATTGAAACAGATTATAAGGATCACAAATGAAAAATAATAATGATTTTATAATGGTTTTGATGAGGGTTCTCTTTCCACATTGAGAGATTTCAGTCCAAATATTGAGTTTTCGGTCATGTTATGGGTTTTCTGTCCAATCCCACCGAGAACAAAGAGTTCTCGGTCAACAGTAGGAGTTCTCGGTCAACGAAGTCAAACAAGAACTCTTGATTTGACCATGAGTTTTTGGTCAAACTAACTATAAAAACCTTTTGAGTTCCGCATCGAAGTTTGTGTTATCTTCTCCAGTTCACCGAAATCACCATGGATGGAAGCACCTGCAACTAGTTCTAAACACCCAGCAATGGCCTCAACCAAATCAAATAACCATCCTAATATGAGTTTGTTATGTGAATCGTCAAGAAAAAGCTCAATAGCAACCATATCACATCTTAATCAAAACCTCAAGAATCAAACATATCATTCGTCGATCTCTTACCTGTTATTAAACAAGGAACAAGGAACAAACAAGATACAGAGGCAGATCCAACTTGATTAGCAAGAGAGTTTAGGGTTTTTGGCCAGGAATAGTTGAGAGAGAAGATATTTGAAAGATGATCTCAATAATGGATATTTGAAAGCTTTTTATATCCCAAAACAACCAGGTTGAGAACTAAGATGTTCTCTGATCCAATGAGACAAGCCCAAACAAAGATTTAGCCAAAACATAGTTATCACATAGGCTGTAATCAAACCTTAGACCCAACACGTTTTAACCATGATCAAAAGTAACTTCTTATAGCACTCATTTCGATGAGAGTAATTTTGAGGTGAAAATAAAATAAAATAAACATGATAGCTAAAATAAAAGGAAAACCAAAAGAAACACTGTTAAAATTTAAAATGAAACACCGGTATTCTTGTAATTTAGAAAAAAATTGGGATCAAATTTCGGTTTGTGATAAAATGGCCGACTTTATGAAAAGATCCTAACATGGAATCATATTGATTCAGGTTCTTTCACAAGAATTCATGTTCTGTGTTATTATGACATAAAGAGACAGGTTGATAGTAGGTATAACGAACTTAGCATGATTTTCATTGCATCAGTGATATGAGTTAGGTTCAGTTAGGTACAAATCTCAGATGGACATCACTTATGGACCTGTGATGCCTCCTATCTCTTCTCAAAGCATATCTGGCTTTCCCCAGATCACCCCAATTTGACTTCAACCCCCTAGTGCTTGATCAAAAATTTTATAGAAAGAAAGAGATCTTTTAAGCTTTAAGGTTGAACGCTGGACTTAAATGCCCTTCATTTAGAGTGTTTATGACTTATTTGAATGCCCCACCCTTCTAGTTCTAGTTTGACCCTTTAAAGCCGGTGAACGACAAGTCGTGCCTTGTTTCTAACAATAACCCCCGTGTCATCTTGCTTGTTTCGTTAAACCCATCCCATATCCAACGCTTTCTTTCCCACCGGCAGCTCAACTAACCTTCAGACCTTTAGTTTATCAAACTGATTCAATTCTTCATGCATAGCATCCACCCATCTTGGTTCTTGAAGAGCCATTTCTACTGACTTCGGCTCAATCTGAGAGATAAAACAAGATAATAGGCAGCTATTTATGTGGTTCTTCTGGACACGCCTGTTTCAAGAGGACCTATGACATTCTCAATTGGATGATTTCTCTGAATTCTTGATGGAATGGATTGATCAGGAACAACACCGGTAGCGGGTAAGTTTGATAGATTTTCAAAAACCTCAGTGAGTGGATTCTTCCATCCAGATGTCGCCATACTATGTGAGTAGGAGGTGCTAGCCACGTATTCATTAGGAATGACATATGGGAATAAAGTGCTTCCGAAAATTTGACGAATAGGACTCTCCCCCATAATTATTGGAGCATTTTGTGATGAAGTTGGTGAGGACACAGTTTCAGTATGTTAGTACGTGGTTTTGCGTCTCGAGTCTTTGTAATTATCATTTAGTACTTATCGTTTTATTTAATGTAAAAGATATTATTAAATAGGCTAGTTTGTTAGAGGAACCGTCTAGTTCGTTAAGGATGTTTAACGAACTAGACCATAAGTTAAGTTCCTCCTGATTCGTTAAGGATGTTTAACGAATCAGGGGGTGTTTTGTTATGTTTGTCTATTTAATGTATTATAACGAAGTGGGTGGCTAGTTCGTTACGGAATGTGTAACGAACTAGAACCATCTTCCTATATATAGAGTTTCATCCTCTGCGTAATTAAAAGTTTTTGAGATTTAACATATCGAACCACTGTCCAGATCTTGTCTCAAGCTTCACCTTAATTTATCATCTTATATTATACATACACATACATATACAATTAATACTAATACATATATATAACATATAATCTTCAAGAGCAACTATGAACTAGATCCGTTATAGTTATTAACCTTAGATATGAGATCTAAAAAGGGTTCTACAAGTGGTATCAAGAGCAATTGTTACTCCCTTGCGCGCTTCTCAATACCAATAAGAAACGGATCCCAAGGGATACAATGTATGTAAGCCGACAGATGGACTCGTGCATACTCACTCACAGTAAAGGAAATTTGATGCATTGCTCAAAGACTCTAAAATTCAAAATTTTGATCGACACTATAATGGTTTAAGTCAAGTTGGGGTGATATGGCAAAAATCAAATTAAGCTTGAACCGAGATTAAAGGCTGATAGTTTCGGATATTCTGTGCGCTAATTGAATCGTTAATCATATCATAAAAACGCTTGAAAGTTAGTTATAACACTTAAGTGGACAACAATATCAATGACCAACTTAACACCATTCACAATATCGCTGAAAATAAAACTGTGATGTAAGGGCAATCTGGTTAATATGATTCTCTGCTCAAACTCAACAAAAATTAAAAAAAACATAAAAATAAATAAATAAATAATATATTGAATGCTTTCGAAAAATTCATACATAAACACAAAAACATTTTCTGTTTTTACTTTCGGATATTTCTCTTGTAAAAATTTTACATACGAGGCTATATATAACTTATTCGATTGCTACGGGCACCAAAACCGTACTTTAAATTATCAAAATACCAAAAATATTTTGCTTTTTCGTTTTACATATTATTTAATTAATTTTATTTTAAGTTAAGTGTTTTTAAAGCATAAAAACTTTTTAAGGTATTTGATCATCGGGATATGGGATCTCGTTGATTATTTTAAGTTAATTCATTTGGTACTTAATTTAATTAATTTATTTAATTTAAAATTAAATAAAGGTAATTCGTTGTTTATGTATAACGAATTAGGTCATTCATAACGAATTGCATTCTAATTGGTTAACCTAATTCGCTTCCGCCACTCTGTAACGAATGACTCCTAATTCGTTAAGCATAATTACACGAACTAGACACGAGTTCAAGCTAATTCGTTAATTTTATGTTTTAAATTTAACGAATTGACTCTAGTTCGTTAAGCCACGTATTAATTTAAGATAACGAATCACCTGATTCGTTATTTCAAAATTCAAACGAATAAGATGATTTGTTACATTGGTAAATATGCCGTGTCAGGGTATTTAGGGATTCGTGATGTGATTTGTATTCACTATTCACTCTCTTCTTCACCTTGTCCTACTGTTACTCTCGCAAATTTTTTCCAAAATTTTCGACAATTTATATCAAGTTTTAATCATATATTATGTCTTGTAAGGTATTGCTGGTCACAACGCAATGCTTTACGTCATCTTTATTAAATAATTGTTGGGTTAATTATTAGATTTTATTATCGGGTTTTTAAGCTTTGTATAAACTCTCAATTTAATTGATTTTTACCTTGTTTTGGTACTATTGATCCAGACCATTCTAATCGCAATAGGTTTCCGAGATCCTTGTGATCCTTTGTTCGGTTATGCATCGTTATTTATGTTGGAATTGCTTTCAGATTTGCAATTTTGACTTTTATGTTCTTGGTGATTTGGACCTTCACCAAATCAGTCAAACATTAAGCTTAATTGGCCATTCGTTATTGTTTAACGAATTGGAACTCATTCATGTCCAATTCATTATAAAAGTTACATGAATAAGGATAACGAATCTTTCCTTATAATGAATCAGACTTTCATTCGTTAACATTTATTAGTGATTTGTCAAACCTAATTCGTTCACACTTGATAGCGAAGTAGCTAGTTTGTTATAACGAATCACCATTCGTTATAACGAATAAGAAAATTTTTAGCGACTGACATGCTACTTTATTTTAATTTTTAAATTATTTTAATTTTCACAATTAGTTTAAATTAAAAGTTTACATAAATGAGTTAAAGTTTATACTTTTAATTATATGGTTATTATTCTTCATTATCACTGACTCTCGACTTTGTTTATATAGAATATGGCCGATAATATGGAACAAGATCCTCCTGTTGCTAATCAACAACAACAACAACAAGAGCTGCCACTACTTCCGTACGATAAAAATCATAATATTTGTGCTTTTGTCGGTACGAACTCTGCGGATGAAGACATATTCGGTGACTTATTGACGTTTATTAGACGTTTGGCTATTCATCATGCCGTAACTACATGACCGAAAATCTACTTTAGCATTATTCATCTTTTTTGGAATACAACTAGATACGTTGAAGCTGATAAGCATATTAAAGCTACGGTCAACCAAACGCCTATTATTGTTGACACTGATGTTATTCGACGGGTGCTTCGATTTGGTGACACTATCGATCATCCTTGTGAGTTTGACAAAGGTTTGATCCGGGGATTATTTAGTCGAGTATTTTATGGTGGTGACCTTGAAGCTTCAATGTATAAAAAGAATGGATTATATCCCACTTACAAGTATTTATTACATGTGCTGATCCATTGCTTAGGAGGACGTAATGGTGGCTTCGATGAATGCCAAATTATGTTACAATCGGCATTTATCGCGTTGATTCTGAAAAAGCCATTCAACTTTTCAGAGATGATTTTCTATCAGCTTAAGGAGCAATGCCTTACGGTGGTTCAACGAAAGAAGTTCCTGATGTATCCTCGATTTCTTCAGTAGATAATCCAAGATTTGATTCCGAATTTGGTTATCGATCAAGCTATAGTGGATGATGTGATCCCGCTTGAACACATGTCTGCTGATACAGTACGAAGAATGAAGATTTATAGGAAAGAGACACCACAGACCAAACGTTTGATTGATCATCTGGTGAATCCAGACTATGTATGTCCTCCCGATGATCGCTGGATCCACGATGATTCGGATTCTGAGCTTGAGGAAGGAGCAGGTGGGAACGAGGGTGATGATGATGATGATAATGACGGCGGTGATGGTGATGCCAATGCTTAGCAACAAGCTACGGTTGAGGCTGCTTTAGCTACTGCTATAGCTGCTCAATGCAAACGGAAAGGGAAAGAGTCAGTTGGTGAAGGATCGACTAAGCGACGTGTGTCAACTGGTGCTGACATCTCATTTGAAGTTCAACCACCAAGGTCTTCTATTCCTCAAAGACCGGCGGTGCCCCTTACTACTAGCACTCCGGAATTAACTTTGACGACCACGCTTACGTCGAATCCTAGGCTTGGCATGATTCCCCAGTCAGTCTTATCTACTTTGCCAAGGGCTTCTGCTGCAACCTCGGTGGTTTCTCCAACACCGATGATGATGCCTCCGCCACCAATGGATATTTCATTTATGAGGCTTAACCGTCCACAAGGTCCAGTTCAACCTATCCCTCCTACGTTTCATGCAATGTCTCAGGAACAGCATACGAAAATGCTATTGAGCCTGCTTTATATTTATGAAAATCAAATGTCCGCTGATCTCTTGAATCAAGAACGGTTAATGGAGAATCAGAAGAAGTTGTTAAGTTATGTCTCTTTCTGTCAAAAGGAGACAAAGGCCCTTCGTGGGATTGTTACATCTCAGGGGGTGAAGCTAAAAGAGAAAGAGGATCTTATCTTGCAACTGACATGCAAGGAAGACGCACTAAAAAAGCTCAAATATGATAATGAAGATCCAGATGCGCCGGGTACTGGAGGAAGTGAGCCGAAACAAACTCACGGCTCGTCCTCTGGTGCTGGTACTAGTGCTGTCAGAGATTCGGGAAAGCAAATTATTGTTTATCGCGATTATACGGCTGCTAAACCCATTGAGATGATCAAGGCTGATACGGTCATCTTCGTTGATGGTGAGGGGGTGGTTAGAAGTATTGTTAATGCTGACGAGATTGAGGAAGGACAGTTTGTTGAGAGGTCACTAACACGAGAGCAGATTTCTGTACTGCTTGGTTTGAATGATGATGAATTAACCGTGTTAGAGGCTGAGGACGATGTGGAGGTTGAGAACGATGAGGAGATCTTAAATGATCCAACTATTGAGATCAACGCATCCTTTATTTATGAAGACGAGGAGGTGGAAATTGAAGATATGACTGCTGAGGAATACCCTGATTAATTTCAAGACACTAATGTTGATCAGGGTACTCCTATATTTAATTAGGAAATCGTCAAAGGAGCAGAAGATCATCTGGAGAAAGTGTCAAAGGGAAAAAGCGTAGTTGATACAAGATTTGATCCGATACGAGAGCCGTCTATTGCTGACATTCAGAGATGGTTTGGTTATCGAAACAAGAAATCTCGTAAGATTATTGAGGCATATCGATATGTGGATAAAGAGAAAAAGGTCGAAGCTGTCGCTCGCGCTCAAGAAATCAGATGACATCCGTCAAAGCTGTATCTAAAGTTCAAGGTGATATTATTTCATGGCTCTTTGATCCTGATTTAAATGTTTGTATTGTTAAATGGGAGAAAGGCATCCAATATTATGAAAAGATTACCGATGTTCTCTCATTACCGCGTTGGGATGTTCGTACCCTCACGTGTTGACCATTCATGAATCGTGGGGGAGATCGACATGCAGATTGGTTTCATCAACATCTGTTGTTCGAGGTCAACCATGGATTTAAATTTTTCAACCCACAGGTTCCAACTCGCAAGCTTATCGATGAGATTGATCCAAGGAAGGGTTGGAGGAAGTTGGTTCTTAAAGTAAAGACGACAAAATGGGAGAAAGGCATCCAATATTATGAAAAGATTACCGATGTTCTCCCATTATATTGTTAAATGGGAGAAAGGCATCCAATATTATGAAAAGATTACCGATGTTCTCTCATTACCGCGTCGGGATGTTCGTACCTTCGCGTGTCGACCATTCATGAATTATGGGGGAGATCGACATGCAGATTGGTTTCATCAACATCTGTTGTTCGAGGTCAACCATGGATTTTTAATTTTCAAGCCACAGGTTCCAAATCGCAAGCGTATTGATGAGATTGATCGAAGGACGGGTTGAAGGAAGTTGGTTCTTAAAGTAAAGCCGGCAAGGACAATGAAGCGTGTACCGGTGAAGACGTTGAATCAACACATGTATTTATCTTTCAACCGCTGGTACTACGACAACCGAACTGGCGAGGCCGTTATTGTGTTATGTAAGGGCTTAAAGACCAAACTGATTAAGATTATTGATCCGACGTGGCTCGTGAACTTGACAGCGACCGATAAAGACGTGCTATTCAAGAATAAGATATTGATAGAGCGTCGTGAAGACTATGACCAAGCAATGCAATTTCAATGCGTTGTTCGTGTGTGTCATAAACATGATATTCATAGCTGCAGAGATTGGCAGACAAGACGCTTCAAGTAAATTAAAGAGAATGAGCTCAAGACGAGGGGGTGTCTGTTAGTACATGGTTTTGCGTCTCGAGTCTTTGTAATTATCGTTTAGTATTTATCGTTTTATTTAATGTAAAAGATATTATTAAGTAGGCTAGTTTGTTAGCGGAACCGTCTAGTTCGTTAAGGATGTTTAACGAACTAGACCATAAGTTAAGTTCCTCCTGATTCGTTATGGATGTTTAACGAATCAGGGGTGTTTCGTTATGTTTGTCTATTTAATGTATTGTAACGAAGTGGGTGGCTAGTTCGTTATGGAATGTGTAACGAACTAGAACCATCTTCCAATATATAGAGGTTCATACTCTGCGTATTTAAAAGTTTTTTATATTTAACGTATCGAACCTTTGTCCAGATCTCGTCTCAAGCTACACCTTAATTAATCATCTTATATTATACATACACATACATATACAATTAATACTAATACATATAGATAACATATAATCATCAAGAGCAACTATGAACTAGATCCGTTATTGTTATTAACCTTAGATCTGAGATCTAGAAAGGGTTCTACATAGTAACTTCTTCTTGTTGATTGACAGACAAAGGCGGAGTGATGTCGATTGATTCTGAGATATCATCATCCTGAAATAGAGATATATGAGAGATAGCATGTAAGTCTTCTTTCTCAGCCTTTAGGGTAGCGGCACTCAACATTTCCGAGTCGATGACAGGAAGCACATTGAAAGGTTTGAAACGTTTATTGTAATCGAACAACTAGTCGGGACCAACACGGGCATTGGTCTCGTTTTCTTCCAACCAACGTACATCATATGATTCCAGTATTTGCTTGGTTGACTTGTTGTAGACTCTATAGGCGGTACGACCAGCATAACCGACGAAATAACAATCGTCAGCTTTGGCCCAAAATTTTAGAGTTGATTCAAGATTGAGTAGAGTACACGGACAACCAAACGCTCTAAAATGTGCAACTGTGGGCTTGTGATCATAGACAATCTCATACGGAGTATTCATTTGAGATTTGTTGATTAGCACCTGATTTTGACCATAACATGTCATATTAACAGCTTCCACCCAGAAGAATAACGACAGCTTTGAATCACACAACATGGTCCTTGCCGCCTCAATAAGAGTCTTGTTTCATTGTTCAGCAACACCATTCTGTTGCGGTGTCTGCATAACTGTACTGTCGAAGAACCCCCTTCTCTGAACAAAAATAATTCAATGAAGAATTCTTGAACTCCGTGCCATTGTCATAACGAATGCCCTACAGCTTTAAATTGAGCTGATTCTGCATAAGCACCACGAATCTTTTAATCAAATCTGCAGTTTCACTTTTATTTGACAAGAAAAAACCCAAGTAAAACGTGAGTAGTCATCAGTAATAATGAGACAATAAGAACTGCGAGAAAGACTCAAAACATGAACCGGACCAAATAGATCCATATGCAATAATTGAAACACTGATGAAGTGGTATTAATCAGTTTTGGTTTATGAGATTTTCGATTATGTTTACTCAAGGCACAAGCCACACACTTTTCAATAGTTACAAAATCTTTGACGGATAAACCTCGCACCAAATCATTTTTAGCAAGACGGTTTAAGTTTTTCACATTTGCATGACCAAGACGACGATGCTAAAGCATGGCATTATGTTCTGCCACTTTATAAAATAGGTAGGTTATTTCATCAGGAGCATTTTGGTTCATGTAGATCACATAAGCATTATCTTTTCTTTATGATTGAACAAGAATCCCGTCTTCTGGTATAATAATACTAGGTTTTAAAATCAAACACTCTTTATTAGTGAAATGAGTTGAGAAACCTTTATCACAGATCTTCGACACACTCAACAGACTGTGAAAAACTTCAACTCGGGAACAAAATTAACATTCTCAAGTTTTAGAACACTGTTACTTACAGTACCCTTCTGCGTAATCTTGCCCTTTTCTCCTCCCGCAAAGGAAACATAGCCACCGTTAAAGATTTGAATTTCGTGTAACTGAGAAATGTCTCCTGTCATGTGCCTGGAATAGCCACTATCAACGTACCAAGGTCTGATGATATTCCTCCATATCTGTTCCTGCACGATGTGCCAGATTAGTTAGACTTTGGTACCCAGTCCATAGTTACACTTGGTGAACCTGACTCATCTAAAGTTGTCACAGGTTGCCATGACATGTCCTTTCGATCATATAATATTTTGATATCTCTTTTACCAGAGACTTACGCAGCCATTCATGTCTACCATTGTAAGATTTGGCATTATTAGTACAAATGGATTACTTGGTCTCTTGTATGTAAGTGTGAGACATAAATGATTTTGTCTTTTCCACCTTTTTGGTTTAGAAGCCGTGTTCGTTTTTTAAACCGAAACATTGTTTCTACCACCTCTACAAAACATGTTACGCTTAGTCTTATGAGGTCTAAACCTACCAGATTTGATTCTGTTCCAATCATCGTCAGAAGGATTAGCCTGGTTTTACCTGAAAGTTTGCTGATACGTATTACGAGGCATATTCCTCTGATAGAATCCATAGTAAGGAACATATGGAGGATGTGTACAATTTCTAGCAAATATGACCAGGAGTGCCGTAGTTAAAAAAAGTTTGACGTTTTATATAGAATTTATATTGGTCAGTTCCCTGTCCGGACCGGTTGTGTAGACCAGTTTGATTTACCTGATGTTTACTGCTTGACGCATGATTTGACTTACCACCATGTTTGTCATTAGAGCATCTCTCTTTAACAAACTTAGGCAATGAGTATTTATTAGAACTTTTCGATTTTATAGGAACATCATAATTAATCTATTTACTAATTGAAACACATGAATCATATCTTCAGTGAATTCAAAACAGGTAATTCTAAAGGAACATCAGAATTAATGTCTTTATTAATTGAAACATATGAATCATCATCCTCATCAGTCCAATCTATAATGATTACTTTATCTGCACATGAGGCAAACACATTAGAATCGTTTACTTCTGAAGTGGACGTAGTGGCCTTTACTGAGTCAACCTTTTCATTTTTAGCAGGTTTACCATATTTCATGTTCTTTACCTTTTCTTCCCGCTCTTTGGTAAGAGGATGACCAGTATAGTTGTCATTGTATGGTGGGGGTACTTGACTATATCCTATACCCTCACCTTCATTTTCTTTCCATCATAATTGATTTTCAATCATGTAATTGACTACTTTACTGGAACCATCAAAATTACTAAAATCTAGTTCAGCCTTTTTAAATTTATTTGTTAGATTTGAAACATCTAACTTAGAGGCTTCTAGTTCAGCAGTTAATTAAACAATTTTCTGTTTGCCATCTAGGTGATGACAACATTTTAAACTAAAATCATATTTGTGTTTGGAAAAATCCTTTTTCTGTTCCTCAATTTTATCTAGAAAAGTTCTTTCATTTTTCTTAAGTTTAGAGTTTCGGATGTCACAGGTTCCATTTTTCTAAGCATGTTACTATTATGAGATTTGTAGAGATCTACTTTATTAATACAAGTTGGAGAATATAACTGAGAACTTACCTGATATGAGCTTGGGGAAGTGAACCCATATAAGCAAATTAAAGTTCGTTAACTTGTTCCTCAGCAGTATTTTCATCTTCAGCATCTTCAACGTGAGCAAAGTTGGCAGTCTGATTATTTATGTTGAGAGCATCCATATGATCATTCCACGATAACTATTGAGCTACCATACCCCGTTCACCATCACCCGAACTAGCCACACTTTCTCCTCTAGCACTTCCCACTGGTACCAGTGCCCTTTCCATGTTTCCTTCCTTTGCTGGATTGGTACATTCATGAGCAAAGTGACCTAGCTCATGAAAATTGTAACACCTCAGAGTGTCCTTGTTAAAACCCACCTTCTGATTATTTGGCACATTCCAATTATTCCTTCCCGTTCTCTTACTAAATTTCTTAGCCCGAAACACTGCCATGGCGATTTACCAAGAAATGTCAATTTCTTCTACATCATCGGGATGAAGTTGGTCGAGCTCAGCAGTAACAACTGGTTGAAAAAGATCTCCAACAAGGAATGTGATGTAGCAGTTCATGAATCCCTACATTAGAGCAATGTTATCTTGAGTTTCCTTTGAAATAGAGGGAATCTGACAGGAATGTTGACTAGGAGATACACCATATGTTTGAGGTTTAACATTAGCGGTAGGTGATTGAGCAAGTTTAGCAAAGAACACTGGAGCTGGTTGTGGTGAAACTTGAGAGAAATGACCCTGGGCGGATTTAAACATTGAAAAGTTGCCTTTAGGTTGAAATTGTTGTTGTCCCTGAGTAGTCTTGAACATTGAGAAATTGTCTTGTGAAATGAATGCATTATTTGAAGCAACACTGTAGCCTGCTGCATTGTAGGAGTTTGCATGATTTATGGCCCTTTGATTGTCATCCATGTCACAAGCCTTGATGATTTCCAAAACTTCAGACAAAGTAAGTCTGTTGAGATCCTTCGTCTTTTTGATTACTTCAACATTCATATCCCAACTTTGAGGCAAAGAGTTTACTAGCTTATTATTTGTTTTAGTTGCTGTCAGATTAATACTTGTAGATTTCATCTCAGTTACAAGAGCTATGAACTTATGCATCTGTGTTTCCAACGACTCTAATGTGATTAAACATGTTAAACTTTTGTCTCAACAAATCTTGACGACTTCTTCTCATGTCTTCATTACCCTCATACACCTCAATCAATGCATCCCATAGTGCCTTGGCAGACTGCAATTCTCTAAAGCCCAATGCAATCTCTGCTGAGAGTGTCATGGTTAATGTTGAAAGTGCCTTTTCAACTTCTTTTATTTTCTCAAAATCAGCATCATCATGATACAATTCAACAGGCTTCACAACAATTTCCTGAGAGTTCTCACGTTGATAGGTGATGACTTGTGGACCTCTAACAATACTTCTCCAAACTTTAGCATTTTTCATTTTAACGTATTTCTCAAATCTGAACTTCCACTCGCTAAAACCCTCATGTGACAACAGACGGGGAATGTGAGTAGTGGTTCCCATTAAGGAGTCCAGTTCTTGATGAAGTGTAGCATTGGATGATCCATTACCATTGGTTATTTGGTCCATTTTAGATTTCACAGTCCAGTTAAACAAAAGCCCAAGTGTTAAGGCCCAAACAGAACTGATCAGGCCCCAATGCAGAGCTAGCCGAGAACAACTACGAACAGTTGGCTTTGACTGAAAACAAACAAGGTCAATAGAGAATAGATTAAGTCAATAGAAAACAAGTTGACCGAGAACACATGCTGACCGAAAACTCATTTGGCCGAGAACACTTCTGGCCGAAAACTTAGTTGACCGAGAACACTTGGTAACCAAAAACGATCAGAATAATCCAAAACCCTAGATTAGTTGGCCAAGATCCTTCAATTGAACCCGAGAACTATCTAAAGAGGCCGAAAACTAGCAGATCAGTTGAGTTCTTGGCAGTAACAAACTTCCGAGTTTAATGGGATTTGATATGTTTCCAAAAAGTACCAATAATCTCTCACCAAAAATACCACTATCTTTTCTCCGATAAACTACTCGCCGAAAAACTCACCCAAACCACCAAACACACAAAAATCTTGAATCCTTTGATATCAAACCCGAGCCTTGAATGGTTCAAAGGCTCTGATACCAATTGTATGTCCCTTTTATGGATCTTTCAATATAATATCAACAACCTAAACGTTTTTGCTAAATATAACGTGAGGTGATTCAAGATAGACAAGCGTAACGCGTTTACTTCAAAACACACGTTTGATTAACGTCGGGTGCTTAAGCACTAGGTTACACAAAAAAACACGTTCACCAATATATTACTATGAACGATCAACAGTTAAACCATATACATGATATCTATAAATAGGAGAAACAACAACCTAACCCAACACTAAGCCCAAGCCCACCGAGATCACAAGTTGATCTCTGTTTACATACGCATACAAGACCTAAACTATATTATACATAGACTAAGTACAAACCAACTAGATATAGACCCAACAGGAAATGGGGAGAATGATAGCGTTATTGTGAATGGGATGTAAAACGAATGGATTACTTTAACGAGTGAGTAGGAAAACCAGAGAATGAGTTGTTGCGCCAGTCACAACAAACTCTTAACCAACTTAGAGAATTAGTCACAAGAAATGTGCAAATGAAATCAGGAAATGTGCTAATGAGAAATTAGCGAATGAATTTATATCTTCATCCGAAATCTAGAAACAAATCAATACCAAAACCATTCAATTCCACAATCAATCCTCACAATCCATAACACTTACCAATTCAAACACTAAATCAATCCAATATGTACCAATTCACAATAAAATTCACACTAATTTTGACTCATTCGAAGTCAAATTCCACATTCGAACCATTGTTCCTTCCCGCCATGTAGTTCTACTCAAAACCAATAAAATTAGCTCATTTATAATCAATTGAGTCCACAAACAATTAATATATATATACAAATGATCCTCAAAAATATAACATCCAATTAAACAGGTAATTTGATCAAATTGAATGATTTTTAGTTCGTACAAGTCTGAATACCAATTCACGTTCCAAAACAACAATTTATCCTAATTGATTCAACTAATCAACGAATTCGACCTTCCATTAGCTCTAATACCACTTGATTCATAAAGAAGAAGGGATAAGTTAAGACAGTAGCTTGATTCATGCATTACTTGGATCTAGTGTTATGATTATAGTTAATAATGATCGAATAGGGTTTACTATGTGTAACTATATGTTTTGAGAGAGAAATCGGATAGAGCTTGAACACCAGATCTCATAAAGAACTGAATTCGTTAATAACATTATCAAATTATAGATTTATATGTTTCCAATCCCATTCGCTAAACATGTTTAGCGAATGTGCATCATTCGCTATGCCATTCGCTAAACAAGCTTAGTGAATAGCCTCTATATAACTAAATCTCATACTCTAACATTCCCTAGCATATGGATATACAAAACAAAGCTCCATTAGCTAGACATACCTAGCGAATGAACTTTCAATAACTACAATCAAGTCCCTAATCTACTACATATGACCAAAAATAGTATACAAAATCCAAGATGACTAAATATGTATCAACATAATGCTCTAGCAGTGTTCATGGATACGATGAATAATAATTTCAAACCGTATTTGGATTAGTTTATAATCGTATTCATCAAGGACATATTTATGTATTCTATATCGGAAGAGGAACACAAGAATCATCACAAGATACCACTCGAATTATTAAGAAATGAGAAGTTGTACGCTAAATTCTCAAAGTGTGAGTTTCGGCTTCATGAAATGCAATTTCTTGGCCATGTTGTGAATGCAAGTGTTATTCAAGTAAATCATGAAAAGATCTAGGTTATATCCAAGTGGGAAATTCCAAAGTTGCTAATTGATGTTAGAAGCTTCCTAAGATTGGTTTTGTACTACATGAGATTTATCAAAGATTTCTCCCGAGTGGCAGTCCTTTTGACTTCACTAACTCGTATGTTAGCCAAATATTAGTGGGGACTGAATCAAAACGAGGCATTCGAGATATTGAAGTAGAAATTAACAATACACCTATTTTGGCTTTGCCATAGGGGGCATATGATTTTATAGTCTATTTTGATGCTTCACGTACTGGAATGGGATGTGTACTAATGTAAGGGACTAAGGTCATAACATATGCCTCTCGACAGTTAAAACCTCGTGAAAAGAACTATATGACTTAGGATTTGGTGTTAGGGGTCATATCTTTTGCTTTAAAGTTATGGAGGCACTATCATTATCGAGTCATGTCCATAGTTTATATGCTAACCATAAGAGTATAAAGTATATCTTTAGTAAGAAAGAAATAAACATGAGGAAAAGACACTGGATAAAGCAGGAAAGCAGGAAAGAGCACGATAAACTTAAAATATTGCGTGCTTTAAGGTTAGAACTTCATATTAATTTGATGGATCAACTACCAAGTGCTTAGAAGCAAGCCCTAGAAGAAGATAAAGGTGCTGCTGAGAAAAAAAATGGTACCATTGACCAACTAGTCAAAAGTGATGATGGTATTCTCCGAACAAGAAATAGAATGTGGGTGACGATTATAGATAACTTATGAGAAAAGATTCTTGAAAAAGCCCGCAACAATGATGCACCTAGGAGGTGATAAAATGTATCATAATCTAAAGGAAAACTAGTGGTGGTTTAGCATGAATGGGGATATTTGCACCTATGGTTGCCAAAAATTTGACTTGTTCAAAAGTTAAAGCTAAACATCAGAAACCATCAGGCTTACTTCAACAACTAGAACAACCAGTATGGAAGTGGGAAATGATAACCATGAATTTTATCACTAAGATTCCCAGGACTTCTCGTTGGAATGATACAATTTAGGTTATAATAAACAGATTGACCAAATCTGCCCAATTTGTACATATGAAAGAAACTTTCAGCATGGATAAGCTAGCACGCTTATATGTAAAAGAGATTGTATCACTACATGGAGTTCTATTATCCGTTGTGTCAAACAGAGATAGTCTTTTCACGTCCCAGTTCTTGAAAAGTTTTCAGAATGCGATGGATACCTGCTTAAATTTAAGCATAAACTATCAACCTCAGACAGATGGGCCAAGTGAACAAATTATTTAAACTCTAGAATATATGCTTAGAGCATGCATGATAGATTTAGGAGGAAGATGGGATGCCCATCTACCTCTTATGGAATCCGCATAAAATAACAGTTATCACATAAGTATTCAAGCAGCATCGTTTGAAGCGTTATACGGCTGTAAATATAGAATGCCAATGTGTTGGTCCGAACTAGGCAAAAATCAGTTTTCAGGGCCTGAAATATTTCAGGAGACGAATAATAAAGTACAGCAAATCATAGAACTCTTGAAATCGCAAGAGATAGGTAAAAGGGTTATGTCGATGCTAGAAGAAAGACATTAGAATTTCAAGTTTGTGACAAAGTATTGCATAAAAGTTTCACCATGGAAAAACGTCATTCGTTTTGGCAAGAAAGGAAAGTTGAGTCCAAGCTTTGTTGGACCATTTTAAAATTAAGGAAAGAATTGGAACAATAACTACATGACGTATTTTATATCTCAATTATGCGTAAGTGTTTAGTTGATGAACATCTGGCTATGCCATTAAAGAATTTGGAGGTTAAAGAAAATCTAAAATTCGTAGAACAACCTTTGCAAATTGAAGATTCCATAGTAAACATTTTAATAAGAAAAAGACTTAAACATGTAAAATTAAGATGGAACTCCCAACAAGTTCTAGAGTTTATTTGGGAGATAGAATCAGGAATGAAATAAGAAATACCCATATCTTTTCGATCAATCTCGAGGACGAGATTAATTGAAAGGTGGGGAGGATATAACATTCCACAACCTTTCATACCAATTTTGATGATTTACAAAGTTGAGAGACTAGTTAGTCATTTAGTTAAAACTATATGTAAGCAACATGTGTCTTATGACTAATAGGATGAAACGACCTGTGTGATGTGTTGTAAAACACACTTACTTTCTTTTTCGTTTTATCATAATTTACTTGCTTTCTAGTTTAATTATTAAGAGGTATAGCTTGTTTTTGCTTAATTTTACAAAGATGGATGTTTACTTGTAGGTTATGAGTTTTAATGAAGAAAAGTGGCAAGTTTGAAGACTCTAGGGGCTTATTTGAGCAACTTTGAAGACTACAACTCAAGGCCCGACCCAAGCCCACAAGTTAGAAGCCTTACATGCATAATATATTAATTAAACAAAAGAAAAAAGAACCCTAACAGCCCATCAATCCCGAAATCAGCCCCCAACTAGTAAAAAAATAACCCTAAAAGCTCCCATTCAAGAGGAAAAATTCGTTTTTTGCAATTCTTGAGCCAAGGGAAGAAGAAGGAGGCTAAGGACAGTTGTGGACAGCAGCTACGGGTCATATACATTCATAATCTCAGCCATATAACCCTAAGTAATCATCCATAAACTTTGTCCTTTGTTCAAGAACCCTAACTTGTTAAGTTTAAGCTTTTTGTTGGATTGTTTTGCAAGTAATTTGAAGTTTGACTTGTGTTTGATTGTTCTTGATCATTGAATGAGTTTTATTATGTTTTTGTTGTGTTATTTGATATTTATCTTAACTATATGCTGCTGTCCAAAATCAATGTTAGGCTAAACTAGTTAGTTCTACCTAGGTTAGATGATTGTTGTTAGGTTTTAGTAAGTAGTTTGGATTGTTGATGATCATGGCTTAAATTGTTAATGTAAAGTTTGGTTTAACATTGAATTAGGTTGTGTTTAGTGGCTGTGAATTTATTAATTACACTTATAAACCTCTTGCTTTAATTAATTGAATGAGTTTTGATTAATTGTTGCTTGTTTGGACTCTTTACTTATTGTTTAGGGTTTGTTTGCGGGTTGATCAACCGTAAGGTTTAAGTGAGTGTTTTAATTGAATATAATCAGCGGGTAGACACCTTCCTTGAGACCGAGAGGTGATAGGAAGTAAACTCGTCTCATAGCTTTTACTTGTTAGGATTAGGATCGCGCGAGAGCGGGTCCGGTTCTTGTCGGGTTTGGGTTTGTGAGCGATTAGTTGACCTAGTTTAAGTTAAACTGAATTGTTCCTTTATTAGGGTAGTGTGTCGGTGAGACCGAGAAGAGAGTCGGCATTAGAGCACGTTAACAATTCGTCACTCGGTTTGTTCTTAAAATCAACTAAGTGTAGGTTAGGGCTTGTTAGTGAGACCGAGAGGTAATCTAGCTTCCTGAGTGAACCTTAGTTGTGTCATTCTTTAGGAACCGGTGCCGTGAGATTCTACAATCCAATAGCTTACTATAACTTCAATATGATTCTTACCTAGGTAGACATTTTCTCCGATTGCAGTAAAGTTTCCAAGTTTCGTCAAGAGTTTCATTTAATTAAGTTAAGTTTAGTTAATTAATTTAGTTAAAGTAAGTTAGGTTAAGTAGTTAATTATATTAAAAATCATTTAAATATTATTAGGTGAGTCTTGGCTAGGGTTAAGTATCATATACGTTTTCAAGTGTCCTTGTGTTCGATACTCGGACTTCCTTAGGTCTATACTATTTGTGATCGGTACACTTGCCGGTTGTGTGTGAATTCGTTTGGATTTTCGTTTAATAAATTTAAAGCTTAGTTGTGAGTTATTTAGAAAGAGCATCATTATACACACATCACTGTGCCAACGCATAACGACGCGTATCCTCACAAAGTGACATGTCGTAGATGACTAATCATTATGAATGTCACCACCTTATGACACGACTCATCATCAAGAACGAACATGTCGCATGGTGGCGAGCGGTGGTCCGCCCACCGTGTAAGAAAACAACTATAAATGGTGGTCAATAGTTGCTCATTTGTGGCATCTGAAACACCAAACCACGCTCAATTTCTCGAAGTTTGTGTCATACCGACATCATTCAAGAGTTCCGACGTTTCGTACCCCGACACCCTACGCACAGCTGAAGTGTGGTTGTTCGTCCTTAACGTTGTATTCATTTGAAGGTAGAAATTATGCTTAACTCATTTCAACATACAACTTAGACCTTACTTGAGGGTATAGCCTAAACATTGGAAAATTTTTATAAGTATATTTAAGCTTTTAATAAATACAGGTATACAAAAATAAATGTTTTTTTATTATTAAGAAATGTAAAGTTTTACATACAAAGGTTATTGTCAACTAACGATTCTTTTAGAGAAAGAAACATAAATCTTTTAATGAAAGATATATATATATATATATATATATATATATATATATATATATATATATATATATATAGGGGATGGTTCATGTGAGAAGTAAATTTATAGCGAGAAATGCGAGAAGTAAATCTAGACCATTGATTATGTGTAATCAATGGCAGAGATTAAAAGTGGCGTAGTTGTAATTACCAGCACAATATTTTAGCTTGTTTTTAAGTAAAAAAAGGTAGAGTGGTCTTTTATGTTTAGGCTTAATCAATTAATACGTACATTATCTGCTCCACCTTTTATGCAATAATTAAACTCTCCTTATCATCCCCAATTCCCTGCTGATCAATTCTACCATCATCAACAACAATATTTAAATTCTACAATCTTCAATCACTAACCCAATCAATTTCCAAAATCTCTATAATCTTTTTTTACTCCACCGATCGATTATGTATAATAAGGTTAGTATTGTTTATATTTTTTCTTATTTTTTAATAACTCAATGCATATATTTTAGGAATTAAGATACGAAATTCATAATCGATCAAACTATAAATTTCATTGTTGCATTTATTGATTTAGGGGAAAACTAGGGATTTAAAAAAAATTGGGGGAATACTCTCACGTTTTCATATAATTACACTTGGTAATGTAATCATTTATGGTATTATAATCATATATGTGTAGGTGTGTAGGATTATCTATAAATTTTGTAAGTTGTGTAAGATCATCGGCAAGAGTCAGATAATTTACGGTTAGTGTAATGATATGTTTGTGTATCTATGTTGGCTGTGTAGGCATTATCTGCAAATTGGGTCAGTAAATAAGATCTACCAATGTAAATAAACTAGATCAGTTGTTATGGATGTGAGTTTACTGCTTGTAGGTTATGGTGGAGGTTATGTGTATGGAATTTGTTTTTCTGTGATTACAATATACCTATGAAAATTTTATGTATATTACATTGGTGAGCTAAAAGATGTAATTGGACCTGGTTATGTTCGGTCAATGTGTAGGGACGTTAAATTTATGTGGGTATCTGTTAGATTATAATATATGTTGATTTGTTTGTGTATATTATAGTTATGTATATACATTATGTGTATGTATATAAAGGTTATGTAGGTGTTGTAGTATGTGTAGGTATATCATCCTGTATATACCTAGGTATATTACAGTTTTGTATATGACCACAAATGATCTAAAAGATGAAACTGGTTGTGATTCTAATGCTCGGTCCATGGGATGTTAAATTTATGTGGGTGTCTGTTAGATTATAATATATGTTGATTTGTTTGTGTATATTACAGTTATGTATATACATTATGTGTATGTATATAAAGGTTGTGTAGGTGTTGTAGTATGTGTAGGTATATCATGCTGTATATACCTAGGTATATTACAGTTTTGTATATGACCACAAATGATCTAAAAGATGGAACTGGTTGTGATTCTAATGCTCGGTCCATATGTAGGAATGTTAAAATTGATTGCGTAGGTGCTATAAATATGTATTATGTGTTGTAAAAAATTGATTGTCTAATGTATATTTATGATGTCATGATGTGTAGGACTTGTAGGTATACTAAGGTAGTGTAGGTATTGCAAATATGTATAGTTATATTGTTGTGTATGTGTTGTGTATATGTGTAGGCATATTAGATTTTTGTATATGACCACTAATGATCTGTTGTTCGTTGTGTATGATGCTATGTGTAGGATTGGTATTGTGGATTTGTAGAAGATTTAACAAAAGCAAGGTCAACTACTATTCAATTTAAGAAAAAAATTATATGGCCAAAATTCTGCTTTAAAGTATAAACACGAAAAGATCATATACTTTGAAGGTTCTTATTTCGGAATGACAAAATCTTTTTTGAAGGACTACTGTAGAGATTTGAGAACCTAATGCTTTGTTATTTGGTTTGAACTTTTTTATAGGATTTAGTAAACTGGTTTTTAGTTTGGATAAACCGAAGAAATTTGGTATAACAATTGTTTTTAGATCCAGTTATTCACTTTATTGATATAAAAGGATTGTTTAAAGTATGTTGCGCATTCGCTCAGATAGTGGTAGTGTTTGTAGATATATTAACCCAAAATAACCATTATAATGTTGTTTTATGGGATATGAAGTATGCGTGCCAAAATAAAAGAATAAAAAAATAAGTAAAAAATAGGAGAATAAGCTGAATAAGAAAGCAACTAACTGAATAATATAAAACGAAAACATATTTCACATCATATTGTTTTTGCTAGACTTGTTAAAAATGTAAGCAACTGTTTATTATGTTGATGTAACTAAAAGAAAAAAATAAATAAAAAGTTAGCATTAAAAATATTTGATTTGTAACTTACATTGAATACTTTTAATTACCAAAAATAAATATTTGCCATTTTACTATTGTACCCATTTATTTAAATAATTCAAAAATAATAAGAAATGATATGATTGGTTAGAATCTCTTCTCGTACTTCTCGCTCTAAGAATAATTTCTGAAATGAACCTAATCCTATATATATGTGTGTGTGTGTGTGTGTTTATTCATGAAAAAAAAACATAACATAAATAATAAAGCAGAAAAGCGTGACAGCTATGTAGTAACTAGAAGGGTGACAATATCGGTAGTCGAGTCTTTTGTCTAAGGAAAGTAATTCATATAAATAACAATCAACTGCTGCACCTGTTTATCTTTCTGAATAGCTTGCTAGACTAAACTTCTTACGAACGAAAGTAATTATTTGAATAAAAATGATTGTTATATCAAAAGAATTGTATTATCATGGTTTAATGTATAAATTGGACTAAACGTCTGAAGCTAGATCATTTGATCTAAATTAATTATTAAATTATTATTCTCAAACTATAGGTCCGGTGTAATCGTTCATTAAATACGGAGGAATTGTTAATTGAACAACTCATCAAAAGGTGAGTACGCTCAACCCGTTTTACATGAATACTTATACATTTTTACGAAGTATATAATCTACTAATGTAATGGATAATTGCCTATCTTTAAAGAGTCGGAAAAGATTTTACATGAGAGGTGGTTCAAATCCTGTAAAACGTTTTGATACAAGGTAGTAATCAAAAACTTAAACTAAAATACACATCTGTCTGGATCTTCACATATATGATCTGTAGTGGGTATACTATAGGCATCATATCCTTTAAGTAATTAAACACTCAGACTAAAATACACATGAGGAAAAGTAACTGTTCTAGGACGCGCAACGGTCCATTAAGTGGTTTGTGCTTATGTTTAGTTCCGATTAGATTGGATTGAGACCCACTAATTTGTTGAATTCTATTGATGTTGTGTCATAACGAATTATGAAATCCTTTTATTGAGTCAGCGTTATTCAAAAACATATAGTTGACGTATTTTTAAAAGTGTTTTTAGATAACCAGGAGTAAAGTATAGAAGTGAATGTGCCGGTGGAAATAGAAGATCGCTAGGCATAGATTACTGTTGATGGCTCAACTAATTATGTAAACGTAACATATGTGAACTTAATTTATAAAACAAGTAATTTTGTAATACGAAAAAGGATATTTAATTCTCTACGTTATGACGGTAATATTTTATTAAACATTTTTCGTTACGTAACCAAAACTTTGATAAATTAACACAACCGATATAAATTATTAGTTGTACTTTAGGTATCTGACCCCGGGTGCTCTATCAAAGTTCCACAGATAAAATAAAACAAAATTAATAAACTTCAAGCGTAAATGAAGATTCTGTGTCATAATTTCTTATTCTTTTCTTTTTATTATATTTTCACCTTAACTTCAACATCTCAATAAATATTTGATTTCCTTCATCATGTTTTCTGCCCCTAAAAGAATAAATAATAGTTATTATTATTAAACAATATTAAAAGAATAGATAATAGGTAAACGGAATAGATATTTAAATGTTTACTTGAACTCAAATTTAGTAAAAATTACTTCATATTAGATTAAAGTTTATTAAAATTCACTTCATATTAACTTGTTATTTTAAAAAATCAATAAATTATAAATATAAACCAAGTATTATTTAATAAAAAAAACTAGCTCAAATATATTAAAAATACCCACAATATTTATATAATTATATAAGTTAGATCACATCAAAAAATATAAAGCAAAAGACGAGAAAACCTCTCTACCTTTTAATAGAAAACAAAGAAAAACAGTTGGGTCGACTGATTTTGACCGGATACTTAGAATCGAATATGGCCCGACCATCTTTCTCGTTTTCATAAAAAAAAATATATTTGGGTTAAAAAAAACACAATGGTAAGTCAAAAAAGTTGTTTTGTCTTTTTGTGTATCATTGTGTTTTGTGTATACTTTCGTTATTGATTGTCTTTTTTTCTTTATATTGTTATATTACTCAATATTGTGCTATATTTTGTTTAGCATTGTGTTATAATTTGCGATCTATTGTGTCTTTTTTTAGTTATAATTGTGACTTTTGTTGATTTTCTTCATTATGTCTTTTATCTTGGCATTGTGTCTTTTCGTCAAACTCTTTTTTTATTTTATTGAAATTTTTTTATTTTTTTAACGGGAATGATAGCGGGAACATTTTAGTTTTTAAATTTTTTTCCTTTTTTATTAATATTATGAGTTATGAATTTTTAGTATTTTTTTTAATTTAGTTTTAAAAGGTTTTTTGTATGTTCTCAAATATTTCTCACGTTTCTCATTTTTATCTCCATTTAAAGTTTAACATTACACTATTATATAATAATCTAGGTTATCAGTCAAGTCGAAAAAAACCTTTAATTTACCTACCATTCAAAAGAATAGCCTAGCAAAACTAAGTTATATTATTAAAAAAAGAGTAAAGTGCCAAATGTCCCTATAGTTTGATCAATTATGCGACTTTCGTTCAAAAGTTTATTTTGTGCAACTGGACCATTGAGGTTTACAACTTCTTGCCAGCTACGTCCAAAACGCTAACTCCGTTAGATTTTTAACGTTAATTAAATGTTATTATTATTATTTATGCAAATAAATAAATAAATAAATGTAGAAGCCTAAAAGACAAATATAACCCTGAGTTAACAAGAAAACTAAACAGAGTTAACGATTTGAACGTAACTGACAAGAAGTTAGAAACTTTGATGGTGTAGATGCAAAAAAGAAACTTTTTACACAAAAATGGCATAATTTAACAAATCGCAAGGACGTTGTTGGCACTTTACTTAAAAAATAGGAAAAAAATGAGTTAAAACAAAAAGATATCAAATGAAAAAAAAAGGAAACAAAACGTGTTTAGTAGGTTTCGAAATCTTATCATTTTAAATAAAAATTAACTTGAATTTTTTTTTTTCAAATGAATATTTATTGAGTTCATTTCTAATAGGGGATTGGGTTCAACCTAGTAATGAGCTTCGGTACAACACCCATATTTATCTTTGTACATTTACTCGATCGTATCCGTACTAAAAATTAATAGAACCATATATTAATACTCGTATCAAATTTTTCACTATAGTATGAGTATGGGTATTTCGGTATGGTACACTTTTTTATACCAATTTTGCATTTTTATTTCCAAAACTTTGACGATCTAGAAACCGGTACTCGTACATGTACGTGACGAGTACCAAATTAGTACAACTACCAAATTGGTCGTCGATTTAATGATAAGATAGTTTAAAGAACATTTATCATGTAACCGACTTTAATTGATTTACTTGTTTGTTCTACTCTTGGAGGTTATAGTATTTACTATTGAAAAAGCGTTTCTTACTTGTTTAATAATAACAAGGTCGGAGAATTTATTTTATATATTGAATACGAAAATCTCAATTAAACCCCTACATATTCCAAACATGTACAAAATATCAAACGTACTCGTACAATACCCGTACTTGTATCCGATAGTCCTTGTGCCGAAATTCAAAAAAAATGATTACCGATAACCGTATCGAATGGGCTAAATCAGTACGGATGCGAATACGTGTACGGATATTTGGGACAAAATGTTCATTCCTAGTTCAACCTCAAATCTCGTACTATAGATGAAATACAAAAGTCAACGGTGTCACTTGAACCCATAACGTATAATGTGATATTCGTCATTTTCGGATTAACTTGTATTCGCTTTTTACGATAAACCCAAACCGTTTTATAAATCAAATTCTTTGATATTAATAACTTGGAAAAATCAAAATGAATAGCATATGCAATACTTTGATTTCAGGGATCCGACAACGAACGATGGATTTCTGTCAATGGGCCCAGTGACAATAATGGTATATATGTGTATTATTTTCGACCACTAAACACATTCATGACGACAATAGGAACAGACACATTGATAACATCAAGAATATCGAAACTTCGTATAGATTGGATGAGGAGACCCAACATCACGTAATAAACGTTTAAAACGGTGGAAATTATTGACTACAATAAACAACTCTTGTTATTTTCCTCTAGGGTTAACTCAATGTAGACCCACCACTATTATTTAATTGACTATACCTCCCTCTTTCTTAAGTTTCTAGTGATTATCTATTCTCTCTTATTTTGAGCCTAACAAATGGGATAGGTCAATCATAATATCTCTTATAATAATGATAATTAAAAACTTATTTAAATAAATATTATCACTATAGTTATTCTAGATTTAGTTTATTCTAAAACTAATCAAAATAACTCGTAAATGCATGCATTCCTTCTATATTCAAACTATAAGGTTACATTCTATTCTTGAATACATCATAATGTATAATACCATGACCATACAATTAAGGGTTTATACATGGAAATAATTACACTTTTCCAGTGCATTACATACTAAATTTTGACTAGTATAATTTGATGCCTCAAGAATTAACTGTAACACTTAGAAATACCAAAGGAAAATGAGCGTGTTGATCAACAACATATGTACAAGAAAAGAAAAAAATGACTGGCACTAGAAATAAAATGTTATTCAACTCGCTACCACTAAAACCTAAAAGATGATAATTCTAAAGTTCATTGACAAAATACAAGTATTACTTCTATCTCTAAGTTCTCTAAGGAGAAGTCTCATTGCAAAAATATGTCATGAGATTAGGCATAAACAGCAAGACTGTCCATAATTATAAAAAAACAACTTGCTAAAATTTATAGTTGTATATTAATGATATTTAAGTCCGCTAATCCTAATATTCACATTAACACATGATTGGTTGAGTCTAGTGCTATATGTTTACCCGAAATCAACAAATAACTAGCACGAGTGTTAGTGTCAAATTTAAATGTAAAGGTTATTAGAACAATGATAAATTGTCTTATAATTACGCTTTATGATACTCTAAATATTCTGGTGATTAATCAAAATTTTATACCAGTACTTAAGTTACATTATGGCAGTTATGAGGTTTGCATATCCAACATAAAGTCACTCTTACCTAAACTCTCATATTATTTGTTATCAATATCTAGATTGAAACATTATAAAATATAGCTAGATGATATTATATACTTTCATAACTTTTGTTATCATGCAAATAAAAATTTAACAAAAGACAAATGAGACGTATAAAATTCATCCATTAAAACCAAATTTCATGAGAAATCATGATATGGTTGATTAAGGTGATTTTTCATATAATCTCATTCTTAGTGATTTTAAATCATGTGTTAGATTCCCTAAACATTGTCTGGCTTAATAAATAAGTATGGGTCCACAAGAAGTTATATTTCACTTACATAACTTGTTTCTCTATTAAAATCTACTGGTCTTTAAATATTGACCCTAAGCATGCAAATTTTCTTAAATGCTTCAAAGGTCAATGGGAGCAGTAAAAGTCCTTATAATGACTTGCCAGAAATACAAGAGGTGGGGGGAAGAGAGTCATTAGATTTACTCCTAATTTTAACTCTGATTACACCTCTTGCACATCATACTGCACCAACTTTTACGCACCTAGAATCCTGAAAATAATAGCAACCTAACAAAGACCTAATCCATAAAACTGAAATTTCTAGTAAACCCGATAATTAACTCACGAGACCATCAAGGTTTTAAACCCTACCAACTTTGATGATTATTTAACCTCCCTAACTAAAGGCTGAAATCGATGTTGTAAAGTTTGTTAATCCTACCTCTTCTAATTAATTCATTAATATCAATCTATCTTCTGAATAGAATAATGATATTATTATCAAATTAAACTAAACTACATAAGTCAGAATAGCGTTTTAGATTTTGTTGAAACACCTAAATGTAACAATTCGGGTTTTTCATATTTTTATTTTGCAACTGTTACCTGACCCATTTATTGGTTCGGGATATCCTATCAATAAAATACCGAATTTATCAAGTTATTTAATTATTTTAATATTATTTTTTAATTATTTATGTAATTTATATTTATAACTTTCAAAATGTTGGAATTTTAACCTTAACCTAAACTATTATCCAAACGTGTGTCCCTCATCATTCTCCAGGGACTAAAGTGAAAATTATATATATTATAACCCACCAACCCGGTTACCCAAGATCCAAAGCCGATTCCCGGTTATCCTACCCGTATACATAAATTCGTAGCTTAGACCTCAATTCTCGTAACTAACTTTGTAATTGAATCAAATCGTGTATTATTTACCTAATGCGGCCCACTGACAATCACAATTTGGTTAATCAATCAAAATTGATCTGTATTTCTAAATATAATAAGCAGACATTAATATATTCGTGTTATACAAGAAAAAGAGGGTTATAATTCATTAAAATATATAATTATAATCAGCAAACCCTCGCCGTCATAATCCATACACTTAATTGCATTATCATCATCATTTGAATGGTCGTTCATCACTGCGTTTAGCCGAACCCCGTTCTTCATAAATAACCCACCATATAAAAGAATAAGAGGTAATTGATTACTGTTTTATGTTCGTCTATAATCAGCTAACATGAAACCTAACATTAATTTGATTATCGATAACGGGTTTACTCAATTTTTAATTCTAGGGTTTATGTATAATTGGTGATTTATTTTTGTTTATTTATAATTAACTGGTTTGGAGTTTTAACCAAGTTAGCCACCACCCTAGTTGGCTGGTGCACCCCTGGTAAAATCTTGGCGGACAGCTGGTCGCGGGTTCGAACCCCTGCCCGTCCTTTTTGGTATTGTTATTGGTAATTTTTGCTATTTAATCAATTTCTACTTAATAATAACAATAATAAATGATAAATAATCATATTTTATAAAACTGACATGATTACATGTGTTTTCCCACATCTTTGTTAAAAACCCCATATATGTATATGTATATGTATGTACATATACGTATATATATGTATATATATATAAAGATAATATAATTTGTTTAAATCTAAATATTAAAGAGTTATATGAATTAAAATTGGTTATAAATATATTAATGTTATCTAAATGATTAAATCAACTTTTTATCCTTACATATTATAAAGATGTATTTTACATAATAATTTTATTTATAGTATTAAATAATTAATTAAAATATGTTACATGTTAAAAATCTATAAAATAATAAATAAATCTAAGTAACATATTTGCTATAATAACTAACAATGAAGATTCCCAACTCTTTTTCAAACCGTCAATTAAATATATTTATTTTTCCGCACTCAATTTTTATTATACTATCTCGTCAGAGCTTGATCTACCGTTACCGTTCTTATCAATTATTATCTTTTTGCTCATCCGATAAGGTGAGTATCTTACTCCCCTATTTTACTCATTTTCAATTGTTTTGGGGTCGTGCGCGTTACTAGATATTTTATTATTATGTAATATTCAATTGCATCTGTTAATCATGTGTGTATATCAATTTATGCCTAACGTGTTATTTGCTTATTTACTCTATTTGATTCGCATTCGAAGAGGTCCATCATAATCCCTAAAATAGTATGATCCTTGAATGCCGTAGTAGCCAATGGCCACTTCGTAAGGCAATGGTTTTACCGACTACTTATTTAATTGCTCATTTGGTTAAATTGCTTATCTCATAGGAAACGGTTTTCATTATTCTTTATTTGTTATATATTTCACTTAACTTGTGTTTTACTCACTCAACCTCGTTTTGACAAAGTTATTTGTATTTCTAACGCATATGCAGGTCACCATGTGATTTGATTGATAAGGATCTAATGAAGAACTTAGGGTTTATTATGCTAGAGAAGGGATATCTAGATTTAATTTGAATTGAACTATGTATTGTCTTATTTGTTTTAATTATGGATGATGTATTTTGTTTATTTGGATTATGTTTGAATAGTTGAATTTAATTAATATATATTGTCATTTTAAATTATTACAAGAGAGCACATTGAGAGCTGTAAGCAATCAGCTCACGCCTCGATATTTCCGCCTTTGGTTGGAGCGTGACAGATTGTTATCAGAGTCGAAGGTTTAGGATAGGTCGTTAGAGATGCCTTAGTAACATGCTTAGGAGCCCTATACGTTCTTAGCTGGTTGTCTTATGTGTCCTATCCAATTGTTTACTGCTTTCTTAGTTTATTATATTTTATTATTATACTATTACCATGCACACACACAACTCTGAGGCTATGCATCAACCTCAAAAATATAATTTTTTTTATTTAATTTAAAAAATCATTTTGATTGCCTTTATTTTCGGGAAATTCCTTAAGAATTCCCTAGTATTGTTTTCACTCTCTCACCCTAAGGGATAGGTTATGTGACAAAGTCCGGTAGTAATTGGAAGGGGGGAAAGAACTGTGAGTCGGGCCTTCCCAAACCGGTTTCGAGAACCCAAGGTAAGACGATATTCCTTACCTGGAGGATAACCTGACGACATTACTCGATCTTATAGGCCAAAACGGACACGACTGTCATGTGACCGACACCCTAGGCTGTCAAACGTAACCCTGCTCCGCCCGGTGTTCCTAATACCCATGCTTGCTACCATTGTGGAGACCCTAACCATCTCCGCAACACTTGCCCATTGCTTACCCATGCTCATCAAGCCTATGTTATACCCAAGTGTACCCCGCACCACACTATGTTACCCATCTGCCACAAGCCCAAGTGTACCCCACACCATACTATACTACTCAAGCCTACCGAGTGCAAACCTACCAACCCGAAGCTCCTCTAGTTTATGCACCGCAAACCTATGCTCCTCTAGTGCCTCAGCTTATGGCTCATCCATCTACAACAACTTAAGCCCATGCTATTCAAGCTCCCCCATTTAACCAAGTTGCTCAAACCCCTCAAGGGTCTAATGGTCATGCTTTTATGATGAATGTGAATCAAGATATAAGCTCTAGCGATGTGGTGAACGGTACCTTTCTCATTGAAAATCATTATGCTTCGGTGTTATTTGATACGGGTGCTGATAAGAGTTTTATTTCTTTGGATTTTGCGTATATTATTGATAAGCCTTAGGATAAGTTATCTAAGCCTTTTACGATAGAAGTAGCTAATGGGAATTATATTATCATTGATTCTATAATTCGGGATTGGGTCATAACCCTTAAAAAAGTCAAGTTCCTTATTGACCTCATTCCTATGAAAATGGGTAGTTTCGATGTTATTGTAGGGATGGTTTGGTTAACTTTTAACCGTGCTGAAGTTGTTTGTTTCGAGAAATCCCTACGTATACCTCTCGAGAATGGTCACGTTCTTAATGTTTTTGGTGATACACCAACATCTAAGCTTAATCTTATTTCGTGCTTTCAAGCTCAACATTATTTGCGCAAAAAGTGTGTTGCTCTCATAGCTCTCGTGGTGGAGAAAGAGTGTAAAGAGAAAAAGATATCCGATATTCCGGTTCTACGTGATTTTCCCTATGTCTTTCCCGATGATGTCTTCGGTCTTCCTCCCGTTTGTCAAGTTGAATTCCGAATTGACCTCAGACCCGGAGCTAACCTCGTGGCTAAAGCCCATTACCGTCTTTCACCCTCCTAAATGCAAGAACTTTCGAGCCAACTTCAAGAGCTCTAGGAAAAGGGTTTTATTCTCCCAAGTTCTTCTCATTGGGGCGCACATGCTTTATTTGTCAAGAAGAAATATGGTTCATTCCGCATGTGTATCGATTATTGTGAACTCAACAAGCTTACCGTTACACGCTTCCTCGTATCGATGATCTTTTCAATTAACTTCAAAGAGACGCATGCTTCTCGAAGATTGATCTCCTTTTGGGTTATCATCAACTTCGTGTTAATCAAGAAGACACCCCCAAGACTGCTTTACGTACTCGTTATGGGCATTAAGAGTTCCATGTTATGCCTTTTGGGCTAACCAATGCACATGCGGTTTTCATGGATCTTATGAATCGTGTGTGTAAACCCTATTTGGACAAATTCATTATTTGTTTCAACGATGACATCTTAATCTATTAGAAATCTGAGAACGACCACAAAGAGCACCTTCATGCCATTCTTGACCTTCTTTGAAAGGAGCAATTATGCCAAGTTTTATAAGTGCGAGTTTTGGATTAAAGAAGTTCAGTTTTTGGGCCACATTGTCAACGAAAAGGTTATTCATGTTGATCCCGCGAAGATTGAAGCCGTTAAAAATTGCAAGCCGCTTACTTCTCCCATCGAAGTTTGATCTTTTCTTTGTTTGGCGGGATATTACCGTTGTTTCATTCAAAACTTTTCCAAGTTCGTATTGCCCCTCACCGCTTTAACACACAAGGTAAACCTTATGTGTGGGGGGTCAAAGCATGACGAAGCCTTTAAAACCCTTAAGGACATGCTTTGCAATGCTCCTATCCTTGCTCTCCCCAAAGGTAATGAAGATTTCATCATTTTCTGTGACGCTTCTAACCAAGGTATCGGTTGTGTTCTCATCCAACGAGGCAAGATTATCGCTTACACTTCGATACAACTCAAGGTTCACGAGAAAAACTATACGCCGCATGATCTCGAGCTAGGTGTTGTCGTATTTGCCTTGAAAATTTGGAGAGATTACCTCTATTGAACGAAGTTTGTGGTGTTTACCGATCATAAGAGTCTCCAACACATCTTCGATAAAAAAGAACTCAATTTTAGACAATGTCGATGGGCCGAGTTTCATAGTGACTATGAATGCGAGATTTGTTATCATCATGGAAAAGCGAATGTCATGGCCGACGTTCTTAGTTGTAAGATGCAAGTCAAATCCATGCTTCTTACTTGTGTTCTAGTCCAAAATGTCCTCGAAAAGCGTGTTCTCGATGCCCAATATGAATCTGTCACCGAAGGCAATATGTATGCCTAGATGTCGTGTGGTGCTAAAACCCAACTTGAAACCAAACCCAATGGTCTGCTTTACTTTCTTATCTCTCTATGGATTCCCGATCATGATGATTTTCGCACATTTATTATGAACTAAGTTCACAAGTCACGATATTCCATACATCCCGGTGCTGATAAGATGTACGTTGATCTTAGTTCCATATATTTATGGCCGAGAATGAAGAAAGACATTGCTCTCTATGTTTCAAAATGGCTCACGTGCTCCAAAGTGAAAGCCGAACATCATCGACCTTTTGGCTTACTCGAGCAACCTCCCGTCCCAAGTGGAAATGGGCAGGCATTGCCATGGATGTCATCACTAAGTTTCCTCGTACTCGTAAGCAACATGATAGTATTTGGGTAATCGTCGATCATTTGACCAAGTCTGCTCATTTCATACCCATCATTTTGTCGATCAATTGGCACGTATTTATCTGGAGAAGACTATTTGTTATCATGGAACCCTGTTAACTATTATATCTGATCATGATGGTCGTTTTACTTCTCTCTTTCGGAAGTCTCTCCAATCTGGTTTGGGAACTCGTTTGGATCTTAGTACTGGCTATCATCCGTAATCCGGAGGTTAGTCCTAGCGTACTATTCAAACTCTAGAAGATATGCTCCGCTCTTGTGTCCTCGATTTTGGGGGCAATTGGGATATTCATCTACCACTCATTGAGTTCTCATATAATAACAATTGTCACTCTAGTATTGGTATGACGCTTTTTCAAGCACTATATGGTCGTAAGTGTCGTTCCCTGATCTGTTGGAAAGAAGTTGGGGAATCTCAAATTAGCGGTCCATAATTAGTTCAAGAAACAATCGACCGTATTGCTCAAATTCGTCAAAACCTCCTTGCCGCTCGTAGCCATCAAAAGAGTTATGATGATAAGAGAAGAAAACCCTTGAATTCAGAGTTGGTGATCTCGTTCTACTCAAAGCATAGTCGTTCGTTTTAGAAAGAAAGGAAAACTAGCTCCTTGTTTCGTTGGTCCTTTTGAAATCCTCGATAGAGTCGGTCATGTTGCTTATAGACTCAAGCTTCCTGTTGAACTCTCTAACGTTCACCCGGTGTTTCATGTTTCTAATCTCAAGAAGGGTCTTACCAAGGGTAATCTCCATATCCTACTCGAAGAAGTTTGTATTCACGAGACTATGAATTTTGTTGAGCAACCTATTGAAATCATGGATCATAAAGACAAAGTAACCAAACGAAGTTGCATCCCCATGGTTAAAGTCCGTTGGAATTCTAAACAAGGCGGCACGTTTACGTGCGAGCGTGAAAACCAGATGAAACTCAAATACCCTCATCTTTCGTTACTTCTAATTCTCTAATTTCGGGACAAAATTCCAAAAAGTAAGAGATCTTTAGCAATTCCGATTTTACATATTATTATTTTGTAACCGTTAACCGACCCATTTATATGTTGGGCTATCCTATCAATTACTGCATTTATCGATTTATTTAAATATTTTAATATATTGTTTAATTATTTATTTAATATATATTTATAACTATCAAAATGGTGCAAATTTAACCCTAACCTAAACTATTATCCAAATGTGTGTCCCTCGTCATTCTCCAGGGACTAAATTGCAAATTATATAAATTATAACCCACCAACCCGGTTACCCAAGATCCAAACCCAAACCCAAACCCGATTCCCGATTAGCCTACCCGTATACACAAATTCGTAGCTTGGACCTTAATTCTCGTAACTTACATGGTAATTGAATCAAATCGTTTATTATACTTGCCTAATGCGGCCTACCGACAATCCCAATTTGGTTAATCAATCAAAATTGATCGGTTTTTCTTAATATACAAAGCCGACATTAATTTATTCGTGTTATACAAGATAACAAGTGTTATAATTCAATTAAACACACAATTATAATCAGCAAACCCTCACCGTCATAACCCATACACTTAATTGCATTATCATCATCGTTTGCCTGTTTGTTCATCACTGTGTTTAGCCGGACCCTATTCTTCAAAATTAACCCACCGTATAAAACAATAAGAGTTAATTGATTAATGTTTAATGTTCGTCTACAATCAGTTAACATAAACCCTAACATTAATTTGATTAATGATAACAGATTTACTCAATTGTTAATTCTAGGGTTTAAGTATAATTATGGATGTGTTTCCGTTTATTTATAATTAACTGGTTTGGAGTTATAACAAGGTTAGCCACCAGCCTAGCTGGCTGGTGCACCCATGGTTAAATCTTGGTGGACGGCTGGCCGGGGGTTCGAATCCTAGTCCGTCCTCTTTGGTAATTTTCACTATTTAGTCAATTTCTAATTAATATTAACAATAATAAAAGATAAATAAATTATATTTTATAAAAACCGACAAGATTACATATTATTTTCTATATCTTTGTTAAAACCCCCATATACGTATATGTATGTACATATACGTATATATATGTATATTTATATAGATAATATAATTTGTTTTAATCTAAATATAAAAGAGTTATATGAATAAAAATTGGTTATAAATATATTAACGTTATCTAAATGATTAAATTAATTTTTTGATACTGTAAGACCCCAAAACCCGGGAATCCTACAGTTGATAATCATTCCAAACGAACACAAATTTTAAAAGATAAACCAGTTTTATGTAATTAAAAAATTCAACAGAGTGTTGTTGCGGCGGAAAAGTAAATAACACATCCAAACATTGTTCTTAAGACCAGAAAGTAATTTATTATAGTCTTAATTATTAAAATGATAAAAAGCTTCGACTAGAACTGCCTCGAGATCTCGGGTAGTCTTGAGCACCTCCTAGCGGTAATCTCGTCCCATTCAAGGTGCAATCAATAAAACATACACACAAAGTCAGCTAGAGCTGAGTGAGTTCATGCTTTTATACTTGAAAGATATCAAAGAACGGTCAAAACATTCAACATGCGACTTCCATATAATAAGTAAATAAATAAATGATTTCTCGTCAGTTAAGCACGTAACGTGGGTCACATCCTCTGAAGTCTAAAACACAAGGTTAAGTACACGAATAAACTTCATCCCAAGGACTGATAAACTGTTAGGGGATTTTTAAGCATCCGTTCGCCCCAAGGACAGTGTTCCTGTCCCCGAACTCCTCACCTTAATCCCTAACCGGGAAATTAAGGAATCTTATACTTCTCTTCGACCCAGTCACGACTTAACAAAAACATTCACGTGGTGGCCATGCAAAGAAATCCAAATAAAACAAACATTAAACATACAAACTTCCAAACATAGATAGTAAAAATAACATAAACTACGCAAAGTCATCAAATGTCACACCCCGACTAGGTAGTTGCGGAAGCGTAATACAGGAATGTAACAGATAATACTGGTATCAACCACATTGTTTATAAAGAAATTCAACAAACTAATTTACATCATATTACATTGGTAGGTACTAAGTTTACAAACTAGGCGAAAACAGATAACCAGTTCTCTTGGATGCTTATTCTTTAATTTATAATCGTATCTATCTACAGCGATTCAACTTCAAAATTTAGCACCGAGCACGTAGCAATCATTCCAACTTGGCCTTACCTGAAAAGCATGTTAAAACGGGTCAACTACGTCTAGTTGGTGAGTTTCAAGTTTCACAAGTACGAACGAAAATAAGTATATGTAATCATAGTATTCATGTTTTGTAAATATGTGATGTAATTATACTAAGCCACGAGTGAAGCCTCGACCAATTTCCATTACGTGGCCTCTCCTGCCCACGCAATTCCTATGCCCATATTGGCTCTATTTGCCTCAAGTATGTACAATGTCTAACACCACATAGCATGTTACAAAAGTTCGCAAGGTCATGTGCAATTGATAATAAACATGTTCCGGCATACCCCTCCAGTTCGTTAATTGGGTTTCTCAAACTAGTAACACTATTCACATGCCTTCGGCTCGTAGTTAATCACTCGTGTGGGAGGCCTTTCAAGTGTTAGCACTTAGATAATTCACATCATAATAAGTTTTCAAGTACATAAGTATATGTAAACATGCTTTTCACCCCAAAAGTTCGTTAAACAGTTTATAAAGTGGGGTCGTGAAACTCACCTTAATGTTGTTCGAGATGGTGGTACATATCAGCAACTAGAATGTCTTGATTATAGCTTGAATCCTATAACCGGTATAGTACCGTTAATACCAGTACAATGTTTAAACTAAATCGGGTTGTATAACTAGTCTGGGTATAGCTGTTAGGCCCAGAAAATGACCATAGTCTTAGATTGTGACGTTGTATACTATGAAATGTTCAAAACCAGATTTGGCTCAATTTCACCGATTTCCGAGCCTAGCCAAGTTGATCGTATACGCGTTTCGGGAATAGGTATGATCACATAAATTTAGGTAAACATATTGATTGATAAAGTGATTTGATTTATGAAAGAATTTAAGGTTTCGGTATCTGGATTGATCGTAGGGTTTGTTTCCGTTTTCCTACGGGTTTGATTGTACAAAACACGTACAATACACCTGAATTGTCCGGAAATTTCGTAAAAAGTTCGTTTTTATCAAATTCATCCAAAACAATGATATTTGACCACTTTTGATATTTTGACATACCAGTCAGTTCGTTAAACACAAAACGGTCGGTTTCGTTAAAACAAATATAATTTAAATCTTTGATTAATTATAACTAATTATGCACTTATATATAAATTATGAAACTTTTTGTATAAATAAATTAAAATATGGAGAATTTTATAAAAATATTTTTAGAATTTTTATGGTTAATTATCTATTTATAAAAATTCATTTAATGTCTTATAATTAATTAACAAATTGCCCGTTTATATCAAACGACATCCGAAAAATCCGATAATTTTCCCAGGTGGTCAAAATACCATGACATAGCTCCTACAAAATATCCAGAATCTAACTCTTTGGCCAAAATGCCTTTTTGCGTGTTTTTGGCTGTTAAAACTCGATTAAAACACGATTGCACAAAAAATACGTAGACATCCCTAACTATTTATGGGTTCCGAGCAAAATTTCATAATTTTTCAAGATTTTTAACTAACTTTTCCCAAATAAACGCCAATAAACGGTAATAAATTCGCCAAATATTCTCAGTTTATCGAAAAATTACAAAGTTTGAACAGGGACTCACTTATGTTATCCCTAATTTCCCTACAAAGTTTCATAACCTAAAAACAAGCACGCCACAATCAAGCACAAACAGCCCCTAAACGAGTTAACCGGTAATACCTTGTCGGTTTTCGATAGATTTTAACGGTTTTAACGACTCTCCAGGTCTTATGTCATTAATCAGTGTATCTACATATCATATAACATCAAACCAAGCATAAATCATCCATAGAACAGCCTTGTTAATTAGGGTTTCGGTTTTGGTTTCAAACCGAACTTTTGAACCGTAAAAACGACATATTCATGCTCTAATCCGTGTTTTTGGTCAAAAATCTATATGTTTCTGCTTTGTAAACATGTTTAACATAAAAACATGATTTTAGTTGATATTTTATGGTGTTTGGATGGTTAAACATGTTTAAAACTAATCAAGACTTAATTTTCCATGGTTAAACTTTGTTAATCAAGTAAAAATCTCATGAAATTTGATTGTTACCTCAAAGTTTTGGGCTGCAAAATGAAGGAATCAGTAGAGAATTGAGTAGTTAGAAGTTGGTACGCAAAATATCTATGTATTCTATATTATACAACAAGCTAGAAACAAAGGGGGTGTGTCCCCATTTGCGGCTGCAAGTAAATGGGGTCCCTTTAGGCTTCCCTTTGGCCCATTAGTGACTCGTTTTACGTGCCACGCATAAATCTTGGTCAAAATTTAATTCGGGTTCGGTTTTTCACGAGAAAATAGCGCGAAAACGGTCGTTTTTCGACTCATTTTTGCAAAATAATAAAAACATATTAAAAGGTTGTAAAAACCCAAAATATATTCACGAATAGCTTAGAACATGTCATATAAGTGATTTATAAATATGTTTCGACTTGACGGATGCTATACTGCTCAATTTGATGTTAACGATTGCATTTAAACTCTAGCATATAAATAAATGAAACTTTTTCGTTTAAATGGTTTTAAACGTATTGAGGCTTAAATATCAATATGTTAGCCTCTATAACATATATATAACTCATATATGACCCCTCGGTGTATATATACGGGTCTTAGTCAGTATCGGTCGGTTACTCGTTTAATCGATACGAGTTAACCGATTTATCGTTTACTCGCTACGTAGTGAATAAAGTATACCTCGTTTTGTCACGAATGTCACATTCTCCCCCCATTAAGAAATTTCGTCCCCAAAATTTATTGTGTCAACGGTTTTCTTTTTAGAAAACAGGTGTGGGTATTTCTTTCGGAATTCATCCTTTTGTTCCCAAGTAAATTCGGGTCCTTGTTTTGAATTCCACCGAACTTTTACCAATGAAATTTTATTGAGTCGTAACTGTTTTGTTTTCTCGTCCACAAGTTCTACTAGTTCATCTACGAAATTGAACTTTTCATTTACCTGAACATCTTCCAGTGGTTCTATTGTCATTTCATCAGTCAGACACTTTTTTCAGGTTAGATACATGAAACACATCGTGAACGGTGCTCAGTTCTAGGGGTAGTGTCAATCGGTAGGCTACAGGACCAATTTTTGCAATAATCTCAAAAGATCCAATCTATCTCGGGGCTAATTTACCAGTATTTTCAAACCTTATAACACCTTTTTATGGTGATACTTTCAAAAACACCTTGTCGCCTATATCAAAATATAACAATTTTCTGCGAACATCAGCATAACTCTTCTGTTGATCACGGACGGATTTTAATTTTTGTTTAATCTTATGAATCTTATCGATTGATTCTTGAATTAAGTCGGATCATGTAATTTGAGTGTCACCCACTTCTGTCCAACAAAGTGGCGATCTACATTTTCGCCCGTATAATGCTTTAGAGGGAGCTCCTTGTACGCTACTGTGGTTACTGTTATTGTAAGAAAACTCAATGAGCGGGAGGTGTTGATCCCATTTCCCTTTGAAATCCTGTACACAAGCACGAAGTAGATCTTCTAAGGTTTGAATAGTTCGCTCGGATTGGCCATCAGTTTGGGAATGGTAAGCAGTACTCAGATCTATTCGGGTTCCCAAAGGTTTTTGAACTGCTTGCCAGAACTGTGAAGTAAAGTGATTGTCTCGATCTGAAATAATCGAAAGAGGTACTCTGTGTCGAGAAGCAATTTCATCAATGTAAATTTAGGCGAGTTTCTTGGTAGAGTAATTGTTACAGATTGGGGTAAAGTATGCGGATTTGGTTAATCGGTCTACAATTAGCCAAATGGCATTGTGCCCTCGAGAGGTTTTGGGATGGCGCGTTACGAAGTCAATGGTAATTTGTTCCCATTTCCATTGTCGAATTTCGGGTTGTTGTAACATTTCCGAAGGTTTTTGGTATTCAGCTTTAGCTCTTGCACAAGTTGCACATTTACTTACTTACAAGACTATATCCTTTTTCATGCCAGGCCACCAGTAGAATTCTTTAACACCTTTATACATCTTACCAGTACATGGATGAATAGAATATTTGGATTTGTGTGCCTCATCAAGAATCAATTCTCGTAGATCATGGAGAGTCGGAATCCATACTCGATTTTTGAAGTAATATTTTTCATCAATGTTCATTTAAAGTTCTTTTAGTTCCCGTGCAATTCTTCCTTTTCTAACTGATCTTCTTTTAAGGCTTCGTCTTTGAGCAACACGAACTTGTTCGGTTAGGCTACTTTTAGACAATCATCCCAAGTGCTCGTACCCTCAACGGTTTGAGTCTGTCCTTTCGGCTTAAAGCATTAGCTACTATATTAGCCTTACCCAGATGGTACTTAATTTCACAATCGTAATCATTAAACAGTTCTACCCATCTTCTTTGTCTCATATTCAGATCCTTTTGATCAAGTATGTGTTGTAGCCTTTTGTGATCAATATAGATGGTACATTTAGTGCCGTACAAGTAGTGTCTCCAGATTTTTAATGCAAAGACAACCGCTCCCAATTCCAAGTCGTGGGCTGTATAATTCTTCTCATGTACTTTTAGTTGTCGGTAGGTATACGCTATTACTTTCATTCGTTGCATCAGTACGCATCCTAAACCTTTACGAGATGCGTCACAATAGACCACCAAATCCTCAGTTCCATATGGAATACTTAATATTGGGGCTTCGCAAATAACACCGGTGCCTACCATGGTGAATAACTAGGTCGGATGAAGCCCCTGTCTAGTAACTCATGCAATTGGTTGGAAATTTCTTGCATTTCAGAAGGTGCTAGCCGGTAAGGTGCCTTAGCAATGGCAGCTGCTCCCGGTATCAGGTCAATACAGAAAACCTGTCGGGTTGGTGGTAACCCAGGAAACTCGTCGGGAAATACACCTGAATACTCGTGTACCACTGGAATGTATTCTATTCGCTTTTGTTGGGTCCATATTTGGTGTTTTGTACTTAGTTATATGTTTATTGGGTTTCGTATTGGGCTATGAATGTATACCGAGATCCTTATGGATCTCGGTGGGATTTGGGCTATAGTTGGGCTAGTGTGTTGGTTACCCTATATATAGAACATGTTGTATAGGGTTTATGTTGGCTGTTCACATTGAGAGAAGTTTCTAGTTCAGCGAGTTGAGCAGTTGTTGAGAGCCACCATAATCTCTAGAGAGCATTTCATTGTTTGGCTAAGTGGTTTATGTATATGACGATTTATTGTTAATAGAATCGTATGCATTGAAACCATATATCATCTTGTTCTTCGTATCATTGTTCTTGAATAACCACTGTGTTAGGACTCCGCACTAACATCGTGTTCGGGTTGATATCATAGTTGTAGTGATCCAGATTTGGGACTTACAGCTTTTCATCGGGTTCCTTAACTGTTACGCTTGCCAAGTATAATGTGCAACCTTGGTGCAAATACTTTAGTGCCTTAAGTTGGGATACGAGAGGCAATACAGTACCAGATTTCTCACCTTGAACAACCACTGCCTCATTATTCGAAAGAGGTATCCTAACAGTCTTATCCTTACAAATAATTTCCGCTTTATACTTAGATAGCTAGTCCGTACCAACTATAACATCAAAACTTTCTAATCCCACCGGTAGTAAATCAATAACAAACGGGTGGTCGTTTAGGATAAGGGAACTTTCTGGACTATTCGGTTAACAAGTATAGACTTACTGTCAGCGAGTTCTATAGTGTATGGTTTCGTAAATTCACTAACCGGCATTTTCCTCAATAGTAAGAAATTAGTAGCTACAAAACTTTTATCAGGGTCCGTAAAAATTAAAACTGAAGCTCAATGGTCAGAAACTAAGTATGTACTTGTTATTACATGTAGGTCTTGCGCGCTTCGCCCGATCCCTTTATGGAAGCGCATCCCCTAGCTAGATAGGAAGTTGATGTTTGCCCTTGATTTTGTTGTTACTACATTAGGATTCAATTTGGGGCAGTGCCTCCTAAAGTGGTTCGTACTACCACACTTATAACATGTATGGAGGTTTATTGTAGATATGGTTGTCTGATTAGATTGTTGTCGAATTGGTTGGGTACTAGGTGTTTGTGGACAGCGAGGTTGGGTTGTTTGAGACTTTCGGTTTGAAGTATTCATTATAGTTTTACAACTTGGGGTATAATGCCCAATATTTCCGCATCTTTGACATATGGCCGTTCGACATTCACCAGTATGATGCAAACTACACTTTCCACACTTTGGCAACAACCCTTTGTATGTATCTTGTTTCATGTCGGAACTGGTCTTAGCATAGTTCTGAGTTGTTAGGCAGATTCGTTTATTCTGAGATTTCACTTGTGTTCTAGAGGTATAACTAGTTCGTTTCAAACAGGACGATTCTCCTGGTACTCTTAATACACCGTTTCTTGTAAGGGCAAAGGTAATGACGCTGGCTTGAGACACAACACTTTCTAAAGTTGGGTGAGCTGTGGAATTGACTATACTACTCGCGGCTGGGGTCAGTCCCCAAATATAGCACTTAATGCGCTTGGATTCTGGAATAATTGACCATGGTACTAAACGAGTCAATTCATTGAAACAATTTGTGTAACATAAATGATCATCACCTCTCATTTCCAAATTCCAAAGTTCGTGTTCTAATTTCAGGATCTCATTTCTTGGGCAAAAACATTCTAATACGAGGGTTTTAAGTTCAGACCATGTCATACTGTTAACTGTTTCTCGTCCCTGAGTTTGTACAATCATATTCCACCATATCAAAGCATGATCCAGAAACATACTAGTAACGAATTTGACTATATGGTATGGTGAACATTCACTAATGTTAATTATGGGCTTGGTCTTTTCAATCCATTTCACCAATCCACTAGGTCCTTCGGTACCTGTGAGTTCAATGGGGTTACACGATTCGAATTGTTTATACGCATATTCTTGATTTAGGGGTTCAGGATTATTACGATCATTACCGGTATTTGGTCAAGTGTTATCATTAGTAGCTGTGTTGACAATTGGTACGAGGTCTGGATTCATGACATTATCGGTGTTCAAAACGGGTTCATGGTTCCCAACGACTTTAACAGTCGGGCGAGTATTATTACTGTTTTTAACATTCTCAGTAGTCAGCTTGATAGTAACACCCGGGGCTACATTAGTATCTGGCGGAGGTATATTGGCAGTGACCGTAGTGGTGCTCGTAGGTTGATTAACAATATTGCTAGCACGTATGCCTGTAGTGACTTGTGATACAATTGTTGGTATCACTGCTAGAAGTTGACGAGCAATCATTGCGGCCACTTCCACCTCAGATAAAGGATTAGTTTTCTTCGGGGCCATTCTATAAGATAGTCAAAAATATAATAATTAATATCGTTTCTACCATAATAAGCAAAATATCACTATATTACAATTCACAAACACAAAACTATGCCAAAGAACACATTTGCATTACACATAACTGATACTGTACGTATGTAATCCAAACCCAGCGCATGGACTTAACCTGGTATAGGCCATCGCTTAAATAGACATACTAAAATTTGTCACTATATAAAGGCTTAACCCGGTAAGGGTCAGTGCTTGTAACAATAGTAGATTAAAAACATCCTCCATATCAGCGCAATATGCTACTACTAGTGCTGCATGGGGTATCAAAAGACTACGTACAACAAACCATACTACTTTTATTTATATTTATCCATATGTATATAATACAATAACCACACACAAACAACCATTTAGGCTGCAATAATGCTTGACAACCGCATAACTTGGTTGTCACTCTATCCAAGAACCGTCAATAATGAGTATCGAATCAATGTAAGTTGTAACATCCCGAAATTTCTAAAAGTAATATTAATTATATTTTTTTTATCGATGGGAAAGTTTACTCGAGTTAGTAAATAAATAATAAAATAATAATGATAGAGAGGTAGTAGGCTAATTAAACGGAGTAATCATGGACCAAAAGGGAAAGATGGGCCTTAGGTCCATAGGCTTAAGGGAGTATAAATACCCCTTAAATCCTAATCCTTTCCATTTCCATCCATCTTGTTCTCTCCACACTCACAACACACACACCATTCACGGCCGCTAGAAGAAGAGGAAATCCAAGACCAAAACCGAGATAGATATTGATAGATATTGGGTATACAAGTAAGATACAAGACTATTGTTTATAACCAAAGCTAACCATAGCCTAGAAACGTCAAAAGGTATGTTCTTTACAAATGAAAGTTTATGTTTTTATGAACGAATGGTCATGAAACTCAAACCTAAAGTAGGTCGGGTCTAGACAAACCATAAAGTTGCAAACTTGATGATTAAAATGGATTTATCAACTCATTGGTTAGCGATATAACTAAATTGGGTTTGAAATGGATAAAGGTTCAAGCTTTATGCCAAGGGGGGGGGGGGGTTACATCTTGATGATGGCAGGGTATTGGGTGTATAACGGATAAGGAAAAAGGACAAAGGTGGTTATAAGTCATGATATGGGCTGTTAGCAGTTAACCAGGCTAGGAAAGAAATGAAAAAGATTGAAAAATATGAACTGATATGGGCAAAAACCATCAGGCAAGGGTTTTCGGCCAATATGGTTTCTCGGTAAATGAGAGTTCTCGGTCAACGGGAATTCTCGGTGACCTGAGTTCTCAGTAAATCGGGGTTCTCGGTGACCAGGGTTCTCGGTCACCAAAAGTTCTCGGTCAAACACGTGTTCTCGATCAACGTTCTCGGTCTTGAGTTGGGTTCTCTGCCAAGAGTTCTCGGCTGGCCAGTTACTGTTTGGGCCTGAGCCCAGTTGGGGCCATATGCTGTGGACAGTTGGACCTGACCTAGCTTAATCTATAAGTTGCTAAGCCCATATCCTATCTAAAACAAACTGGTTCATCATCATAGACTAATCAAGCGAGCCCAACTTAGACAATGCATTGGTTAACTAAAATACCGACTTAATCAATTATACGGTTAATTAACATATATATATTTAACAGTTAGCCCAGATCAGTTAAAGAAGGGATTAACCATTAACGGCGAGCGTAACAGGATCCAGGTGAGTTTCTAGCCCCATTTTCCTTGTTATGTTTTCGGGGCTGTGTGCATACTCGATGTGAAGTGTGAATACACTTACCTTAAGTGGTAAGTGTATGCTATAGATTTTATACGAGGTAGCTATTATATAAAGCTTGTCGGTGCGTGAACGAATTTCGAATATTGCACGTATCGCCTAGGATAGTGATTCCGTAGCGGTTATTAGTGTGTATTATTGTTATGATGTGACTTGCTTATTATGTAAATAATGAACTGATAGGAAGTGTGTTATAGATAAGTAGAAGTAGAGTGTGATAGAAGTGGATAGGGGTTTAGTAAGAGTGTTAAAGTGGCAAAGTGGCATAACATTATTCGTTTTTAAAGTGGCAAAGTGGCATAACGTTATTCGTTATTAAAGTGGAAAAGTGGCATAACGTTATTCATTATTAAAGTGGCTAAATTGTAGGGGTAAATAAGAGGTTAAGTGGTAAGGTGAGCAGGTTAGATAGTGGACTATGTGTCTTCGGATACGTATATAATGCATGTAGGGGTTGTATTATAAGTTGCTTGATTAACTAGAACTCACTCAACGTAGCTGACTTTTAGTATGCACACAGGTGAGAAAACTAAAGAGCCGGCTTGAGGATGGAACATGGAATGGATTGAACGGCTGGCATCTGAAGATGGAAGAAACGATGTTTTAAATATGATATTTTGTGTTATGGTTTTAAAAAAAATATTAAATGTTTTGTAATAAACGGTTAAAGTTTTATATTATGCGAAAGTTTTATTTAACTCTGATTTGTAAGAACTGTGTTTATGATTAAATCAGAAGCTAAAGTAGGGATACCGGGGGGCCTTACATAAGTTCATCAGTATCTGTTGTATATCCAACATGTAATCATATAGCTCACGTCTTCTCTATATGTTGGTGTTTATAGCTATTAAGTTCTTTAGTATATGATTAGTCAATACAGCTAACCAAGCTGGGTCGCCTATATGGGGAGGTTCTTGATCAGGTACAAGTATACTCTATGTACGGAAAGGTATCTCGATAACATAGATACTGAAGGTTCTTCCTCTATGATAGGTCAATATGGGTGGGGAGGCATGCTATCAGGTGATGGTACACTCGTACGGTCAGTCTGACTAGCTCTATGATTGGGTGTAGTCACCGGGGTATGGTGTGATAATGGTGTTGTAGATCTAGGAGCTCTAGAAAGAGAGTGGTAAGTATTGATGGCTTCTACTTCATATCTAAGTGATGTCCTAATGGAATAACTATCACATTTATAGTCTGATAAGTCAGGCTTATCAATTTGCGCCTCATATGGAATGTACGTCATTTCTCTTATTTTCATATGTTTCTACATATTCATTCTCCCCCCATTCTATTTCTGGTTCTTCCTTCTTAAAAGATAGTATTGGTACTTGATCAATTGCATCATCTCTGGTTCTCGACATCCCTCTATACAAAGGTTAGTATAATAATAATTCTTGACAATATTAATTATAATAATAATGTATAATATTAATTATCGTTTAGTACCTACACATATAGGTAAACATTAGCACGTATAATCTTTTATATAGATATAGTTAATAGTATATTTTATACACATATGTTGTTGTTTTTACATATTTGAATGTTCAGCGATATCATCCCGAATTCCTTCGTACGAGCAAGTCCGTTATTACGTTCCGGAGCATAATAACCCACTTGTCCATTCGAGTTAATCCCGAGAATCATCCGTATATATTATTTAATATTATTTTATTCCCAGAGCTAATCGAGCCTACGGTTATATTATGGTATCCTAAGGGACATCCTAATTCTTTATAACCAATGGCTCTAATACCAACTTCTATCACACCCCGACTAGGTAGTTGCGGAAGCGAAATACCGGAATGTAACAGATAATACTGGTATCAACCACATTGTTTATAAAGAAATTCAACAAACTAATTTACATCATATTACATTGGTAGGTACTAGGTTTACAAACTAGGTGAAAACACATAACCAGTTCTCTTGGATGCTTATTCTTTAATATATACTCATATCTATCTACAGCGATTCAACTTCGGAATTTAGCACCAAGCACGTAGCAATCATTCCAACTTGGCCTTACCTGAAAAGCATGTTAAAACGGGTCAACTATGTCTAGTTGGTGAGTTTCAAGTTTCACTAGTACGAAGAAAAACAGTATACGTAATCATAGTGTTCATGTTTTGTAAATATGCGATGTAATTATACTAAGCCACGAGTGAATCCTCGACCAGTTTCCATTACTTGGCCTCTCCTGCCCACGCACTTCCTATGCCCACATTGGTTCTATTTGCCTCAAGTATGTACGATGTCTAACACCACATAGCATGTTACAAAAGTTCGCATGGTCATGTGCAATTGATAATAAACATCTTCCGGCCTACCCCTCCGGCCCATCAATTGGGTTTGTCAAACCAATAGTACTATTCACATGCCTTCGGCTCGTAGTTAATCACTGAAGTGGGAGGCCTTTTAAGTGTTAACACTTAGATAATTCACATCAAACTAAGTTTTCAAGTACATAAGTATATGTAAACATGCTTTCCACCCCAAAAGTTCGTTAAACTGTTTAGAAAGTGGGGACGTGAAACTCACCTTAATGTTGTTCGAGCTGGTGGTACGTATCAGTAACTAGAATGTATTGATTATAGCTTGAATCCTATAACCGGTATAGTACCGTTAATACCAGTACAGTTTTTAAACTAAATAGAGCTGTGTAACTAGTCTGGGTATAGCTGTTAGGCCCAGAAAATGACCATAGTCTTAGATTGTGACGTTGTATACTATGAAATTTTCAAAACCATAATAGGTAAGATCACATAAATTTAAGTAAACACACAAATATCACAACCGGATCCTCTAGCTAACCACTCACAAATCATAATCCTGTCAAGTTATAGCACACAACAATCACTAACTAGACCGCAACGACTCGCTTATTCCACGAGACGTCCTAATGAGCTTGAATTGACCTGTGGCCTCACCCAAAATTCATATGCATCCACATAAGACCCGGGGAGCTTATATTACCCACAATTCCCTAACAATATAAGCATCACCAATGGTTCCCCAAATTATACCCGTAAATCGTTAATTGTGTCAAATTCGTGTATTAACAAACCGATTAACCAAACCATCCCCATTTTGATAATACTTGACATTATTACAGCCTACCCATCAGCATTTAACAACCCAAGTTGATGGGGATTAAAATCTCATCATTTCCGCCCTCAATTTACAATTAACCGATTATATGCGCTATTACAAATCGATTAAAGGATCACCAACCAAACCAGCCCCTATAACCAAAAAAAAAATAATTTCTACTGCCCTTACACTAACATAAGACCCCTCAAACTGATTGGACTGACCATCCCTTCAAACAATACCCGAGAGACAACAATTAACGATTTCAACACTCCAGAACCCTAGAAAATGGTTTTTAACAATTCACCTATCAAAACAACTCCAATGATCACGAAATTTTAGTATGATATAGTAAGCATGACTGGGAGTCTATTGACACAAAATACTCCAACGTTTGACCTCGGGAAGCATGCCAATTGAAATTAGTCCGAATCTGTCCCTAGTTCAAAAAATGGATTAATTGACCATCTAAACGACTTATATTGTGAAATTAAAGATAAGGAGAGTGTAGTACACACCTTGAGAAAACTCCAGAAGCTTGGGATCGATTTAGTATGATCAAAATTGAAGGGTGTGGGGATGATGATATTTGCCGCCGCTAGTGAGGGTTAGGGAGGAGGTTTTAGGTTCTAAACTTCAATATTACTCTTTTGGTCCCTGCACTTTGTAAACTCATCCCTCTTGTTCCCAAACTGCTTATAATACTTCTTGGCTTGTCCGTGAGTCCCCGAGCCCTCAAGAAAAACTCAAGAAATTAATTTACAAACTCTACACTTGTGTCTTTTGTTGTATGAAAATTTAGGGGTGTTACAAGTCTACCCCCTTACATTGGGATTCGTCCCCGAATCCCGTTGAGTCAGAAACAAGTGCGGGTAGAGTCTCATCATTTCGACCTCCGATTCCCAAGTAGCCTCAGAACCTCTGTGGTGCCTCCATTTCACCTTCACCTGCCTAACCACCTTATTCCTCAGGTGCTTCTCCTTACGGTCAAGAATGGCGACATGCTGCTCAATGTAATTCAATTTCGCGTCATATTCAATGTCATCGAGAGGTACATGCGCCTCCCCATCCGCCAAACACTTTATGAGATGCGAGATGTGAAAAGTAGGATGAATTCCTTTGAGCTCCTCGGGTAGTTCCAACTTATAGGCTACCTCCCCAACTCGTTTCACAATTCTGAACGGACATATGAATCTGGGACTTAGCTTCCCTCCCTTACGAAACCGAATAATACCTTTCCATGGAGAAACCTTCAACATAACTCGGTCACCTTCCTCGAACTCTATAGGCCTCCGCCTTTTATCCACATATGACTTTTATCCACATATGACTTTCCATGGTAGCCACCATGACATCCAAGCTACCCAGCCTTTTCTGCCCAACTGAACCCAAAGAAACAGGAGTCCTACACCTTCACCCGTATAACATCTCGAATGGTGGCATTCCAATAGTGGCATGGTAGCTGGTATTATATGAGAACTCAGCTAAAGGTAAATGCAGATCCCAATTAACCCAAAGTCAATCACGCATGCCCTCTACATATCCTCCAGGGTTTGAATGGTCCTTTTGGACTGGCCATCCGTTTGCGGGTGGTAAGCTGTGCTAATATGAAGTTTGTTCCCCATTTCCTCGTGAAATTTCTTCCAAAACGTAGAAGTAAAACGTGTATCTTTATCCGACATAATGGACTATGGAACGCCGTGCCGAGCCACTATCTCGCGAACAAATAGATTGGCTAACTTCTCTGAATTGCAAGTCTCCCTCATGGGTATGAAATTGCACTCTTGGTCAATCGGTCCACCACCACCCAAATAGTATCATATCCTCTCCTGGGCGTACAAGGCAGTTTATTAATGAAATCCATTGTAAGATGTTCCCTCTTTCATTCTAGAATATCTAAAGGCTGGAGTTTCCCGTATGGCCTTTGATGCTTCTCCTTAACCTGTGAACACGCCAAACACTTACTTACGTACTAAGTCACGTCATACTTCATCGCTGGCCACCAATAATTCTTTTTATGATCTTGGTATATCTTCACCGCGCCCTGATGAATGGAATAGCGTGCCTTGTGAGCCTCATCCATAATCAAGACTCTAAGTCCCCCATAACGAGGTACCCACAAACGACCGTCTCTATATTTTACTCCGTCCCCCTCGTCCTCCAAGAACTTCACCTGACCCCACATACGTTCTAACATAATCCATTACACCTTTAAAGCCTCATTCTGAAAACTCGAGACTCGCTTCAAAATATCGGGTTTGAGAATGAGCTTATAGGACTTAACACGAATGGGTTTCAGCTTCCTTCCTACTTAACGTGTCTACCACAACGTTTGCCTTACTCGGGTGGTATAAAATCTCCAAATCGTAGTCCTAGATCAACTCTAGCCAGCGTCGCTGCCTCATGTTTAACTCTTTTTGTTTGAGGTAGTATTTCAAACTCTTATGGTCGGTGTAAATAACACAGGGCAAGACGTACAAGTAGTGCCGTTTTAAAGCAAAAATGATGGCCGCCAACTCAAGATCATGGGTGGGATAGTTTACCTCGTTATACTTTAGTTGACGAGAGGCATACGCGATGACCCGACCACGTTGCATAACAACACACCCCAACTCCTGATACGATGCGTCAGAATAAATGACCAAATCATCGGTACCGTTAGGGAAGAGCAAGTACCGGGGCGTGCGCTAACCTCTCCTTTAACTCCTGAAAAGCTTTCTCTTGGTCAACTCTCCAAACATAATTAACACCCTTCTTGGTCAACTTAGTCAATGACGACGCAATACCAGAGAAGTTCTGGATAAACCGCCGGTAATACCCAGCTAAACCCAAGAAGCTGCAAATCTCTGTCGAAGATTTGGTAGGTTCCCACTTCATCACTGCTTCCACCTTCGCGGGATCTACCAAAATGTCGTTCGGGTTAATGGCATGACCCAAAAATTGCACCTCCCGTAACCAAAAAGCACACTTAGAGAGCTTTACAAAAGTTTTTTCCACAACGTTTGCCTTACTCGGGTGGTATAAAATCTCCAAATCGTAGTCCTAGATCAACTCTAGCCAGCGTCGCTGCCTCATGTTTAACTCTTTTTGTTTGAGGTAGTATTTCAAACTCTTATGGTCGGTGTAAATAACACAGGGCAAGACGTACAAGTAGTGCCGTTTTAAAGCAAAAATGATGGCCGCCAACTCAAGATCATGGGTGGGATAGTTTACCTCGTTATACTTTAGTTGACGAGAGGCATACGCGATGACCCGACCACGTTGCATAACAACACACCCCAACTCCTGATACGATGCGTCAGAATAAATGACCAAATCATCGGTACCGTTAGGGAAGAGCAAGTACCGGGGCGTGCGCTAACCTCTCCTTTAACTCCTGAAAAGCTTTCTCTTGGTCAACTCTCCAAACATAATTAACACCCTTCTTGGTCAACTTAGTCAATGACGACGCAATACCAGAGAAGTTCTGGATAAACCGCCGGTAATACCCAGCTAAACCCAAGAAGCTGCAAATCTCTGTCGAAGATTTGGTAGGTTCCCACTTCATCACTGCTTCCACCTTCGCGGGATCTACCAAAATGTCGTTCGGGTTAATGGCATGACCCAAAAATTGCACCTCCCGTAACCAAAAAGCACACTTAGAGAGCTTTACAAAAATTTTTTCTTTCCTCAGAACTTCCAAAACTTCCCTAAGATAGCGGGCATGCTCATCCTCACTCCTGGAATACTCCAGAATATCATCGATGAAAACAATAACGGAACGGTTGAGCATCGGCCTGCACACTCGGTTCACGAGATCCATGAAAGCGGCGAGCGTGCTAGTCAAACCAAAAGACATCACCAGAAACTCGTAGTGCCCATAACTTGTGCGGAACGCTGTTTTCGGAATATATTCTTCTCTAATCTTCAATTGATGATACCCCGACCTAAGATCGATTTTTGAGAACCAAAGAGCTTCCTGGAGTTGATCAAATAAGTCATTGATTCTCGCGAGGGGGTACCTATTCTTCACCATGTGTTTATTCAACTCTCGGTAATCGATACACATACGCATGCTACCGTCTTTCTTTAAGACGAAGAGGACTGGGGCACCCCAAAATGAGATGCTCGGTCGGATGCAACCCTTATCAAATAGGTCTTCCAGCTGAGCCATGACTTCTTTCATTTCAATAGGAGCTAGGCGGTAGGGGGCTCGTGCAACTAGTTTGGCGTAGGACACCAGGTCGATCTGAAATTCAACCTCGCGACTCGGCGACACATCTGACAAATCATCAGGAAATACATCCGGGGTAGTCCCGAACAATAGGAGCATCCCCTATACTAATAACATTGGCCTTCGCATTCAAAGCATAGGCCAGATTAGCCCCGCAACGCCGCCGCACCCACTTTGCCGCCTTTAACATCGATATAAGGGGTTGCATTGCACCACCCCTGTCCCTGTGAACCGTGATCTGACTCCCATCTAGAGCCCTGATACGTACGAGTGTTTGACCACAAACAATCTGAGCATCCACACTGGAGAGCCAATCCATCCCAAGAACCACGTCAAAACAGCCTAATGACATTAGATATAACCACACGGGAAACCAATATCCAGACAACTCGATATGACAACCCTGAATGGCTCTAGACACGGTAACGAAATTGCTACAACAACTGTGACTTCAAACACATCATCTACGCGCTCGGGTGATTTATTTAACGTGGCACAGAACATGGTTGAAACGAAACTACTACTAGCACCCTAGTCGAACAAGACCGAAACCTGTAGTTCATTTACGAAAAAATAGGAATGTATTGACAAAGTTTTAGTGTTTAAAGATAAAATTTAGAGTACCTGAAACAACGTCCGCATCCTCCCTTTCTTCCTTCATTGAAATATTGAAAGCTATAGCCTTGGCTCTCGGTTTGTCATCCACCTTTTCTTTAGAAGAATCCCCCCCTCCTCTCAGAACTATCCGCCTTCGCTTTAGGACAACCAGATGACAAATGCCAAGACCCCTTACACCGAAAGCACGTCACGGACGGACACTCATAGTGAAGATGTCCCGTCTACTCACAACGGAAACAAGACAATTACCTTATATTGCAGTCTCCCCTACGCGCTTTCCCACACCTCTTACATTTATCATCCTTCACTTCCCACTTAGAACTGTCCTCCTCGGTCCTTGCCTTCTTTTCCCATGACAACAAACTAGTGCCCCCAAACCGTTTTCCATTGGAGTTAACATTCGAGTTCCAAGGCTTTTTAGGTTCGGTCGGCTTCACGACCTCCCATTGATCATATAACGTACCAGCCAAGGTAACCACCGAGTGAAAGGTGCACATGTCAGTGGTCATTACACCCCTTCGAATATCCACCAGAAGACCTTTCACATACTTCTTGATTCTCTTGCTCTTAGGAGTAACTAGATCCGGACACAATTGAGCCATTTGTTTAAACTTGGTGGTATACTCCCGATGGGTCAAGACCCCCGCCTCCAGAGTTAGGAATTCCAGTTCGATTTCATCCAGTTCATGTGGAGGACAAAACTGATCGGTAACCAACTGCTTCAATTCTCCCCAAGTCTTTCTCCTCACTGCCCTGTCCCCCATGGCCTGGGTGGATTATCCCACCAGCACAATGCCTCAGAACGGAAAGAGGCTGTAGAAAAAGTAACCATATCATCCTCCTTACACTTACTGATACTCAGAACCACTTCGATATCCTGCACCCATTGGTGCGTTGTCGACGCATCCTTGGTACCATCAAAAGTAGGGGGGTCACATTTCTTAAAGTACCCATATGAGCAACCCCTTGCAGTAGTTCTGTACAAACCCTGCCCTCGTCATCACTTGATTCGATCAATTCGGCCTCTGTCCGGCCCCTGTTAGCCCTATCTCCCTAGACTAGAACCCTTTGCCAACATTGTCTCCTCCATGGCTTTAACAGCCTCATCAACATTCTCGGGAATAGGGCAATGAAAAACCTGGTAGACCTCGTCCACAATTGTCGCGCACATGGACGAGTATAAGGTGGGATTTTCCCCGTCTTCGAAAACCGGGGTTTCTTCCCGCACGGGGCTCGGATCTCTCCTCTCTGCCTCAACGCGAGGTCTACGACCACGCCCGGTTGAACGACCCCTTCTAGTCGATTGAGTGTTAGCCATGCCTTACCCCTACAAGGACAGAACTTTACTAAATTTAAGCACAAGTAGCGTCTAGAATATGGATAGTAATAGTAACCACTAGCAACATTAGCCCGTGATTAGTTGTTCACATTACCCGCCCATCCTGCTCATAATAGCACTCTACCCAACACTTAAAGCAAATTGTAAACCCTTAACATATATTATGTTAATCGTAAAGTGAAAAGATACCTCTTGGAGTGAAGTTATATGCGATTGGCAATTCTAGTCCCTTTCGAAATTGTTCGATTCCAAGCACCGACGGATGGCTGGATCTCTCCAGCGTTGGCTTTGATACCAACTTGTAAGACCCCAAAACCCGGGAGGCGTACAATTGATAATCATTCCAAACAAACTCAAATTTTAAAAGTTAAACCACTTTTATGTAATTATAAAATTCAACAGAGTGTTCTTGTAGCGGAAAACTTAATAAGACCTCCAAACATTGTTCTTAAGACCAGAAAGTAATTTATGATAGTCATAATTATTAAAATGATAAAAACCTTCGACTAGAACTGCTTCTAGATCTCGGGTAGTCTTGAGCACCTAAAAACGGTAATCCCGTCCACATTCAAACTGCAGTCAATCTAACATACACACTAAGTGAGCTAGAGCTGAGTGAGTTCATGTATTTATACTTGAAAGATATGAAGAACGGTCAAAACATTCAACATACGACTTCCATAAAATAAGTAAATAAATAAATGATTTTCCTCAGTTAAGCACGTAATGCGGGTCGCATCCTCTCAAGTCCAAAACACAAGGTTAAGTACTTGAATAAACTTCACCCCAATGACTGATAAACTGTTAGGGGATTTTTAAACATCAATTCGCCTCAAGGACAGTCTTCCTGTCCCGGAACTCCTCACCTTAATCCCCAACCAGGAAATTAAGAAAATTTATAATTCTCTTCGATCCGGTCACGACTTAACAAAAGCATTCACGTGGTGGCCATACAAACACATCCAAATAAAACAAACATCAAACATACAAATTCCCAAGCATAGATAGTAAAAATAACATAAAGTAAAACATTTAATCTTGAATTGAAACGAATCACACAAATATCACAACCGGATCCTCTAGAACCACTCACAAATCACAATCCTGTCAAGTTAAAGCACACAACAATCACTAACTATACCGCAACGACTCAGTTATTCTACGAGACGTCCTAATGATCTTGAATTGACCCGTTGCCTCACCCAACATTCATATTCATCCAGATCAGACCCGGACACCTTAAATAAACCACAATTCTCTACCAATATAAGCACCACCAATGGTTCTCCAAACTATGCCCGTAAATAGTTAATTGTGTCGAATTCGTGCATTAACGAACCTATTAACCAAACAATCCCCATTTTGATAATATTTTACATTATTACATCCTACCCATCAACATTTAACCACCCAAGTTTATGGGGATTGAAATCTCATCATTTCCCCCCTCAATTACAATTAACAGATTATATGTGCTATTTCAATTCGATTAAAGGATCACCAACCAAACCAGCCCCTATAACCAAAAAACAATAATTTTCCTACTGCCCTTACCCTAACATAATACCTTTGAAATTGATCGGGTTGACAATCCTTTCAAACAATACCCGAGAGACAACAATTAACGATTTCAACACTCAAGAACCCTAGAAAACGGTTTTTAACAATTCACCTATCAAAACAACTCCAATGATCATGAAATTTTAGTATGATATACTAGATATGACTGGGAATCTATTGACACCAAACACTCCAAAGTTTGACCTCGGGAAGCGTGCCAATTGAAATTAATCTGAGTCTGTCCCTAGTTTAATAAACAACTTATATTATGAAATTAAAGAGTAGGAGAGTGTAGTACACACTGTGAGCAACCTCTAACAGCTTTGAATCAATTTAGTATGATCAAAATTGAAGGGTGTGGGGATGATGATGCTTGCGGCCGCTAGTGAGGGAGAGGGATGGGGTTTTAGGTTATAAACTTCAATATTACTCTTTTGGTCCCTGCACTTTGTAAACTCATCCCACTTGTTCCCAACCTGATTATAATACTTCTTGACATGTTCGTGAGTCCCCAAGCCTTCAATCAAAACTCGAGAAATTAATTTAGGGGTGTCACATATACATACATGCTATAAATATGTATTTTACATAATAATTTTATTTCTAATATTAAATATATTAATTAAATATGTTAAATGTTAAAAATATATAAATTAATAAATAAATCTAAGTAATATATTTGTTATGATAACAAACCATCAGGATTCCCAACTCTCTTTCAAACCGTCAATTAATTAAATTTATTTTTCCGCACTCAATTTTTATTAGCTATCTCGTCAGAACTTGATCTATCGTTACCGTTCTTATCAATTAAAATCTTTTTGCTCATCCAATAAGGTGAGTATATCACTCCCCTCTTTTATTCCTTTTCAATTGTTTTGGGGACGTATGCGTTACTAGATATTTTATTATTATATAATATTCAATTGCATTTATTATCATGTAAGTATATCAACTTATGCCTTACGTGTTATTTTCTTATTTTCTCTATTTAATTCGCATTTGGAGAGGTTAATCATAATCTCATAAATAGTATGTTCGTACGAATGTCGTAGTAGCCAATGCCCACTTCGCAAGGCAACGGTTTTACTGATAACTTATTCCATTTCTCATTTGGTTAAATTGCTTATCTCAGAGGAAACATTTTGCACTATTCTTTATTTATTATATATTTCACTCAACTGGTGTTTTACTCTCTCAACCTCGTGTTAACAAAGTTATTTGTATTTTTAATGCATATGTAGTTCATCGTGTGATTTGATTGATTAGGATCTATTGAAGAACTTAGGGTTTATTATGCTTGAGAAGGGATATCAATATTTAATTTGAATTCAACTACATATTGCCTTATTTGTTTTAATTATGGATGATATATTTTGTTTATTTGGATTGTTTGTTTGAATATTTGAATTTAATTAATAGATACTGTCATTTTAAATTAATGCATGATGGTACCTTGAGAGATGTGAGTAATCTGCTCACGACCCGTCATTTCTGTTTTAGGTTGGGGTGCGACACTAAAGGTGTTCATAATTAAACTAAATCCTAACACAAACGTTAAAACACTAAGAAGCATGATTGATTATTAAAGATTACATTCAAGAGGGAAGAATCTTCAAATAATCTTCTTACATACATTACAAAAGATTTCTTTTAGGTTCGTCATTGTTCAAGTAGCTTAAAATAGTTTAGACCTACATTAAATAAACATTAAAACAACTTTCCCTAATAATTGACTTACATATTATATATTCATAAAACAACTTGAAAGTTTCAAACTGAATGTCAAAAAACAGTTAGTATGCAAGTCACTATAATCCATATATGGGTTAATGCAAACATCATAATGTGATGAAATATTAATACAATTATTTTTATCAAGAACCAAGTGGATTAATGCACCTACCTTAAAATGAGTGGGAGAAGCTAAATCAAACTTGTCCTTATATAGATGACATTCTTTTGGCAAGTATGTGTTACATAAGTCAAAGCATTGCTCTTACATACTTTGATATGATGATTCAAAGATATCCCTTACATGATAGATATCATAATAATTTGAGATAATTTAAAAGAAAATTGAGAACTCAAAACGGTTGATTACTCTAAACTTCGTTATAATCAAATATAACAAAATGTAATTTTGGGATATATTCTTATGTCAATAGATAAATCTATCTCATTGAGTAGTCATAATAAACTGATAGAAACAACCTAAGTTCTAATGACATAATATGTTGATTAATAACAACTCTTTAGCTATAAATATTGTTGAATGTTTTTTAATGAACTCATAAGAATTACTGTGATAAAGTTATCTACCATATTTTCTCAAACAGTAACAGTTCATGAGGTGTTGCATTAAAATTCGAAATGAAATTAATTACTCGTTTATGAACGAAATGAGGAAACAAAGTTATCGTATCGAATACATTCATGATATGCTTAAGGATCCTATAACTAAAGATCTATTACCTCTAAGTATTATGAAAGCGCTTATAATCATGAGAGGTTTAGTGATGACCATGTACAACTGCATATCGTAATATGAATGATTAAATATTAATTTTTCCTCACTAGTTATGATTTTGTATATCACTTAATCTGTTATGCATGTATAATAAAATATAGACAAATTATTATACAAATCAAATATTTTGAAGGGTTTACTTGAAAATTTTGATCATAACTACTTAGGTTTTAAATAAGAAATGCAGTATGATTAATAAGGGTCTTGAGATGATGTTCAATTCGATGACTGTATTTCTCTGCTCCAGTTTGAGTTTAAAGCTAAAATGAGCGTTAACTCATGATTAGGCTTATTTAATACTCATAGTAAATGATTTCTGACCAAGTGAGAGATTGTAAGATTAAATATATATTTATATATCGCCATTATAATCATTTATATTATAGTAGATCAAAATATTAATTATACATGATTATATATTAGCTTGGTAATTGTTGATGAGCCATATTATTCTTACTAGCTAATAAAGGGTTTCCCCTTGGGTGTATATAAAGGGAGAAAAATAAATTAAAATCATAACCTAAACACACACACACATAAAAATGTTGTGTGTCTCCTCTCTCCTAAATCGGGTTCCTTTCAAGAACCCTAACACCATACTTAACTATACATCCTAAAGGGAAACTAGATCAATATGACAAACATGTCGACTACATCGTACTCTGCTATGATTACTACTCTCCATCTTGTAACATGTTCATAGGTTTAATATTTATCATGTTTTTTATTACTTACATGAAGAACTAGTCAACAATTAATAGTTTTCAAACAATATAAACAAATTATAAATACAAGATTAAGTAGAAAATTTAATATAGATATATCGTTATCTTATATATGCTTAAAAGTTATATTACTTACATAAAAGAAAAAATAAAATAATATAAAACTTTTTAGAAAGAATAGATGGGATATTTATTGGGGGAATATAGCTAGAATTATTGTATGAATACTACTTTGGTAAACTTGGCAAAATAGGCAGATTGGATAAGTTGATAACGTACATCCCTAAATGAATAAGATATAGGTCACAACTGGTCGTACGTATTAGATTTGTATGATCACTTTTGGACAACAAGGTCTCCATCTCATTATTCACTTAATCACTTTGCTTATTCATTTCTTGAGTATAACGAGCATATAATGTGTCGAATATAATTGAAAAAAAAAGATATATTAACACAATAAGATCTTATTATTTAAACAAAACAACATAGGAGAACTGGTTTGGGCCATGTGGTTCTTTATTGTTCAATTGCATGTCTGATTCACAAGTCCGATGGCAGTTCCGATTGTCATAATTGATCGCAGCTTCTTGTTATTCTTGTTGGTTGGTTTCTTGTTGTTGATTTACTTGTCTGATTTTGTTTCTTCTTGTTGTTGATTGATTCAGCTTATCAAACAATTTCATGTTTTAGAAACTTATTAGAAAATTAAATCACACGTCTTTATTACCAACAAAATCACACTGTTACTTGTTACCAGAACTGATTAAACCGGATAAGGGGTATGTAACCTACATAACTAGGTTTGAAACAAGTTAAACAAAAAAGAAATCGAACAGAGACTAAACCAATAAAGACCTCACCTAAATCAAAATTTGGCTTAAACTTAATGAATTTGGTATGGTTTAGTTTTCTGTCACTAACGAATCAATTTGATTTGAAACCTGCGAATATATTACACAATTAATGAAGACTTAATCTTACGTGATTAGAGTTCGGGGTTTGTTTTGTTAAGTTATATATTAATATTTGTTTAGTATGGTAAGAATATTATAGATTATTCTAGAAAACGTTTGTCTTGTTTTCCAAGTTAGGTTTATCTTGGATAACAAGTTTAGTAGATCTATAAATAGGGTCTAGATTATTAGTTATTAAAGAGAGTCAAGAGATTTCTCTTCTCCTTGTAAGTTTGTGAAGTTATGTTCGTTTGATTACATGAAAAGAATCAAGGGTTGTCACCCCAATATCTCGTGTTCATTTGTTTGATCTGATTGTTTGATTCGCTTGGGCCAACAATTGGTATTAGAGCTTGGCTCGTTAAACACACGGTTCGTTTCAACGAAAAGGTTTCTTAAGTCGGTGTACCAACTTTTCGAGAAAAAGTTAAAGAAGCTGCTAACGAAGTTGTTTATCAAATTGTCAATTTGTTTGGGACTTTGGGGTTAAGTGATATAGGGTTCCTGCTTTTAAAGAAAAGGATAAAAGTTCATTTGTTGGTGTTCGTTACTGCTGCACGTGTACATCACAACAAAGGAATTGAATATATATATATATATATTCCTTTTCTTTATCAGGATCACATGACTTGTGCTATTTGATTTTTTTTTCTTGCGGCTGTCTGTTTTATCGAAGATCGAAGGTGGAAAAATAACAATAAAAGGAACAGCTTGATCATAGAGTAACACCTGGAGATAAAAATAAAGAAGTGAATTTAGGAATAATGAAAGAATCGATGAGTGATTTTGCTTTGCAAGCATCGAAGTTAACTTCGACCAACTACGCTTCATGGTGAGTTATGGTGAAAATTATTTTAGGTGCTTGTGGTTTACATGATGCGGTTGATAGGGAAAAGGGGCATGAATTGAAGAAAGAAAGAATTTTATAGCATTGGGTGTTATCTTTCAAACCCTACATGAAGATGTGATGCTTTAGATGGCTAAGTATTTAGAGCCGAAAGATGTTTAGGAAGCGTTAAGAGTTCATTATCTTAGTGAAGAAAGAACTCAGAAAACTCGTTTTCAAATGCTAAAAACCGAGTTAGATGGATTGAAAATGGGGGAGACATAAATTATTGATAATTATGCAGCGAAGCTGGGTGGAGTGCAGTCAAAGGTCAAGAGTTTGGGAGTGGTACTTGAAGAAGAGGTTTTGCTAAGAAAGTTCTTGTCTCTATGCCGGATAAATATTTACCTATTGTTTCTTCGATGGAGCTACTCGGAGACATCCAAAACAATGGCGTTTGAAGATGTGGTTGGACGTTTAAAGGCATACTAAGAAAGAGACAAGTTCAAGTATGTGAATGGAAGTTCATCCCAAAGTCAGCTCATGTTCACCCAAACCGAAAAGAAAGTTGAAAACTACCGACAAAGGGGTAGAGGCCGTGGAAGATACAACGGACGAGGAAGAGGGAACCCCAGATAGAATGGTGAACGTAAGAATGATGAACGGGGTGAATACCGGAAAAGGAACCTTGAAGAATGGGAAGATAGAGTGAAGTATGTAACGTGCTACAACTGTGATAAGATTGGGCACTGCTCGAATGAATGTAAAGAGCCAAGCAAATGGAATGGTGAAGTGAATTTGACAAAGAAAGAAGATTTTCTTGATCCTTCTTTGTTCATGGCCGTTTGTTCAATAAAGAAAGAAAGTCTAAATGAAGAAAGGGTTATCCCTGGTATTTGAAAAGGATGAAAAGAATGAAGGTACATGGTACTTGGACAATGGTGCAAGTCATCATATGTCAGGAAAGAAAGAGTTTTTTACTACCTTGTTGAGCGGGTTTCGGGTCAAGTGAAATTTAGTGATGGATGCGAGATTGAAATCAAAGGTAAAGGTAATGTAACTGTTGTAAGTAAGACTGACTAAAAGAAAACGTTTTGTGATATTTTCTATATGCCTAAGTTAAAGACTAATCATCTTAGCTTGGGAAAGTTGAATGAAGAAGGATGTAAAATTGAGATAGCCAATGGGATTTTGAGGCTACGTGATCAGAAAGGAAGATTTTTGATGAGGTTCAAAGAAATCTGAATAGAACGTACAACATCAAGCTTCATGTATGTTGTAACCCGATTAACTTTGAAGTTGAAAAGAAAGAAAGTTATGATGTGAAACCGATTATGAAAGTGAAGGATATTTGGTTTGGAACAATTCTAAATGATTTGTTTGGATTTCGTGAAATTATTGGTCAATAACAAATTGAGGAGAAGAAGCGAGTTGAGAAACAAAATAGCAACACGCATTCAAAGTTAAGCACTAAATGAACGAATGCTAAATTTGAAGAATCGGTGAAGCAGTTGTGCTATAGTCAGTTGAAAAGGAGGAACAAATTCAAGAAGATATACAATTCAAGATTAAGGGGATGAATGAAGACTTAATCTTGATTTGTTAAGTGATTAATGTCCGGGGTTTGTTTTGTTAAGTTTTATATTAATATATGTTTTGTATGGTAAGAATATTATAGATTATTATAGAAAAAGTTTGTCTTGTTTTCCAAGTTAGGTTTGTCTTTGATAACAAGTTTAGTAGGTCTATAAATAGGCTCTAAATTATTAGTTTTATTAAAGAGAGTCAACAGATGCCTCTTCTCCTTGTAAGTTCGTGAAGTTATGTTCCTTTGATTATATGAAAAGAGTCGAGGGTTGTCACCCCAATATCTCATGTTCGTTTGTTTGATCTAATTGTTTGATCCACTTAGGACAACAATGGTGTCAGAGCTTAGCTCGTTAAACACACGATTCATTGCAACGAAAAGGGTTCTTAGTGTGATTTAATTTAATCAGTGTACCAACTTTTCAAGAAAAATTTAACGAAGCCGCTAACGAACTTTTTTTGTCAAACTGTCAATTTGTTTAGGACTATGGGGTTAAGTGATATATGGTTCCCGCTAACGAAGTTGTTTGTCAAATTGCCCATTATTAGTTTTAATAGAGAGATTCAAGAGATGTCTCTTCTACTTGTAAGTTCGTGAAGTTATGTTCGTTTGATTATATGAAAAAAGTCAAGGGTTGTCACCGCAATATCTCGTGTTCGTTTGTTTGATAAGTTTATTTCATTTGATTCTTTGATCTGCCTGGGCCAACAATAAATGTGAATATTCCTTTGCAACATTATTACAAGTTTTTATTGTTTTCTATCGCATTTGATGTGTAGTGAAACACACTTACTTTTCTTATGAATTTATCATGGTATTTATGCTTATTTGTTTATTTTATGAAAGTATTGGGGGCTAAGTGCAATAATTTACAAAGTTTAAATGTTAATTGTAGGTTTATGAAAGATTGTGAAAAAAAAGTCAATTTGGAAGATTCTAAAGGAATTGTTTGTCAAGTTTTGAAGCTATAACTCAAGGCCCAACCCAAACCCACAAGTTAGAAGCCTTTTATAATATTATATGAAGATAATTAAGAGGGATTTCAGTCATTATCTAAGAAAGAAACCCGAAATACAAGGAACCCTAACCTTGGCAGCCCCTTGCGATCGGAACTGCAGGAAGAAGAAAAAAAAGGAATCCTTGGCGGCTGTTGGTGGTTGTGGTGGCTGGAGAGGAAGAAGAACATCAAGGGGGATCTTGTGCAGCTGCTAGGCATCAATAACATCCATAAATCTCAGCCATAAACCCTAAGTAATCATCTTTAAACTTCGGTTATTGTTCAAGAACCCTAACTTTGTTGAATTGGTCTTTTATTTTGGATTGTTTTGCAAGTGATTGATAGTTTGACTTGTGATTGATTGTGTTTGAATCTTGAATGAATTTGATCATGTTTAAGTTGATGTTTGTGATGTTTTTCTTAAGCATGCATGGCTGTCCAAAATCTATGAGTAGCTAAACTTGCTTGTTCTACCTAGGATAGAAGATTGTTGAGTAGTTTAGACTTGTATAATGGATTGTTAATGTTCAAGAATTAAATTATTGATGTAAAGTTTAACTAAAACATAAATTAGATTATGTGTGATGGCTGTGTTTTATGTTTTATTACTTATAATCCTCTTGCATTAGTTAATTGAATTAGTTTTGATTAATTGATTGCTTGTTAGACTCTTGACTTGGTGTCTATGGTTTATTTGTGGGGTGTACAACCGTAGGGATAAGTGGGTAATATAAATCATCTAAAATCAGTTAAAATACACCTTCTTTGAGACCGAGAGGTGATAAGAAGTAATATTGTCTCGTTGCTTTTACTTGTTAGAATTAAGACCGCGCGAGAGCGGGTTTTTGTCTTGTCAAGTTTGAGTGTTTATGTGCAATTAGTTGGTTTAATTTGGGTTAAGTTAAATTGTTCCTCTATCCTTGGTTACATAGTATTTGTCTCCATTAGGATAGTGTGTCGATGAGACCGAGAGGAGAGTCGTCATTTGAACACGTTAATAATTGTTTTTCCGGTTTATTCTTTAAAATCAACTAAAACAAGTTAGAGTTTGTTAGAGAGACTGAGAGGTAATTTGACTTTCTTAAACAAGTTTTAGTTGTGTCATCTTTTATAATCGGTGTCGTGAATATTTTCAATCCGTTGTCTTGTTATTTCTATCAACATGATTCATTCGTAGGTGGACGTCTTTATATATTGAATTTAAACCAAAGTTTTCAAAGTTTTGTCAAAAGTTTTCATTCAGTTAAGTTAAGTAGTTAAATAAATTCTAAAAAAAATCAATTAATTATTTTGGTGAGTCTTGGTTAGAGTTTAGTGATTATAAACGTTTTCTCGTGTCTTCGAGTTCGATATCCGGACTTTCTTCATCTGTGCTATACGCGACCGGTACACTTGCCGTTTGTGTGAACTAGGATAGATTGTTTGGTTTTTAAAGCATAGTTGCGACTTGTGTTTTATTTATATATATATTTCGCACATCAAGTTTTTGGCGCCGTTGCCGGGGACACGGTTTGAGGCGTATTAAGAAAGGCTCGAGTTAGGACTTGTCTTGTTTACTATTTGTCTTTCTTATTTGTTTTGTTTGTTAGTTTAAAATAGTTTAGCTAATTATAATTTCTTTTATTTATTTTAATAGTTGTATGCGACGTACTCGATCTCTAGGACCACCAGAAGTTGAAGGATTTCCCGAACCAGAGAGAGAGCTTCTTGAGAGATGTCGTACAAAACCGTCTTCCAGTTCATCTACATCCGTCGGTAATACGTTTTCTTCTCCTACTTTTTCTGAACCCGTCATTAGGGATAGGATTATGGGCGACGCGAACCCACCACCGAGGAGGACAGTTGCAGACCGGGCCCGTCCGGTCGATGCTGGCGCGAGATCCAGCATTGCTCCACCAGCTATAGGAGTTCAAACGACTTGGCAGATTCCATCTAATGTTCTGAACACGATTGCTCATTCTGCTCAATTTCACGGGTTGCTCCACGAGAACCCGCATTCTCATCTCACTCGTATTACACGTATCTGCGACACATTTCATCTTGCCAGCGTATCCGAAGACGCCATAAAACTCCGAATTTTTCCGTTCTCACTCGTTGATCATGCGAGTCTGTGGCTTGAGTCCCTTCCACAGGATCCATTGCTACTTGGGCTGCCATGCAGACCCAATTTCTTGAAAAATACGATCCTCCGGCTAAGGCCGCTCATTTGCGTAACCAAATTCATTCTTTCCAGATGGAGGACACCGAGAGCTTCTACGAGGCGTGGGAAAGATTCAAAAATCTACTTGCGTTATGTCCAAACCACGGCCTACAAGACTGGGCGGTTGTTGAGAAGTTCTACAACGGAGTGACGTACGCAACTCAGAGTATGCTCGACACAGCTGCAGGAGGTAACCTACTGACAACGAAAGATACGGATGAGTGCATTGCCTTGTTTAACGGTTTAGCCATGAGTGGATACCAGCGACCACCGGTTAAGAGTACCAAAACCGTCGATTCCCTATCACGCGGCATGCATTCGGCACAAGTTGAAGCGTTAGCAAAGATCGTGAAGGACTTGCAGGTGAAAAGTAAGTTATGTGAGATCTGTAGAGGGGGACACGATACCGTTCAATGCCCCGTAGGTTTTCAGGAGGAGGCAGTCGACTTCGTTAATAGTCCAAACCGAAATCAACATTCTTTCAATTCTTATAATTCGGGTGGAGAGGTTACCAAAATTCCAACTGGAGGAACGGAAATCAGTCCGGCTTCCAGCAACGTCAGAGCCTATTCCAGGATTCCGGTGAGGGACCGAGTAGTGGGGAGAAGAAGCCCAAGTTAGAGGAGATGATGGCACAGCAGACACAGATGCTGTCGCAACTCATGACTCGAGAGGACTCCCGTCACAAAGAAACTCAAGAAAAATTCCGGGAGCACGAGTCATTCATGAGAAATCAAGCAGCATCAATTCAAAATCTTGAGCGTCAGATGGGAGAGATAGCAAGTCGTCTAAATGAGAGGTCGCCAGGTACAATTCCAAGTAACACTGAACAAAATCCGAAGGCGTTCTCGAAGGCTGTGACGACAAGGAGCGGTGCGGGGGCACGTAGCGAGCTCGTGATTCAAGAGGCGACGAGAGGAGTCGTTAACGAGCCTGCGGTAGATGTAGAGGAGCAGGTAGACGAGGAGATTCAGTTGGAGTCTCCACCGGCCAAGGTGCATCAGAGGCACATTCCCGGAAGTTCAGCACAGTGCGAGAACCAACCATTACCCAGCACACCACCGAGAGTCTACAAACCTAGACTCCCATTTCCCGGGAGAGTCCGTAGGGATAGAGACGAGGAGCAGAACACCAAATTTCTTGATCTTCTAAAGCAACTTCATCTTAATATTCCTTTCCTTGAGGCACTTACGCAAATGCCCAAATACGCAAAGTTTCTTAAGGATATTCTTTCGAACAAAGAGAAGTTAGCCGAAGTCTCTACCATTCCTCTGAGTGCTGGTTGCTCTGAAGTCTTGCAGAGAAAGTTACCAGAAAAGATGTCCGATCCTGGGAGTTTCACAATTCCCTGCATCTTGAGTGATAATACGGTCGTCCATGCACTGGCAGATCTTGGTGCCAGTATTAATCTCATGCCGTATTCCGTGTATCGCAAGTTGGGACTAGGCGAACCGAGGCCTACCCGTATGAGTATCCAGCTTGCTGATCGTTCTGTGAAATACCCTCGAGGGGTGGTCGAGAACATGCTTGTTCGTGTCGACAAGTTCATCTTCCTGGTGGACTTTGTCATCCTGTACATGAACGATAACGATAGTGTCCCACTCATCTTGGGCCGGCCATTCCTTGCCACCGCACAGGCATTGATCGATGTCTGCGAGGGTAAATTAATCTTAAGAGTTGGGGATGAGAACGTCACTTTTGACGTTCGACAGTCACTGAAACACCCCAAGTCTGCTGATGACTCCTTATACTTCATTGATACCATCATGGAGCATGTCGGGGAGTTTTTCAGCGAAATTTGTGGAGGATCTGCCTCCGACACCCAGATTCTCGATAGGGAGATTCCGGAGATTGAAATGGTTGCCGTAACCAATCAGTCCTTAAATGACGACACCGAGTCGCATACCCCTGAATCTGGCGTGTCTGATAAGATCGTACGAGACGATTCGATGGACCGACCTTCAGTCGAAAGTCCTCCTCTTTCCTTAGAGCTTAAGGATTTACCTTTCCACCTTGAGTATGCTTTTTTAGATGAAGAGAGGAAGCTTCCGGTTATCATTGCATCTGCGTTGACCGAGGTCGAGAAGGAGAAGTTGTTGAGGGTGCTACGAGAGCACAATTAGATGACGCTAGTGGGCAAGTGGAAGTGAGCAATCGGGGAATCAAACGTATTCTCGAGAAAACGGTTGGTTCAAATCGTCGGGACTGGTCCGACAAATTAGATGACGCTCTGTGGGCCTTCCGTACAGCCTACAAGACTCCGACTGGTTCCACACTATTTCGGATGATTTATGGGAAGGCCTGTCATCTTCCTGTTGAATTGGAACACCGCGCTTCATGGGCCCTTCAAAGGGTTAATCTTGATTTACCCGCCGCAGAGGGTAATCGTTTCCATCAATTACATGAATTAGAGGAGCTCCGGGATCACGCATATGCACAATCATTTCGGTATAAGGAGCATACGAAGGAACTGCATGACAGGAAATTGAAGGGTAATAAGCAGTTCAAGTGTGGGGATAAGGTTTTACTGTATAACTCACGGTTGAGGTTATTCCCGGGAAAGTTGAAATCCCGATGGTCGGGACCGTTCACGGTCACTGAGGTTTTCCCGTATGGCACGATTGAGATACAAGATCGAAGCGGGAAGTTTAAGGTGAACGGCCATAGATTGAAGCACTACATAGGAGAGCCGATAACTGATCAGACAGTCGAGGTATTCTACCTTGACTCATTCACCGAGGAATAGGCGTGATGGATGCATCACTTGGGAGACAGCCCGAGTTGTAGAGTTTGTATTTTATTTCTTATGTTTTTGTTTTCTATTTTGTACGCCGCTACATGCGAGCGAGTTTGAGTTGTTACAGGTATTATTATGCGCATGGTAGCTCTGATGGCGTTTTGGAACTGGTTCACCCGAGGTTGCGGTCGCGAATGAAATGCTATACGGTCGTTCGTTTGAGTCATACACAAATGATGAGAAATCTGCATCTAAACCAGGGGAGTAACCCGTTCTCTATTTTAATTTCTGTTCTTTCAATTTTTAATTTTATGCTTTACGTTTTTATTTTTATTTCTTTTCCTTGTTCTCATCGAGGACGATTTCGTTCTAAGTGTGGGGATGTGAATTTATTTTACTTAGTTGTAAAAAAAAAGTTATTATGTCCCTTGTTTTCAGTTTCTTTTGCATTAAAGTGGGAGATGATGATATTTATCGGAAATCGGTTTTTCAAACTACTAATAATATGAGATAAATAATAGAAAACGCACTTAACTTGGGATGTGTCGGTAGGCTCAGCCTTGAAAATGAAAGGGCAAATTTGATAAAACGGTTAAACTGAAATCTTTTGTGGGTAAAGCGTTTTGTCCGTGGAAAATAAGCAATGAAAGGTCGGGCCATACTCAAGCCTCAAATTTTGGTATGAAAAAGTGGAAATATCATGAGTTTTAAAAATTTGAATACGTTATCATATGATGCTTGGGTAGGTTTAACTTTAGAGTATGCCGTGTAGCCTGTGATATAAATCTTAAACTGCTAGTTTAGTGTTTTACACCTCATTGGCGTATGGTTTTATAACCTTAAATCCTGTATTGATGGGATGCTTCGGGTCCGAAGACCATGGGTCTGTATGCAATCTATTCATCTGGGTATTCACAATTCCTAAGTGGGGTGGTGTATATTTAAAATAAAGCCAAAGAGCAAACCCTTATAAGTCTATAAACATGATCACAAAAAGTACAACAGTACAAATACACTACAGACTTGATCATCCACGCTGTTAGCCATGTGGGGTCCCCTTGCTCGCGTCTCATTACCATTAAGAAACGGACCACAAGGGACACGCTACATGTAAGCCCTACAGATGAAATTTTGCATACTCACCTATGGTGATGGATTTGGGGTATTGCTTGATAACGGGGGTATGTCATGTTGTGGGAAGCACTAGCTATAAATTAATTGAACCTTAATCATATCTAATGGCTGCTTGGTAGACTTTGATGCTTAAGCTTAGGTGGATAAACAATACCCTTGATCGTCTTAACTATTCATAAATATTGAGCAACAAAGTTTTAAATCTGCTAACTTTGAGGTTTAAGTCAAGTTGGGGTGGTCTGGTCCGGTAAAAGCAGAAAATAAGCGGGGCTTAATTGTGTAAACCACTAAGTAATATTATTGTCGGATCTTATTTGTCCCGGTAAAGATTAAGGCATGGGTTTAGGTGGACAACAATATCGATGATCGCGGTTTTTCTGTTTTTCTGAGCTTTAAAATATAACCTATATGTTTGATTTAACTTTGATTTTCCGATTCTGATTCAACTGCAGTCAAATCTTTTTCAGGGACGAAAAAGTCTTAAGTGTGGGGATGTTTGATGTGTAGTGAAACACAATTACTTTTCTTATGAATTTATCATGGTTTTTATGCTTATTTGTTTATTTTATGAAAGTATTGGGGGCTAAGTGCAATAATTTACAAAGTTTAAATGTTAATTGTAGGTTTATGAAAGATTGTGAAAAAAAAGTCAATTTGGAAGATTCTAAAGGAATTGTTTGTCAAGTTTTGAAGCTATAACTCAAGGCCCAACCCAAACCCACAAGTTAGAAGCCTTTTATAATATTATATGAAGATAATTAAGAGGGATTTCAGTCATTATCTAAGAAAGAAACCCGAAATACAAGGAACCCTAACCTTGGCAGCCCCTTGCGATCGGAACTGCAGGAAGAAGAAAAAAAAGGAATCCTTGGCGGCTGTTGGTGGTTGTGGTGGCTGGAGAGGAAGAAGAACATCAAGGGGGATCTTGTGCAGCTGCTAGGCATCAATAACATCCATAAATCTCAGCCATAAACCCTAAGTAATCATCTTTAAACTTCGGTTATTGTTCAAGAACCCTAACTTTGTTGAATTGGTCTTTTATTTTGGATTGTTTTGCAAGTGATTGATAGTTTGACTTGTGATTGATTGTGTTTGAATCTTGAATGAATTTGATCATGTTTAAGTTGATGTTTGTGATGTTTTTCTTAAGCATGCATGGCTGTCCAAAATCTATGAGTAGCTAAACTTGCTTGTTCTACCTAGGATAGAAGATTGTTGAGTAGTTTAGACTTGTATAATGGATTGTTAATGTTCAAGAATTAAATTATTGATGTAAAGTTTAACTAAAACATAAATTAGATTATGTGTGATGGCTGTGTTTTATGTTTTATTACTTATAATCCTCTTGCATTAGTTAATTGAATTAGTTTTGATTAATTGATTGCTTGTTAGACTCTTGACTTGGTGTCTATGGTTTATTTGTGGGGTGTACAACCGTAGGGATAAGTGGGTAATATAAATCATCTAAAATCAGTTAAAATACACCTTCTTTGAGACCGAGAGGTGATAAGAAGTAATATTGTCTTGTTGCTTTTACTTGTTAGAATTAAGACCGCGCGAGAGCGGGTTTTTGTCTTGTCAAGTTTGAGTGTTTATGTGCAATTAGTTGGTTTAATTTGGGTTAAGTTAAATTGTTCCTCTATCCTTGGTGACATAGTATTTGTCTCCATTAGGATAGTGTGTCGATGAGACCGAGAGGAGAGTCGTCATTTGAACACGTTAATAATTGTTTTTCCGGTTTATTCTTTAAAATCAACTAAAACAAGTTAGAGTTTGTTAGAGAGACTGAGAGGTAATTTGACTTTTCTTAAACAAGTTTTAGTTGTGTCATCTTTTATAATCGGTGTCGTGAATATTTTCAATCCGTTGTCTTGTTGTTTCTATCAACATGATTCATTCCTAGGTAGACGTCTTTATATATTGAATTTAAACCAAAGTTTTCAAAGTTTTGTCAAAAGTTTTCATTTAGTTAAGTTAATTAGTTAAATAAATTCTAAAAAAAATCAATTAATTATTTTGGTGAGTCTTGGTTAGAGTTTAGTGATTATAAACGTTTTCACGTGTCTTCGAGTTCGATATCCGGACTTTCTTCATCTGTGCTATACGCGACCGGTACACTTGCCGTTTGTGTGAACAAGGATAGATTGTTTGGTTTTTAAAGCTTAGTTGCGACTTGTGTTTTATTTATATATATATATTTTCGCACATCAGCATTCATACACAAAAATATATCGGTCAGCAATTTTTAATTAAAACCCAATTCATTCATATGGTCCATAACATAAATTGATAAATTTTGGGACCAACACAGCAATCAAAACTTTTTTTTAATTAATCTAAGGTAAAACAGACATGGCAAACTAAGTATTAACCAAAATCTCTTTCGATAGTCACTACATAGTTCGTATATGTTATTAAATAAACATTATTTTCATTTATACTTTTATAAAATTATCGAACCAAAGCACTAACCGACCGCTAATTTTTTAATTTTTTGAAAAACCTATTTTTGGGTTTAGGTTCGGTTATCCATTTTAAAAAAGCCGAAAAAACCCAAACCGAACCGATTAATCGAACCTATGTTTTCTACGTGTTTTATTAAGATGATATAACTGGAAACCAAACACCAAAAGAATTTAACATTGACGGTGACGAAGATTATGAAGATGATGAAGATTGGGTTGAAAATTTTAAGATGAATAAGATAATGAATGATGATTCAAGCAAAACTTTTAGTATATTTTTGATTAAAAACTTTGTTGAATTTTAAACTTTGTTACTCAAACAACTTTGTTTTTGTTTGCCTACACGTAACACGTGTCTATTTTTGTTTTCTTAATTGAATATATATGAGGTACTCTATTTTTTGAATTATTTTATTTGTAATGTCTACTCACAATAAAAGAAAACCCAAAATAACCGAAAACGAAACTGAAAATAACCGAAATTTGAATAACCGAATAACCAAAATCCGATAGGTTCCTATTCTAAAATAACCGATAGCTTCGGTTTCGATTTAGGTTTCACCCAATAACCGAACCGGACTGTGCTCACCCCTACCAAAGACGTTGATGACTATAGGAATATCTAAACTTATAGTGTGGACAATGTGAACGTTATGGGATTTTTTTTAAATAGTAGGTTTAATATAAACAAATGATTTTTAGGTGCTGAATAAGGGAGCAAATGGTATTTAGGTGTCCAGCTTTTATGTAATATGCCTTGGTAAACTAAAGTCAAAGTTAGTTACAAGTTGGATAAGTCCAAGGAGCTTATAGTCATTCCTGTAAAGATATTATAAGATGAATAGTGAAGTTGATTCACTTTTTTACATAACTTGTGTAACTAGAAGGACTGAAAGTGACAAGTTGTCTTTGGGTTGTTAGCAATTGACATATGCATTTTAGGGCTCAATTAGTTAGTAGCTTGATTTCGTTTTCTTTGTAATTCTCTGTCAATACTCAATCATTTGGTTTTAGATTTCTTTCTTTGTAAACATTTCATTGTGAATAATAAAAGCCTTAAATTATTGTTTGATTACTTGATTAAATTCGTATTCTATTCATTCGTGTTCTTCACTGTTAATCGATCAAATTCTGCTATATCTATTAACCATTGGTATCAGAGATGAGGCCCATTGATTTCAATGATACCGATAATCTAATTCTTGACTCAATCGCAAGAATGGTGAATGCTAAGTTCGATATTGAGAAATTTAGAAGGAAAAACAATTTCAGATTGTGGCCTGTGAAAATGAGGGTTGTACTGGTACATCGGGGATATTAGATGCTCTATTAGGTGAGCCTAACATGCTAGAAGGCTCTAGAAGGCACATAGTACGATCATACAATGATTGAGTGATCATGTTCTTTCTTAGGTTTCAAAAGAACTCATAGGAGCTGCCATGTGGACTAAGTTAAAAGGGTTATACATGACCAAATCATTCGAAAACCGTCCTTATATGAAGAAAATGTTCTATATGTTTTTCATGGCAGCTGGTAATTCCTTAGAAGATCGTATTGATGAATTCAATATGATAATTCTTGATCTTGAAAATATAGAGCTTAAGACTGATAATGGGTTAGGGCTATTATATTTTTGGCATCATTACCAGTGTCATACATGTATTTTGTTTACACTTTGATGTTGGAAGGGGAAAGTTTGTCTATGGAAGATGAATTCTAAGGAGTTGAATAAGAGACGGGACATTAAAAATGATAGGTCTAATGGGTTGTATGTGTGAGGTAGAACAAAACAGAGAACTTTCTAGAAGAAAGGTTATCGTAAGTCAAGGTCCAAGTCTAATTTCAAGAAGAGGTGTTTCATATGCAATTAAGAAAAACACTTTTAAAGAATTTGTCTTGAGTTAAGAAAGAAGAAAGGTGAAAGCAGTATTTCCATAAAACAAGAAAAGACATCTCAAGAAGGGTAAAATGGCTATGATAATGGTGATGTCATGGTGGTTACTAGTGTACATGTTTCTAGTGAATGGGTGATGGATTCCCGATGTTCTTATCATATGACTCCTGAAAAGGGGTATTTCAAGAACTTGAGAATGATGGAGCAAGGATCTGTAAAGTTAGGCGATGATAGACACCGCAAAATACCAGTTGTTGGTTATGTTTCTTTTAAGTTAGAAAATGGAACCAAGATTGATCTTGAATATTTTAGATATATTCTTGATTTTAAAAGGAATTTAATATCGCATGGTACCTTTGAAATCAATGATTATCAAGTAAGCCTAAAGCGTGGTAAGGTCAAAGTGATTAAAGGATCCATGACGGTTTTGTTTGGTACAAAGAAGGGTAATAACATTTACTTATTGGATGGTGAGTTTTGTTAAAAGGATCTGTCTATGTTGTTGAGAAAGAGGTGGAGTCCAGGGCAATGCTATGGCATTCGAGAATGGGACATATATTAGCCCACAACGAGTGGTTGAAATTAGAAAACACCTCAAAGATCTCAAGAAGTTTTATTTAGAGTTCTGTGAGAATTTTGTGTTTTGGAAAGCTAAAAGACTTAGCTTCAATAAAGGATTGCATCCTATATTGAACATCCTTGACTATAAGTGCATACCTGTGGGGGCCTATAAAAGTCCAATCCTTTGGAGGTGCCAAGTATTTTCCATCAGTAATTGATGATTATTCAAGGAGGGTCTAGGTATATATGTTAAAACATAAGGATGAAACCTTTGGGAAGTTCAAAGAATGGAAGGTTTTGGTTAAAACTCAAACAAAGAGAAAATTAAAGAATGTAAGAACTGATAATGCTCTTGAGTTTTGTAATGTATTGTTAAATCAGTTCTGTAAAGAAAAAAAGAATAGCTAGATATTTAAAAGTTCTTAGTACACCACAACAAAATGGTCTAGTTGAAAGGATGAATAGGACTTTACTTGAGAAGATAAGGTGTATGTTGATTAGTGATGGTATGCCAAGGGTAAGTACTTTAATATACTTAGCAAATAGATCTCCTTCGGCAGCCATTGAAACTAAAACACCTATGGAAATATGGTCAGAGCAGCCTGCAAATTAGAATAATTTTAAGGTATTTGGTTTACTTGCTTATGCATATGTGAATTAGAGAAATCTTGATCCAAGGGCCTTGAAGTGTGTGGTGTTGGTTTATCCTACTGGTGTGAAAAGATATAGGTTATGAAGAATGGATGAAGTTACACCTAAAGTCATAATCAATAGAGATAAAATGTTTAAGAGGACACAATATATATATATATATATATAGGGTAAGGATCCTAAGAGAACTCTTTGCAAATTGAGAACTTTGAGAACCATTTTAGACCACTAAAAACACCTTTGAAAAAAATATTTGAAAAAATCATAAAACAAAAAATAACAAAAATTTTAAAAAAGTAAAAAAAAACCAAAATTCTTATATTTCATTCCGGTTTCATTAAAAAAATAAATAAATAAAACGTCTTATTATACACATATGTATAATTTTATTTAATCTTTAGTTACGTAATATACACATATGTACAGTGTCATTTATCTTAAATTATACACATGTGTATAAAAAAATCATGTAAATGTACATATATGTATATATTATACATATGTGTATATAGTTTGGCTAAACCAAGTTTTTTTTTATGAAACCGGGATGTTAAATAAGAATTTTGGTTTTTTTACTTTTTTCATTTTTGTGTTTTTTTTATTTTATGATTTTTTTTATTTTGGGTTTTTTGTGGTCCAAAATGGTTCTCATGGTTCTCAATTTCAAAAAAGTTCTCTCATGATCCTGATCCTATATATATATATATAGATATATATATAATTGGGAAAAATTTGGAAAAGGAGGGGCAAAATGGTTAGTTTTAGGTGGAGTTGCCCGATGATGAAAGAACAAGTCAAATTGATGTTTCCAATGGTGATCCAAATCCCAGCACTAGTACTACTATGGGTACCAAAAAATAGAGGTAGAAGAAATATTATACCACCAACAAGATTTCGAAACAGTGAAGATATTTCTGCATATGTCTTCAGTGTTGTAGAATCTGAAAGTGGGAATGAGCCATTAACTTATAATGAAGCGTTTATTTCTAAACATAGAGATATGTGGGTTAAGTCAATGAAAGAAGAAATGGAATCATTGCAGAAGAATAACACTTGGGTGCTGGTTAACCAGCCTAAAGATCATAAATTGGTAAGTTGTAAATGGATTTATTAGTTGAAAGAAGGAGTGGAAGAATGTGAGGCTCTTAGGTTCAAGTCAAGATTAGTTGCAAAAGAATTCACTCAATGAGCATGGAGGATTATAATGAGATTTTTTCTCATGTTGTGAAACATGCTTCCATAAGGGTAATATTATCATTATGTTCAGTATTAGACCATGAGTTAGAACAACTTGATGTAAAAACATCATTTCTTCATGAGAATTTAGATGAATAAATTTATATGAAGCAGCCTATGGGTTTCGAGATGGAGAAAGATAGTAATAAAGTGTGTTTTTTAAAAGGTCACTTTATGGCTTGAAGTAGTCTCCAGGACAATGGTACAAAAGATTTGATGATTATATGGTGTTAGCATAAGTAACTTTGATAATTGTGTGTATTTTTAAAGAATATGTAAAAGGATCTTTTTATATTTGTTGATGTATGTGGATGATATGCTTGTTGCCTGCAAATATAAAGTGGAGATTAATGCTACAAATGAGTTACTTAAAAGAGAATTTGATATGAAGGACTAAGGTGTGCAAAGAAGATTCTTGACATGGAAATATCAAGAGATAGGGCTATTGGGGTCTTAAAATTGACTTAGAAGTCTTATTTGAAGAAAGTTTTAGCTAGTTACTTTATGAGCTTTAGTAAGTCTATCTCTGCCCATTTGGGTCAACATTTTAAATTGTTGAAGCAGGATGTGCCTGATAATGAGGTGGAGGTAAAAGAAATGTCAAATGGTTCTTATTCTAGTGAAGTAGGTAACTTGATATACCTAATAGTTTGCACTAGTACTAATCTAGGATATGCAGTTAGCCTAGTTAGCAGGTTCTTATGTAATCCTGGTAAGCGGCATTGGGAGGTTGTTAACTGGATTATGAGGTATCTAAATGGTACACAAGATGTTGGTTTTTGGTAGTGGAGTGGAGATACTGAAAGGGTATATAGATGCAGTTTTGCCAAAGACCTTGACAGGGGTAAATCTATCACAAGGTATGCGTTTCTGGTCAAGGGTGGTTTAGTCAGTTGGAAGTCAACACTAAAAAAGGTGGTAGCTTTGTCATCCACTGAAGTTACATTGAGTATGTTACATTGAATGAAGTTGTTAAGGAGTTTATGTGGCTGAAGGGTTTTGTGTCTGAATTGGGAATTAATGTTTTTAGAGAATTGGTATTATGTGTTAACCAAGTAAAGCTATCAAAGAATCTCATATATTTTTGAAATGATCATGTTAGGATCGATTTTTCACATTATCAACCTCGTAACCAACAACTTGATGTTGACAAGACAGTTATGAATATGCTAATGTAAAAACTGTTTGAATATTATAGGCGAAATCAACAGTAATCAAGATGTTGCTCAAATAACATGAGCATGACAAACACACAACACACTCAAAATATTTACATTGATATCAATCTTTAACACAAAGGAATAATCTTTAAGGTTTCTAGGGTGGAATGTCATGTGAGGCTAGTTTCCTTTGAAGAATATTATGTTTGCTAAGAAAGTCTAATCAACCGCAATCACAGTTCACGCACTCACCTCTGTCTCTTATAAATGTGACCTAAACTTTCCATAAATAGGCACACCTAACACCTTCTGGATACCCTAATCATCGGTAAACATATAAAAAAAGTATTCAAAAACATTACAAAAGTAAACAGGTCTTCGAGTAAGCTTTTGTCGTTGTCATACATAATATTTTCAATTTGTTCATTTCTTTGGTTTTGTGAGAAAGGTGCATTAATTACCCTTCCGGTATTGTTACCTTCTTTAACAACAGATAAGGGTTTGCTCGATAAGCCTGCAAATCTTGGTTTCTCAGTTTCTGACGTTGTTCCATCCAATCCTTTCTTTTTTTTCAGAAAGGGAAATCCCAATTTGCTTGTTCCCTCAAGTATCTCAACAAATCATATTGATGTGCACTAGTAGACCTGTGTCTTTTTTAATAATCAGACAAGTGGAGTGCATCCATTTCAGTTAGTTGCTCTAGAGTAAATTCATCGAAATCCTCCATGAGAAATATTAATCATAATTCTCCGTTTTTTGTTAGACCTTTCAGATCCTCCACTCTAGAATGTAAATTCACCGAAATCCTCCCTGAGAAATATTGATCATAATTCTCCATTTATCGTTAGAGCTTTCAGATCCTCTGTTCTAGAATCATAAAATAATCCATTTGGTAAGTTTCAATCATTGACTGAATGATTTTCTTCTGCAACCTTTTCTCTATTTGTAGGTTCAGGCACCTTAAAGCTAGTTTGTTTTGGTTTCCTTAGGGTATACCCTGGTCCTTTTATTTTCTTCCAATCATGAGGATTAGAGGATGAAGAATTTGACTTTTCCAAAGAAACCGTTATTTCAGATATCTCATGCGTTGATTGATGAGTTTTCTTCTTGGACACCCACTTGATCTTTTCGTTATTGAGTTGAGCAGTTGTTGTTTCTCCTTCAAGGAGCTTTCTTTTGATGACTTGAAATTAATTATGATTTCTTCCTTTATCATGAATTTCACAGTGTCAAAGGGAACTCCATTTTCTACAAGATAATTTGTGTTACCACCATATTTCCAGATAAAATTTTCATTTATTATCTTCTCTTTTTGTTCTTCTTGTTTTCTTAGTCCTTCATTTGCTGAATCAACATACTTGATAGACTTTTGATCATTTTCATCTTCCAAAGCCTTCAAGACCTTTTCAAGAACATTATCTAGTTTTTCTTTTGCAGCCTTTTTTTTTGTCTCTTCTTTTTGAATCAACTTGAGTAATGACACAAGTACTCCCTTTGGAATCTCTTCATCATTTAATAATTTATCAATTACATCTTGTGGGATCTCTTTTTTATTATCATTGTAAGTTTTATCCCTTGATCTCTTCTCAAACACAAACTGTTCCAATATTATTCTTTGTTCTTCAATCTCCTTCTCAGACAACATTTGGTTCAGGAACACACTGTCTTGAATTTATGTCATTCTTTGCTCAAAAACCATTTTGGCCTTTAGTTCAGATTCATTAATGTAAAGAATTTCTTCATTTCTCTTAGGATTATCCATGAGCTGCACCTATTCATTTTCCGATGCAATTCATTTTCCTTTGAACTTCTTTCTCTCCTCTTTATTAGTGTAATTTTCAGGGGTCACATGATTTTCTTCATTTTCTGGAAACTCATCAATTTACTCATGATCTGAATCTTCATAGTCATAAATTGATAGCAGATTAATGCATTATCCCCCTGTTTTGGTGTATCTGAGGTTTTCTCAACCCTAGACTTCAGGGCTTGAATTTTCTTCAATGCATTCTTCAGTTCTCCTTCAAATTTAGAGAGATGATTTTTGTAGGAATCAGGGCAAGCCTGATTAGAATCCATTTTGATCTGTAAAATTATCAATCAAAACACACACAAAGTAATGATTAGTCAACTAAACATCAAAGTGTGATAAATAAACAAGAGTAAACGATAAGAGATGGATACCAAATGATACTTTATTAACCCTCTTCTTGAAAAATATGAATATCTACATACAACACATAAATATAAATTAAACTTGAAATTGAAGTCTTTAATCTGGTTAAAGTGTGTCGGATAAAGGTAAGGCATTTTCCGTGTCTAATTTGATGAAAATGACAGCAGAGTAACCTTATATGTGTAAGATGACGATTTGATTTTAGGGTACATGTATGCAATTGGTGGAGAGAAAGTTACTCAAAAAGTTCCTTTTGATTCCTTCTTTACTATTGTACATTGGGTATTTGAAGATAAGTGTTAAAATCATTTATCGTTTAGTACATGAATGTTGTCAACGACCCACTATTCAAATTTTCAAATACAAAGTTTCCAAAATGTCAAACCTTACTTGAATAACCTAATAGACAGAAGTTTTCTCGATTGACTTAATCAAGCAAAGAGTTAATTTTGTTCAAAGATATACAATCAAGTATGCTCGTGGAGTAAAGTTTACTCGAAAATTCATCAAAAACATAAAGCATGTTGGAAAACACTTTTATTGTTAAATTTTAACATAGAAGTGTGCTCAAAGCATAAAGTATACTCGAGAAACAAATTTTGCTCGAAGACACTTAAACTTTACAAACAACGTATTCAGACATATTCAAAACATTATCACATCAAGATTTTATAAAGTATGCTTGAGAATTTTTCGAGTTTACTCGAAAGAGTTAAACATCAAGTAAATATACAAGTATACTCGGAAAAACACTTATTCAGAAAATTTTATATTAAAGATTCATCAAGTATGCTCGAACTAAACAATTTTCAAATAAACATACAAGTTTACTCGAAACAAATATTCAAACATAGTCAGACATATTCATATCAGATACTCCCTCCGTCCCATTATAAGTGTCATAGTTTGATTTTTCAAGTCTTTTTTGTTTAACTTTAACCGATAATATTTTTGTTTGTGTTATATAATACGTAGTGTAAAATATATGAATGGATTGGGTTTTAAATGTATTTTACATTGATATAATTTTCATCAAGTATTATATGACACGAACAAAAATATTTACAGTCAAAGTTGCAAAAGAAAGACTTGGAAAGTCAAAATATGACACTTATAATGGGACGGAGGGAGTATTTATCAAGTATGATCGAATGAGTCAAACTCCAAATAAACAATCTTTGTTTACTCGAAAGTTCATAAACATTCAAACTTACTCGAAAGCACATATTCAGACATATTCATTTTAAAAATGCAACACTTTTTGACTTAAACCTTACTTTTAAACAGTTTTCATTTTTAAGAACAAATGGTACATTATGAGATCAAATTTCAATTTTCTCATTTCAAATCATTTTCTCTTTTATGAAAAGATCTCAGCATGGGATCATACTGATTATTCACCTTTCAATACTTCATTCTCAGCATTATTATGACACATTAGGTAGGTTCATTACCTTGGTGATATTCTTAAGATTCAGTTAGTTGCATAATGCATAAATGGATAACACTTATTGCACTGTGATGTCTCATATCTCTTCTCAAGACTTATTTGGCTTTCTTTAGATCACCCCAAATTGACTTCAGCCCCCGGATATTTGGTCAAAATATTCTTAATGACAGAACATTTATAATATTCTTTAATAAATATATCTTTTCAAAAGTTTTCAAACTCTTGAGGTTGAATGTTGGACTACATGCCAAGCAATACAGACTTACATGCCTTACATTCAAGGTGTTTATGACTTATAATAATGCCCCACCTTTGTTGTTCTAGTTTAAACCCTCATGTTTGTAATTTTATCAACTTTTGCTTGATGTATAATTCTTTTTGCTCAAATTTGTTCTTTGTCATATATAAAAGTGAATCATTTTGAGTGACCAAATACCAACAGGATTATGTATGACTGGATAGTTACCTTCCTGCCTATCATGTGGAGAGATTTATCTTGAACCATGCATATTTCAACAATGTATCTCCACATTCAGCTTAGCATATTCATTTAGTTTATATCACCTCGGTTTTTACACATCATGGAAAGCTACCATACTTATCAATGGTTGCACTAATAGTCCTTCAAGCCTATTAAATCCATAAAACTAGTGTAAATAACCAATGCACTATCATTTCAAAAGGTTGGATCAATTTTCATTGAAAATCTTTTAAGCTTCTTTAAAGCTTTAACTGAATAATCTTATCATGTCACTTCACCAATAGCTTGCTCTTTTGTCAAAAACATTTTACCTTTAGAAACTTCTTTGATAATTTATTTAATCACATAAGTTTTAACACAAAAGCACATTTGACAAAGACAAACTGTTAGATAATAAAATATAATCAGCTTATCACATTAATGTATTAACACAAGTAGGCTACCATGAAGTTCTAATTAAGATAAAACATGCATAATCTAACTTGTTCTAAGCACGTAATGCATAGTCATTTCAAAACAGTAATCATGACAAAGTTTCATAAAAGTATGCAAATAAGACATTTCAAATCAGATTCAAACATACTCATTAAAATTTCATGAAACTTAATCAAATTTATATATAAGCATCATAGATACCGAAGTCACACATATTCATATAAGCACATTTTGATCACAACAAGTATCACAAAAGCACACATAGTTACAATTTAAATAAATTGTAACTCATTCAAACCTTGAATCAGATAATCAATTAGCACATTTAAGCATATATCATCAATCAGACTTCATCAGAGTTGATCATGCCTAATGATTTTAATAGAAGGTTGAATCTACTCTCTTCATTTCTATAAGTCCTTTCTCATTGCAATCTCTAATGAAATGGTGTCTGATTTCAATATGTTTGGTCATTGAATGTTGAACTGGATTTTTCACAATGAATAACGCAGCAGTATTATAAATTAAAGTTGGAGTGTTTAAGAAATTCAGACCATAATCAAGCAGTTGATTCTAAATCCAGAGGACTTGAGCACAACAAGCAGATGCAGCAATGTATTCAGCTTCAACAGTTGATATGGAAACAAGTGTTTGCTTCTTGCATTGCCATGAGACCAGCCTGTCTCCTAAGAATTGACAGCCACCAGATGTTAACTTCCTGCTTATATTGCGTCCATCATAGTCACTATCTGTGTAGGCAAGAAGATCAAAAGCATTGTTCTTTGGATACCAAATTCCCAAGTCTGGCTTTCCTTTCAAGTATCCGAAGATTCTCTCAACAAACATAATATATGGTCTTGATGCAATCAGATACATCAGTGATCCAATCTTAGCTCTATATTCATGTTGATCTATAGGCTCCCCCTTTTCATCAGCTACCATCTTTTCATGTGTGTCCATTAGAGTGGAAACAATTTTGAAATCTTGGCATTCGAACTTGGGCAAGATGTCTTGTACATACTTGGATTGACAAATGAATATTCCATTCATCTTTTGTTGAACTTGAAATCCAAGAAAAAGAAATTCATCTCTCCCATAGAACTCATACAATATTTTGACTTCATGACCTCTTCAAACTCTAGACAAATATGTTCATTTGTTGATCGAAAGATGATATCATAAATATAAACTTGAAGTAGAAGTAAATCTCTTCCTCTTTTATTGTAGAAGAGGGTCTTGTCAATGGCTCCCCTTTGAAAACCATTAGCAAGCATATGATTAGACAACTCATCATACCAAGCTCTTGGAGCTTGATGTAATCCATATAGAGCCTTGTTAAGCTTATATACTCTATTTGGATAATCACGATCCTCAAAACCTGGAGGTTGAGTGACATACACCTCCTCTTTTATTTTTTCATCTAAGAAAGAATATTTGACATCCAACTGAAACACTCTTATATTCTTAGATGCAGCATAGGCTAAAAAGAGTCTAATTGATTCTAGCCTTGCTATAGGAGCAAATACTTCTTAAAAGTCATTTCCTTCTTCTTGTAGACATCCAAGTGCAAACAATCTTTCCTTATTCTTCTTTACAATTCCTCTTTCATCCTTCTTGTTTCTAAAAACTCACTTGGTGCCTATAGCATACTTTCCTCCTGGCTTGTCAACTAGTTCCCAGACTTGCAAGTTTCTGAACTGAGCTAACTCTTCCTGCATTCCTTCTACCCAATTGTTGTCCTTTAGTGCTTGAAAAATGTCCTTAGGTTCTGTTTGAGATATAAAGTAGGAATACAAACAAATGTTTGTAGTTTCAAAGGCACTTCTAGTTACTCTTTCATTCAGGTCACCTATGATGTTATCAGCAAGATGATTTTTTTGAACATAAGAAGTTTGAATGATTTGAGTAGAATTTACATTTGAATCAAGATTTGATTCATTTAGATCAGGTTCTTCAATGATCAAATCTTGTGATTCATTATTCATTTTTGCTTCTTCAACATTTTGATTAGATATTGATGCAACTTTATTTCCCATATTCAAATTTTGAAACAAATTTTTAAATCTTGACAATTCTAATATGTTGACTATTTGTTTGATCATCAGGCATTTCAAAGTTCTCTTGTACCTATGAGTGATCAAGTTATTCATTTTGCTCATCTTCATTTTCTTCAGATTTCTTCCTGTTAAAAGAAAACTCATGATTCTCATCAGCAACTTTAGACCATAATTTCTCTAAGTCAATTTTCTTTTCAGAAGTTGCTTCACAAATATTTGTTCCATAAAAATTTTCATCAATATCTTCAAGATAGATTTTGAAGGATTTGATCAACTTCTCTAGATCAAACAGGCAACTAGCTCCATTATTAAACTGATTCTCATTAGAAATGATATATGATTATTCAATCACACTCAAATGATCTTTAACATAAACACTATATGCCTTTGAGTGTGAAGAATATCCACCAAAGCAGCAGTTCAATGACTTTGATTGAAATTTGTTCAAGTAATCTTTGGTGTTCAATAGAGAACATTTGCATCCAAAGGGCTTGAGAAAATTGATGTAGGCTTTCTTTTGTACAAAATCTCATAATGAGTTTTGTTTTGTCTTTTGTTGAGAATGACTCTGTTTTGAACATAACATGCAGTGTTGATTGCCTCTGCCCAAAATGTTACAGGCAAATAAGCATCTGTAAGCATGGTCCTTGCAGCTTCTACTAATGTTCCATTTCTTCTTTCTGTAACACCATTTTGTTTAGGAGTTCTAGGGACACTTAAATGTTGAAATATTCCTTTAGCTTTACAAAATTCAGTCATGATCACATTCTTGAACTCAGAGCCATTGTAACTTCTCATTACCTTAACTCTTGCATCCAGTTGATTTTCAACCCTGATTACACAACTTTTGATAAGTTCCGCAGCTTCATCTTTTGAAGCTAGAAAATATACCCATGTGAATTTTGAGTAATCATCTATTATCGCCAAACAATACCTCTTTTTGCCAATATTTGGAACACTTACAGGATCAAAGAGATCCATATGAAGCATTTCAAGAACTTGTTCAATGGAGTTTATGAGTTTTGTTTTGTGAGATGATTTATGTAGTTTTCCTTCTTGGCATGAAATACATTTGTCATCTAGCTTGAACTCTCTTGTTGGTAGACCAATAAGAGGTTCACCTTTCACAAGTTTGTTCATGTTCTTGCGATTCACATGACATAACTTTATATGCCATTGTTTGGATTCATTTTCAGATGCTTTAGAAACAAAGCATGTCCCACCTCTAGAAATGACATCTTTCATTCTTAGTTCATATAAGTTTCAATCTCTTGGTGCCATCACCATTATCATATCAGGTGGAATCACAAACTCAGGTTTCAAAATGAAACAGTGAGATTCATCAAATCCAACTTTATAACATTTATCACACATATGTGAAATGCTCAAAAGGTTATATGGGAGTCGTTCAACATGAAAAACATTATCAAAAGAAACTTTCCCACTTGTGAGAATGCCTTTGCCCACAATCTTCCCTCCATTTTCGTCACTACCAAAAGCAAATGGGCCTTCAAACTTTTCTTCATAGTTAACGAGTGATCTCTTATCACAGGTCATGTTCCTGAAACATCCCCAATCCATATACCATACATTATTGACTTATGTGGATTGTTCCTACACAATTGAAAAGAAAGTAATCAGTTAAGTGATGAATCACAAACTATGACAACTTGTAAATCATAAGCAACAACAATAGTTGCAATTGGTTTTGGATCTTCATAAACCAATTCACAAGACTCATCAGTCTCATAATCAGTTTCATATGAGTTTCGAAAGTAGGGAATTATGCTTATACATTTTTCAATTACATTCTCCATTTTGATGATTATTTTTGGAGCTTCATATTTTGGTTTCCACAAGAACCCTTGAGGGTCATGAACATGTTTCATAAGGAATTTTTCTTCACCAGTAAGTTTTTTTCCTGACTTTCTCTTAAAGATTTTCTTCTTCAACTTTTCCTTTTTTTGCTTATTAATTCTTCAAAAATCAATTGACTTCTCAGACTTTTGAGACTTAACAGATTGACAGTTGTTAAGTTTATTGGTAATCACACTCCTTTTCTTCTCAGTTGATTCAATGTTCTATACTTCATCATTAATCTTCGTCTTTCCCTTTTTCAATGAGTGTTTGAAGATCTTCCACGATTCCGTTGCGATGCGGGACGACATGTTACGACCAGAGTTGTCGGTGTGATGGTTACGGTTGATAAGGTGGGAAGAAGAAATTATACAAGGACGAAATGTGAAAACTTATTAGGTTTTGGGATAACTTATAAAACTCTGCAAATATTTGAATTTTATGAAAATTCATGAGGGTACAAAATTAATATTTTATTAACCTTAACTTGGAGTATTGATGAAACTGATAATTAAATGAACTAATAAAACTTAAATCGGGGGTTGATTTTAGAACAAAATCATTGAAATATCCATGTATCACCATGGTTTAAAATTATAACAACAGATTTAGAATTGGGTAAAATCGAGATGAGGGCGTTGAGGAGAATGGTTGGGATATCAATGTATCACCATGGATTTTCCCACCCATTCTTACAACTAAAACATCATAAGGAATAACCGGGTTTAGCCACATATCACCATGAATTCGGTTGTGATTTATGGGTGTGGTCGTCACATGACAACGTTTGACACAAAGAGGTTAGTAGAATCGTGGTCGTTTGGTGTGATATGCTTTGGCTTAATAAGTTCACACTGTCGTCGAACCCCTCCACGAAAGAAATCGGGTCTCACGGTTGATTGAGATTTACACGCACTGAATTTCCCTATGCTCGCAAGCCTTGCTGTCAAGGGTTCTGAGAACAAGTGCATCCTTCTTACAGTTAATACATATCCGTCACACGAATCATTCTCAAGGAGATGCGAGTAAAGTGGTGGGAATTATTAAGGAATTTCCCAATTTAAAATAACATCTATAGTTTTGAACACCCTTATACAAGTGAAGGGTTGTTTAAACAAGCTAAGTTGGGGAGAGATTAAAAATATCGTGATAAGTAAGTTGTACCCAATGAGCGTGAAGGATGAAATGCAAACCAAGATTCTGAACCACAAAGTGGCTGGGACGAATCTGAAGGACTACAACACAAAATTTCTCGAGTATTGTAGGTTAGTACCGTACTTATAATTTTGGTGTGCCAAAAGATATTAGAGATATCGTTAAATCATGTCAACCTCAAACTAGTGATTCAACCATGGAATTAGTTGGTTACATGATGAGCGGTTTGATCAAAACCCGTGAAGAAGAAAATAAAGAATGTGTGTTCCAGTCATTAATTTTAATGTGAAATATTTGAAACCGAAGATACTTTTGGAAGTGCAAGTTTGACAATTATGTCACTTGCCCTTGTTGTAAAGAAGTTGCTAATAAGAAAACTGATCGCTGGAAGAACAAGATAGTGTGTTAGGTTTGTGGTGAATTAGGGCATTTTCGGTCAAAATTCCTAAAGAAAAAGACCATTGGGAATGGTGCTACTGGTAGTGGCACCAATAACAACGCCAAGAAGGTAAACGCACGAGTCTTTGCGCTTAACACTCAGAAGGCAGTAGGAGTGTCGGACGTCATAACCGATACGTTTCTAGTGAATAATGTGTATGTTAGGGTTTTGTTTGACTTCGGAGCAAACCAAAGTTTTACAGATAGAAGATTTGGTAGTTTATGAAATGAACCCTTATTTAAGCTAGATAAATCCCTTATGGTTGAAACTACCCACGGATCATTTGTTCATAATATTTTGAGCTTGAAGAATGGCAAATTTTATTAGCTGAACAAGTCGTATCATTTCAATTCTTCCCCATGACATTGGCTGCTTTTGATATCGTCTTAGGTATGAACTAGTTATTCGATAACCAAGCTCGTATCTTATACGATAAGAAGCAATTGAAATCTGTACAACACATGGAAAGAGCACAAGTTGCTGGAGACAACGAGGTTGGTCATGTTATCTTAATCTTGATTATTAAAGCTAAAAAAATGCATGCATAAAGGAGGCTTAGAATTCATGGCATACGTGACAGAAGAACCCAAAGAGAATAAAGTAAAATACGTACTAATCACCACAGAATTTCCCGAAATTTCTTGGAAGAATTGCCAAAAATACCACCAGAGCGTGAAGTTTAATTCAGGATAGAACTAATACCAGGAACAACACTTATTAATCGATCCTCATATAGACTAGCTCCAACATAAATGAAAGAATTGAAGAAACAGTTAGACGAACTGTTACAGAAAGAATTCATAAGACCAAGTTCTTCACGCCGCGGAGCTCCGATCATATTCGTGAAAAAGAAATATGGTTCAATGATGATGTGCATAAACTGCTGTGAGCTAAACAAAGAGAAAGTCAAGAATAAGTGCCTACTCTAAGATCCTACGTTCAAGTTATAACCAGTTAAAAGTCCAAGAGGAAGACATTCCTAAGACCGCATTCAGAACGAGATTCAGGCATTATGAGTTCACAATCATGCTATTTGGACTTACTAGTGTGAGTGAGCTTGATTCATCATGATTCATGCATTACTTTGATCTAGTCCTATGATTATAGTTGATAATGATTGATTAGGGATTACTGAGTGTGACTATGTGTTTTGAGAGAGAAATTGAACTGACTTTGAACACCCGATCTCATAAAATACCAAATATGTTAATTACATCATAATATTACAAATTTATATAGTTCAAGTCCCATTTGCTAAACACGCTTAGCAAACGTGTCCTCTCTCTCTAACTAAACCTCATAATCTAGCATTTCCTACCGTATCGGCATGCAAAACTAAGATCCATATGCTATATAGACCTAGTGAATGGACTTTTAATAATTACAAATAAGTCCCTAATCTATTACATATAATAAAAAATAGTTTGCGAAGTCCAAGATTACTAAATATGTATCAACAAACTCTCTCTCGTCTCGAACTTTGTCTATCACTTCACAAAATGTTTGGTCCTCCAATTTGCCCAGAAATGGATCCCATATATTTATAATATTACCCCTCAACATTAAAATTTTAACACTACTAGTAAAATCCAAGATTTATAGTTTTTTTAAATTTGTGCAGCTCGGAGATCGAAAAAAATGTCTTGGATTTTTAAATTTTAAGCTAAAACACATTTATTTATTTTTCTTGACTTTTTTAAAAACAATTATCAAAATGCACCAAAAGTCTTTTTATATTTTTCGAATATCAAAATTAAAATTAATCAAAATACAATAAGCTGTACATATTTTTGTGAGAAAGACCACAATATGAGATCCTATTTACTAGTAACGTCCTAAACTACACTCCCATTTCAAAATTATTATGCAAATAATTCAATGATGATTGCATATATGACTGTCAACTTTAAACTTTACACAAATCTTTCAGTAGATTTATGATACGTTTAATGTTCAACTTAGCACAAATCTTATATGGACCCCACCTATCAGACATAATTCTTATCTTATACATTATATGCCACATGTATTTTTAATTTTTAAATTATAGCTTAATTATTTGTGACCCATGAAAAATAAATAAAATAAATCCAAAATGTTAAAATTTTCCCTTAAGGTCGATATTACTACACACAGACAAGGTTCCACTTTAACAAAATAAAAAGATGAAATTAGTTGAAGTTGTACAAGGCCTTAACCTTCAGGTCGATACATGACTTTCACATGTGTATGCTTTTAGTATACGCAAGGAAGGTCCAAGACTTGTATGAAACACCAAGAAAATAAATCATAATATTTAGGCCTTAACCCTCATATTGTTATTACTACATGTAAAGAGGATCCGAGACATAAGCAAAAATAAATAAAAATAAAGTTTAATTCTTTGCAAAACAAAAACAAAAATAAGTTGAATTTCTTTGCAAAAAAAACACATGTACACACAACAATCTTTAAGCTCTTGAATTGAACTTTTAAAAACGGATATTAACTATGCTTCAAGATGTTATACCACTAGATTTGGCAAGCATTTAAGTTTATATCTTCTCAACACTTATATGATTTTTCAAGCCTATCATACACATCATATAGTTAAGCTTACGACAATTTTAAGTCTAATTCTCCATGTTCTAGGTATGTTAAATCAATGTACCATCATTTCCCATATTGTTGGAACAAATTCCTCAATATTTTATATTTTTCAATGTTTTTAGAATTTTTATATACCTCAAACGAAAATCATATTATTTTGTATTCTTCTAATACACCTCCCCCCCCCCAAAAAAAAAATAATGAAAGAATTTAAACGAAAACTAGAGATTGAATTTCCGAAAACTGCTTTAGACCATTTACACCAAGCAAATAAATGAATCTTGTTCTAACAAACTCTTTGGTAAAAGATCATCTTTTTGAAAATCCATTTAAATATTCTCTAAAGTGATTAATTTCATTTCAAAACAATCGCGCATAAAGTGTTATCAGATTTCAATGTGTTTCGTGTTTGAATGGTGCACGGGGTTCTTCACAATACAAATCTTAACCGAGTTATCAATATAAATAGAAGTAGTAAGAAACTTCAAACTGTAATCCTGCAAATTTTGTTGGATCCATAAAATCTATGAACAACAACATGAGGCCACCACATATTATGCTTCAGTGATTGAAGTAGAGACCATTGTCTGCTTCTTACACTTCGAGTGAAAATTAACACACTGAATCAGTATAGGCTATAAGCTCGAGATTATCGTCATTAGGAAACCATACCCGGATGTCAGGATTACCCATCATATAACGAAAGATATGCTTAAAATCCGCAAGATGAGTCACTCATGGACTCGACTGATATCTGGCACACAAACAAACATCAAACATTATATTAATACGAGAAGTAACAAGATACATTAACGAACTGATCATAGAACGATAGAGGGCCGGATCAACTGTATACTCCAATTCGTTCGGTGACAAGTTGTGGCCCACGGGAAGAGGAGCATGGGGCATTTTTCCAACACTTATTATGAATTTGCTCAAGACATATTTTCACACTTTGTCTCATAAATGAAAATTCTTGAATTAGACTGATGCACCTGCAACCCTAGAAAGACACGCATCTCTCCCGTCAAGCTCATCTCAAACTTTGTCTTCGTTTCTTGAGCCAAAAATTATATTGTCAACGTACATCTGGACCCAAAAAGAACGCCTATCACAACCTTAAAGAAGAGAGTACAATACAGTCCATCGTGAAAATCGATTATCCTACAAATGGTCAGCCAACGTATTATACCAAGCTCCTGGGCTTGGTGAAGACCATGTAGAATCTCTTTTAAACGGTAAACACGCTCTGGATAATATGGATCTTCAAATCCAGGAGGCTTCTTCACATTGACCTCTTAATGACAAACCCCGTTAAAAAACTCACTGTTTACATTCATTTAATAGACTTTAAACTTCTTGTATGCAGCATAGGCGATAAAAATTTGTATAGCTTCAAGTCTTGCAACTAGAGCATACACTTCATTGAAATCAATACCTTCACGTTGATTAAACCCTTGGACCACCAATATTACCATGTTTCATACAGTTACCCTAGGTCATCTACTTACACTTAAATACCCACCTCATAGGAATTACCTTACGAACATGGTCGGTGTTAGAGCATTAATATCGAATGCTAGGTCTTACGAACATGGTCAGTGTTAGAGCATTAATACCCACCTCCAAATTTTCAAGTTGATATGACCGCGGTCTACTATATCATTAGTTACTATAAATCGGATTTATGATTTCTATTTGTAATTAAGATCTAGCATTATTCAAGGGGGAGTTTGTTAGAGCATTAATGTCCAATGTTAGGTCTTATGGGCTTGTTTATTAATAGTTTGTTTTGTAAATGGTTGAAATTGTCAATTATGTAAACTACATACAGCGTATAAGTCACATTCATCCGTATAAGACTTTCATGGCCGTATAAGTCTTATACGCAGACCATGACTTATGCGTAGGAATTGTAGCAGTTTATATAGGGCTTCCATGTTCATTATTTGTAACAGTTTTGGTAACAGTTCTGATTTGTACTCAAGTTGTTATATCAATATATCAGAGCTTATAAGTGAATGTGTTGTTACTCCTTTACTGTATTATTCCGCGATATTGTTTGGTATAGCAAATTACAAGTTAATCGGTCCGAATCATAACATGTTTCACATAAATGATGTTATGCATGATCTGGATCATGAACTTTCAAGTGGTATCAGAGCTTTAGGCTCATATTTGCTACTTTTGCAACACATCACATAATTAATTGTTGAAGATTCAAAGATTTATTGTCAAAGTCATAGCCGACTGCAGATTCTTCAATTACTCAATGGTTTATGGATTATTTTTCAATTATGTTGGTAAAGATGATCGTTGATACCTAATAATCATTTCTGCACGGGTGATTTTGATTAATTCAAGCTAAAATCATGATTTTGAGTATCAAAAATGATCAGTATGCCTGACGTATATGTTTCTGGTTCACGTATATGTTGTTAATCGTCCGTATAAGACATGTAAACGTATATTCTTGGTGTACGTATAAGTGAGTTACACGTGGAATTGGTGTATACGCTAAAGTGATTGTTAAAAGGTTATACGCTGAAGGTTATATGCTGAAAGGTTATACGTCAATATAAGGTTATATTTATGTCGTTTGTTGATTGTTGTCCAAAGATTTTTAAGAAGTAGGATTTAATGCATTTGTAACACATACATCACCGGTCATTCAGAATATTAACTTGGAAAATGAAATGTGAACATCAACCACGCCTCCGAAGCTACTTATGATGGAAGACTATCCTAGTTGGGCGGATAGGTTTGAAACTTATGTACAAGCTATGAGCTCTAACACTTGGGAAGCTGTTGAAGTTGAATACATCATTCTAAGAAATGAAAATGGAACAAGTCATAGATTATCTCAAATAACTTAAGCTGACAAGGCTAGATTTATTTGTGAGAAAAAAATGATGAATTTGTTTCAAAAATCAATCAAATATGAGATCTTTCAATTATTGCAACACAATGGGTCATGTCATTCAATATGGGAAGTTTCATTGAATAAAGATAGAGGGAATCCCAACTGTTAAAAAAAGTGTTTGGCATTTTCAGAATGGTCAAAGGTGAATCAATGGCTCAATTGATTGAAAGATATTGTCATCTTGTGAATGAAATGAAAAGGTTGGGAATAGATAAAGAAGAATATGAATACATTGACAAGCTTGTTGAGTCTTTATCTGATGATTGAGAAACTTTCACAGTGATTCAACAATCAAAATGATCAATTATGCAAAATTGACTTTGGCTCGATTCATTGAGAAGTTGAAAGAACATGAACTTGAGATTCGTAAGAAACTATTATTGAAGAATTCATCAGTAACTCAAGACATTGGTTTATATTTTAACTCATCACAACAAGTGATTGCCCAGAGCCAGAAGATCCAAACTTGTTGGTGCATGTTTTGTAACAGATGATCTTTTGTGTTTGTTAGAATTGAGAGCAACGGTCAAAGGGGAGTCTGTTGGTGCATTTTGTGACCATCGCTATGCAATTCTGTTAAGCGAAAACGAAGAGCGAAGTTAGGACAACTTCGCCATTGGCGAAGTTGTAACAACTTCTGCGAACAACTTCGCCTTAGGCGAAGTTATAACAACTTCGCCTACAGGCCCAAGCCCGTGAAGTTGTTTATATATATATGTGTGTGTCTTGTTTAGGTTTGAGAATCCAGAAAATAAGAGTGTTTTGTGATCAGTTTATTTGTCTAGAGAGAAACCGAGAGGGTGAGTCGTGTGGGACGACCCGAGGTATAGCTCACCTCGGGTCGGCCGTGTCATTTGTTTTCATGTTTGGTATGTAAGTGTTTCGATTATTATGAAAAAATCTGCAGATGTGTTAATCCCATTCGTGTGTTTGTTCGTGTGTTTGTATGTGTGTAATCGTGTTCTTCGTCTTCTACACCAATAAACGAGTCTAGGAGGATTCCGCACTCCTAGACCTCGTGCGGATCTCGTATCGATCGGCGACGCCCCGCGGGGACTTACAAGTGGTATCAGAGCCTTAGGCTCTTATGCTATGGTTCGAGATCTGCGTTTTGGTGTTTCTGGCACGTTTCTGATGCGTTTCTGGCCGAACATCCGCCGCAGGCGAAGTTATGGGGTTCAGGCGAAGTTGTCGCTTAAATTTTAGGGTTTAGGCGAAGTTAGCAGCCAGGCGAAGTTATGGCCAGGTGAAGTTATGGATAGGCGAAGTTATGAACAGGCGAAGTTAAGGAGGGGCGAAGTTGACTTTTAGGCGAAGTTGACTTTAGGCAAAGTTAAAAAAAAAAAGTGTTTGGAGTTTTCGTCTGTATGGCCAGGTGTACACGATTATTGTGAGACCGAAGACGTTGTTCCGTCAACGAGTGAAACTTGTTATCTCTTGGTCTTACGTGTGAACAAATACGTGTCAACTCTGGATATGGAGTTGAGGTTGTGAATGGGATATTGATTGATACTGGATATTGACACATGTTTGGGTGTTTGTGGGCAATGAAATAGTTGTTGTTCGAGGTTGACCAACTGAAGAAAGTCAAATTGAACTGAAGGTTTTTGTCATTACTGGATTGCGGTCAGAGCATATGATGCTTATTTATTAAAGTGAAAATTCTGGAACAAGTTGGATTTAATCGGGAATTAAAGTGTTTATGTTCTTGATCGTTATCCCTGGTGTTTGAAGATGCTTCGGATTAATTAATGGTCATGTGTGTTAGATTCTGTCAAGGTGGTTTTGTGATGAAATTGATCACTTGATGTTGAGTAGTTGAAGATTAAACCTTATCGTATGCCGACGTGTTAGTGAAGTTGTGGAGGGAGCCCAACTTCACGTGTTGGTGAAGTCAGAAGGACTCAGGTGATTGGTTGAGATGATCAATTAGGCACGGGGATGCATGCATTTCAAAGACCTCAATCTATATAGTCGGAGAAGCTTACACTGAAGGGGAGATCTGATATGGAAGACGCTGGGTGATTGGTAGATTTGTGAAGCTACAAGACAGTTTCAGACACGGCTGGTTGAAGAGCAAACAGAAGATTGTAGGTTCCTGGACGGATCGTACACGGGATATCACTATCTACGCAGGTGCGGAATCCCTGCGTGGGTAGATACGAGCGTAGAATACGTAAAACACGAACACACGATACAAACGAAACCACGTTATATTATAACTCGAACCACGTCTATTACAGACACTGACACGTGAAATGATCACCACTATCACGAACTCTAAAACAAACTCTCAAAAAACCGAACTCTAAACAGTAACCCGTAGGTTACTTAAATACACGACAACTTCGCCTGAGGCGAAGTTGTCAATAACTTCGCTCGTTGAACAAGTTCGCCTAGGCGAACTTGTCAACAACTTCGCTTGGTTAACAAGTTCGCCTAAGCGAACTTGTCAACAACTTCGCTGTTACACAAACAATTACATAAACAATATTACAGACTCGATTACAGACTTTATACATATAAACTACTGACATCTATGCACCAACAGACTCCCCCTTGGCAGTAGCTTCATATCTTGATCTTTCAGCTCTTGTCTTGTAATCCTGTATCTTCATGCGTGCACTCCTTCTCTAACACACACCGTGACTACTCGCTGATATTTCCTTGCTTCATCCTTCCAAGCAGGAATATAGAATATCTTCTTTTCGTTCAACGCTTGCAAATCAGCTTTCGATAAGTTAACAAGATACATCGGGTCATACACCCTCAGCACTTCTTGTTCATCTTCGTCTTCCATCACGGCTTCAGCAGTCTGGCAATCAACGTACCACCATTTTAGATTCTTCAACACATCTTGAGGCATATTCTTCATTGGAACCTCCTTGATGCATCGGATCGGCTTGTACTTTATCACCATCCAAGGCTTGCCATCTGCTCTCAATCCCCTCTCTGTATCCTCCACGCGCTTTCCCTTCAGTGGATTTAATAGTTCAAACTTCTTTTCTTTTACGCCTTCTTTCCACACAATCTTCTCAATCATTCTTGCCATATTGTTGTCACTTCTGTTTATCAGGCCTAATCTGCCCAAATCTTTCACCTCGCATTCCGGCAACGTGTTGAAAGATCTCAACATTCTCTTGAAGTATTGAATGCCATCATAACGTTTTACCACAAATAACTTGATATGTTCATCATAAATCCAACAGATGATTCCCTTCTTCGCCTCAGCATAGCCTTTAATGTTATAGCTCTTCTTGAACATGGCTGGAACAGCAGGCTTCTTGGTCTTGATAAACCAATGAGCACAGCCTTCCTTCCACCTAGGTTGCTCCTCCCACTCAGTAGTCTCATCCATCTCAGCCCTCACATCGGCTTTCTCAACCTCAGGGATCTCGTGTTCAACGTTTTCTTCAACAATCTCCCCTTCTTTTATCACATCCTCTACCACAATTTCTGCACCAATCTTTTCAATCTCACTGATTGGCAGAACATCTTCATCAAATAACACATCGTCGCTGAACATGTCATCATCAAGTTCCTTCAGCGCATCGATCACGTCATCCTCCACCATCACTACATCATCACCACCAGCCGCTTCGGTAGACTCCCCCTCAGCTGTGGAAGCCCCAAGAGCTTGAGAGGTTCTTGGCAGCTCACCACCTGTACCTTCCGGTGCATTGGGATCATCGTCTCGGTCTTCTCGACGCTTGGTCCTCAATTCATCACCTCTACAGCTCATCTCCCCCTGAGATGCCAAGAACGCTTTCAAGGCATCTATGATTTTCCCGTGCTCAGCCAGGAGGGATGCCTGCAGTTGATTTGCTTCCACTAGGCTTTGAATAGTCTTTGACTGCTCAGCTACAATCCGCTCTAGTGAAGCTATCCGTTCCGAGTCAGAAGAGGGCGTGTCCGCAGGTGGTACCGTACCCGATACTCCTGCAGTAGTGGTGACCGTAGACTCAACAAATCGTGCTACTACCACCGATGGAGTAAGCGTTGGAGGTGGTAGAGACACAATTGCTGGAGCCGACGTCTGGACGGCCGTGACCGATGGAATGTCAGCCGACGATGTAGCCACTACGGGAACAACCGTAGCGCTTGTACTCGATACCAGCACAGAGGTAGGAACAAGGGACATACCAGACAAGGCAGGTTGAGCAAAACGTGCAAACCTTGAAGTCTCTCCGGCTCCTACACCCATACCTGTCGTTTCCCTTCGTGAGCGCTTTCTCACCAGCTGCACAGCTTCTTCTTCCTCATCTTCCTCATCGTCGTCGTCAACAATTCTCTTCTGCTTACCCACCGTTCTCTCATGCCTCACCATCATCCGTCTGGCCTCTTCCATCACATCATCAAAATCAGCTTGTGGACCCGAGACTGGGATATTCTCATGTGGATCAAATCGGTCCATATCAAACAACCCTTGCCCGCCGAACATGGCGTCAAGATCAATCTCAGAAGCTGGCACAGCAGCAGATACATCAGTAGATACAGCAGGCGCAGCTGATACAGCCTGGGGTGCTGTCGCCTGTTGTGGTCTTGGGTCTCTGAACTCGTCCCCCGCCGCAGGCACATACTCCGGGTTTATAAGATACCCAAAGAGCGGAGTATGCCTGGGACGCAGCTCAGGCTTGCTTCGTGCGCTAGACGTGCGACACTGTGCAAAGATACGTTTTGTCACACTTTCAACGTATCGTATAGGGCGTCGTTGAGGCAGCGTCGGAGCCACATGATTGAAAATCATCTGTAGGAATCGAGGATACATCGTAAACCGCTCACGCGCCACAACCCTTCGTTGCCTGTTGATCTCGTAAAAGATCATCTGGCTGAACGAATATCTTTTATTGTAAGTCAATGCAGTCATAGCAGACTGCATTGTCGCACCCATTCCATCAGTGCCTGCCTTCCGTCCTGACATACATACGATCATGACGTGCATAAGGAAGCGCCACTGATCTAAGAGGAACCCCTTCCTCCGTTGAGTGTCTCCTAAGAGACCCGAATATCCCATTCTGAGGAACGCCCCATCACGGAATGGCGCAACAAACTCCGTTGGGTCATCCCTCGTTTCTTCACCAAACTGCAACGCCACCCGTATATGTTCAGAAGAAAACTGAACGACTTGACCGTTAACGGTGGCTCGCATAACCGGGGGTTCAACCCGGCAATCATACTCTACCGTCTGCCAAAAGTCTTCAATGTTCGGTAGCGAAATGGGCAGGGTAGTCGTTATTGCATGATAAATCCTTGAGCGCAGGAGAAAAGTAATTATCTCCCTATAATCCTCCACGCCCTTTGCATCTGGGTCAAGTGTTATGAACTGGTTATGGGCTGGAAAGAATTGTCTCTGATCATCACCGTCATCTCCTGCACCTCCTGCACCTCCAACAGCAGCCATATCTGCACAAAACGAACCAAGTTAGATAAACGTTTAAGTTGTACACAGGTTCGCTTGATTTCCAGTAGCGAAGTTGTGATCAAACATGTATAGGCGAAGTTAAAGGTGAGGCGAAGTTGGGAACAACTTCGCTTCATCTTTAAGTTCGTCTGATTAATTTTAAGAAAAATGGTCTGGGCGAAGTTAGTGATAACTTCGCCTCATCACAACATCGCCTCAGTCGAAGATAAGTGTTAGGCGAAATTAAGCTTCAGGCGAAGTTGAGGATAACTTCGCCTCAAGCGAAATTAAGCCCCAGACGAAGTTGCGGATAACTTCGCCTAAACCCTAACTTCGCCTACATCTGAATCGGCGACTGTTAGGATTCCAACCACCGGAAATCCGGTGATTTCGGCTAAGTTCGACGATCAAGGACATCAAAACACATGATATTAAGGATGTTTAGATGAGAAGGATGTCCATGCACACGTTAACACAAGTTTTGAAAGTTTCGATTTTGAAGGTCCGATGACCCGAGGTCTCGAACCGGGTAAAAACGACCATGAAAGAACATGTTTGTGAGGTATATCGACAACACGTACCCTCAACTGATAATAGAAACTGGAAACGAAGATCGAAATCGGAAAAAGATGATAAGTTGGCCGGAAAAGCTGAGCTTAAGTTCGCTGGATTATGTGAAAATAATGAATTTCACTGTTTAAAAATCCTTATATAGGGTCAGTGTAGTTCAGGCGAAGTTACGGATAACTTCGCCTAGGCGAAGTTAAGCACAAGTTCGCCTGATTCAACAACTTCGCCTATAATTTCAAAATCAAACCTTTAAGTTTGAACATTTTGCAATTAACATTTGAAACTTCCAAAAAGAGTTAAACAAAAATGATCATGTCTAAGTAACCAGTTATAAAATAATACAACTACAAAAATAGGAAAAACTTATAAAAATTTAACGAATAAGGGATCAAATTTCAGTCTCGGTAGCGACTGCTATGTTTTAGAAAAGATCCGAACAGGAATCATACTAACTACGTGACTGTCACATAGATCCGTGTTTAGCTGCATTATGACATATAGAGACAGGTTGTAAGCAGGTATAACTTAAAGTGGTTTTCATTGTTTCTGTGATACGAGTAAGGTTCAATTAATCCTTAAAATTTAAGTGGGCAACAACTCAGAAATATTGATGCCTCCTATCTATCCTCAAAGCGTATTTGGCTTTCCCCAAGTCACCCCGAATTGACTTCGACCCATAGTGTCTGATTAACTTGTATGTACTCTCCTTCTGGTTCCCGTTCTTCTTCTTGCTCTAAGATAGAGAAGTCTTGATTTTATGATCACTAATATGTTACAATAACTCCAAATTTTTTTTTTTTTTTTTAACAACATAGACTTCAAAGTAGAAATTAACTGCAAGTCCCGAATCTGGATCACTGCAGTGTCTTGAAACGCTTTCTTCACGGGAATCAGAACACACATGGGCTCGTGTATGACTAGGTAATCGCTTTTCTGCCTATCATTCGAAAAGATATATATGAAGACACGCAAAACCCTTAAGGAGTTTCCACGTAAAATCAAGTAAAATTAGTTTGTATCACATCTACTTTTACGCACCATAAAAAGTTACCATGACATACAATGATTGTCCTAAAGCCTTTTAAGCCTAATAACTTCACTGGTTAAGCACACAAAGTTAGTATATCTATCATTTTCCATGGTTGTATCAATTTTCCGTTTAACATAGCAAAGGTACTTCATACGAAGTAGTAGACTTGAAAAGTAATTTCATTTCCCAAAAAAAATTTTGACTTCAATCGCCCCGATCACGTCAAAGCCTTCAGGTAAACGGCAATCCTGAAGATCCAATGGATCAACTGGACCGACCACATACAAGTATGTGTCCTTCTAACTAAGTATGACCGACTAATTTTCAGCGACAGAAAGAAAACACATCATAACCGCCCCGGTCACTTTCAATCGTCTGGTTAATGGCGACCCTCATTCTCTACAAGTAGAAACGAGGACCAAAACATATCCGAGGATATGTCCATCAAACTGAGGTAACCGACTAATTTTAAGCAATAGTGATTTTTTTTTTTTTTTTTTTTTTTTAAACGAATAAAAACATGGTTACTCGGGATTGATCATCCCGTTCAGCTCAATTAGGTTTTGAAATCTGGATTTATCAAACGCTTTTGTAAATAAATCAGCGAAATTTTCTAACGTATCGACCTTTTCGACCTTAATCAGTTTCTTCTCAGCACAATCCCGTATGAAATGATGACGAATGTCAATATGTTTAGTTTTACTATGTTTCACGGGATTGTTAATTACTGAGATGGCAGCAGTGTTATCAATTAAAATAGGAGTGAGTAAGAAATTCAGACCATAGTCGCGCAATTGTTGCTGAATCCACAAAACCTGAGAGCAGAAGTTGGATGCTGCCATATATTCAGCTTCGCACGTTGAGATTGCGACTGATGTCTGTTTCTTGCACTGCCAGGAAACTAATCTTCCACCGAGAAACTGACATCCTCCTGTAGTCGACTTCCGACTCCGATTGCATCCTCCATAATCAGAATCCGTATAAGCAACCAGTTCCACGTCTCCTCCCTTCGGGTACCACAACCCTAGCTTCGGCTTGCCTTTGAGATACCGCAAAATCCTCTTCACACCCTTCATGTGAGATTCCTTTGGGTTTGCCTGAAAACGAGCACAAAGACAAACAGCAAACATTATATCAGGCCTAGAAGCAGTTAAATACATCAAAGAACCTATTATAGCCCGATACAGAGTTGGGTCCACATCTGCGTCACCGTCTACTTCAGCTCCCAACTTGTGGTTGACGCAAATTGGAGTGTCAAATGGAGAAGAGTCCTCCATCTTGAAACGCTTGAGGACATCATGAACATATTTTGTTTGATGAATGAACATCCCATCCTTCTTTTGATCAACCTGCAAACCTAAAAAGAACGTTAGTTCACCCATGGCACTCATCTCAAATCTTTTCTTCATGACGGCCTCGAATTCCTGACACATGGAGACTCTTGATGCAGCAAATATGATGTCATCCACGTAGACTTGAACTAGCAGGAAGTCACTTCCATCTCTCTTCACAAACAGTGTGCTATCAATCAAACCCCTTTCAAACCCATTCTCTAGCAAGTAATCCGATAACGTTGAATACCAGGCACGAGGTGCCTGATGTAATCCATACAGCGCCTTGCTCAACTTGTATACATGATCAGGAAAGTCTGGGTCAGGAAAACCCGGAGGTTGCTCAACATACACGACCTCATCCACTTTCCCATTGAGGAACGCACTCTTCACGTCCAACTGAAACACTTTCATCTTCTTGAAAGCAGCAAACGCCAAAAACAATCTTATCGCTTCCAACCTGGCCACCGGAGCAAACACTTCATTATAATCTATCCCCTTTTGCTGATTAAATCCTTTAACGACCAGCCTCGCCTTATTTCTTATAATAATCCCCTTTTCATCTCTCTTGCACTTGAACACCCATTTTGTGCCTATTGCATGCACATTCCTTGGTTTTTCAACCAAAGTCCAAACTTCCATCTTCTTAAATTGAGCCAACTCTTCCTGCATTGCCTCGACCCACGAGTTGTCCTTAAGAGCCATTTGATAATTTTTCGGTTCAATCTGGCTAATAAAGCATGAGTACAAACATTCGTTCATTATACCTGTTTCCTTAATGCTTGTATAAACACAGGTGTGTTGATTCAAGCTACTTCTGGTATGTACACTGGAGGACACATCACCTAAAACATTCTCCAGAGGGTGATCTTTGTGAATTCTCGTGGTCGGCACAGCACCGACATGCAAATTATCTTCTAAATTAGTAGAGAGCTCATCAATGGTTGTTTCTGGCTGAGAGTGAAAAGGATTAATAAACTCTTCTTCAGGAGGGACAGCAGGGGAACCGATAGAATTTGATGAGGAAGGTTGACAATCATCAAATAGCTGTCTATGTGCCAAATTTTCCTCCTCATCTAGAATCATCTTCGTAGCAACACGTTCTTCTTCTTCGGTACGAACCAAATCAGGTATGTTAAAAGACTTGAAGAGCCTATCATAGTCGAAAATCCCAGGAGGTCCGATGCTCGGTCTTGGCGATCTGTAACTCGTAATGTCGGTGTTACACACCACCTCAACCTTGCCATTCGTTGTATTAAAGACACGCCTGTTGGGAGTCCCAACTTCATAGCCGACTAAGATTCCTTCATCGGCTGCTTCACCAAACTTTGAATGTGCCTTTAAAATTGAACACGGGGACCCGAAAGCTTCAAGTCCACACAAATTGGGCTTTCTTCCATGCATCAGCTCGTAGCATGTTTTATTAAGTCTTTTTACCATTAACACTCTATTCAGGACATAGCAAGCTGTAGAAACAGCTTCAGCCCAGAACACCACCGGAAGCTTCGAATCAGCCAGCATTGTTCTGGCTCCTTCAATTAAAGTTCTATTCTTCCTTTCAGCCACTCCATTCTGTTGCGGAGTATACGGAGCGCTGAATTGGTGTTCAATCCCTCTTGACAGACAGAAGATCTTCATTTCAAAATTTTTAAACTCGGAACCATTGTCACTTCTGATGAACTTCACTCGTTTATCCATAATGTTCTCAACTTTGGTAATCAGATTCTTCACCAGTTGAGCCGTTTCGTCCTTCGATTTCAGGAAGTATACCCACGAGTATCGTGAGTAGTCATCAGTAATCACCAAACAATAAGTTGTACCACCTAGACTTCTTACATTCACAGGACCGAAGAGATCCATGTGAAGCAGCTCTAGTGTACTAGCAATTGAGTTTACTTTCTTAGTGAGATGGGACTTCTTGTGCTGCTTTCCCTTTTTGCACGCAAGACATTTGTCTTCAAAATTGAAACTTTTTAAGGGAACACCCAACACAAGCCCATGTCTGACAATATGGTTCATCTTCCGAAGATGAATGTGCCCATTCTCCTGTGCCACAGTTCAGATTCCGATTCGCTTGCTTTCGTCAAAAGGCACGATTCTTCCGTTGACATTTCTGTTGAACTTAAATCCATCATACACGTATTTCGATCACGTGGGGCCTTCATTACTATCCACTCCTCTGGTATTTGAAAACCAGGCTTCAACACAATCACATCAGTCTTCGTGAAGTGTACGGTATAATCTTTATCACAAATCTGCGACACACTCAGCAGATTGTGCTTAAGTTCTTCAACAAAATTCACATTCTCTAACGTCATTATCCCGTTAGTTACCGTACCCCTTCCAGTTATTCTGCCTCCACTCTCACCAGCAAAACTGACTCTTGCCCCTTGAACAGGTTTTAAATCTTGTAACAAATCCTTGTTACCAGTCATGTGCCGGGAACAGCCGCTGTCCACAACCCAAAGATTCTTGGACGCCTTGTTCAACTGTTCCTGCACAAACAAAAAGATTATTAAAATTTGGGGACCCAAGACCTCTTGGTCTTGGGTCGACTAACCTTCTTATCAGAACTCACACACCTTGACTGACCATAGTTAGGATTAGGAAAATTTTCACGAGTCCTAAAAGGATACCTCCTTGGTGACTGATAGTGAGGCCAACCAGACCGACGAACATTAAGAGAATTAAAAGAATTATAGCAGTTGGTTTGGTTATTAGTAGTGTGAAAACAAGATGTGTTTCTTTGAAAACCGGTATTATATCTCAAATTTGAAAGGTTTTCATTTTTAACATTTAAAGGATTACTAAAAACCTTAGTCTCAGTTTTCGAGGGCCTCACCTCTCTGAAACGCTGCTTCAGAGGGCAATCAGCAACAAGGTGCCCTGTTTGATTACATCTAAAACAACATCTATATTCAGCTTTCTTTTCAGCAGATGTTTTAGATGTGGAGGCAGTATTACCACCCGTACGTCTCACATAGGGTGGGACATATGGGTTGAGTGGAGTACCCTTTTGAGTTGATTTAACCTTTTCTCCACTAGTGGGTAATACTTCCTTCTCTTTTGTCTTACCCGACTCGGATGACTTATCCGAATCAGATGAGACTGGACTTGAAATTTTAATTTTTGAGACAGGCGAACTTGTTTCGCCTTTACTAACTTCCGGTACTTTACCAGTTTCCTTAGCAGTACCTGTCTGATCAGCTACAAAATTAACAGATTCATGAACACTAGGATTGAAAGTATAATTATGGTTATATGGTGGTGGAACCTCATGGTAACCAATTCCTCCCCTCTTAGGTGAGGAGCCTTGATCACTGACGAGGTGATCAAGAATAGCAGAGGAATTCCGGAATTGCTCCAGTTTCCTATTTAGTTCCACCACTTTTACCTGGTGGTCAGCAATCTGTTTTTCTTTTTCAGCAATTAACTTGGTTTTCTCTTCTAAAACCTCGTAGCTTAGATCGATCACATCAATTTTCTCAGCTAATTTTGTTTTTAAACTTTTAACGTCTTTTTCACAAGCTTTACTTTTTATTTTATAATTATTTTCTCTTGTTTTTGTGAAGTGATGATCTTCTTTCAAGGTTTTAAATTCGGCATCCAATTTAACATACTGATCAGTAATTGTTGCAAGCTGTTCAGACAAGTTCTCACACTTAGTACAGATAGGTTTAGTACATACCTCGGTGTTCTGATCATCAGCCATGAAGGCTTTTTCATTTTCAGCAGCTTTCACACATTCTTCAGCTGCAACCTTCGCCATGTGAGCTTGCTCAAAGAGTTCTCCAGAGAACATGTTCCAATTGTATTCACCAGCATCAGACATCATGGCATTATCCCTATTGTTATTTCCACTGTGCTGTGTAGTCCTCCCCTGACTACGTTCTACCCGTGCATTAGTGCACTTTTTTGCAAAGTGTCCATTCTGTTGGCAATTGTAACACCTCACCCTTGACTTGTCAAATCCTGGCTTTCCACCTACGAACTTTCTGCCAGTCTTCTTCATGAAACGCTTCACTCTTCTGACTATCATCGCCATCTGCCACTGCAGATCCATCTCCTCCAGATCATCAGGATCGATCTGGTCATAGTCTTCTTCCAAAACAGCAGGGTCCACAATCTTCCCTTGTATGTAGTTCTCGTAAGAAGCAATAAAAGATGCATAGACTGCAAACTGCTCTTCAGCAGATTTGACACTCATTGGCATCTTGGAATAGTTATTGCTTAAAGCACTGGGAGAGAAACTACTTGTGGATGCTTGAGGTTTCGAAGCACTTGATCCTCCAGCAACGAAGCAAACATCACCGTTCATGTTTACAGACACATTTCCTTCATGAGAAGAGTCAGAACCTGACTATCCTTTGGAGTAGTAAGCAGCAGAGTCAGGCTTCGAACTTGAGCCTGAATTAACTTTGGCACCATACATACCAGGGTCTTGAACCTGATCCGTTGGTGTCTCTTTTCGAACCATATTAAGCTCAAAGGTTCTGAGCTTTTTTACTGCTGTCTCCAAGTCATAATTGTGAAAGTCTTTGTCTTCCCTCATTAGAACAGTGTACATTTCCCACTTCGGTGGGAGAGCATCGAGAAGCTTCTCAACTATTTCCTCCTCTCTATAAGCAATTGAATAGTTGTTCAGCTCTGTCATTAGATGATAATATCGGGTGATAATATCATCAAGCGATTCGTTCTTCAAATACTTGAAAACAGAGAACTGGGTCTTTAACAACTTAATCTTCGAGGCACGAATACCCACGTTCCCTTCGAATCTATTCTCAAGAGCATCCCAAAGCTCTCGTGCAGAAGTGTACTTCCGGAATGTATGGAGAACCTCTTGAGGAAGAGCCATAGTAATTGCAGCATGGGCCTTGCTCTCGGCCTCATACATTTTCTTCTCTTCTTCCTCCATCTTGCTGTACTTCTTAACCACATCACGACCTTCGTACTCCATTGTCGGTGGGATATATCCATCCTGGATGCACACCCACATCTTTGCATCCTGGTATTTAATATACTGAATGAATCTATCTTTCCAAGCTACAAAGTCTGTTCCTTTCATCAACCTTGGGGCCTTAGTAGCCGACCCCGCTTCGACTTCCATTTTGACTAACTCTGAGATGTTAATCGGCGACATCTTCTCGAAAATACGAAAAACCCGAAAAATCAAAAAATTCTTCCAAACAGTACTATAGGCGAAGTTAAGGATAACTTCGCTTAAGTGTTAACTTCGCTGGAAAATTCTTAAATTCGCGTGACCTGGCGAAGTTGAGAATAACTTCGCTTAAGGTAAGCGAACTTAGGAGGTAAGCGAAGTTGAGGATAACTTCGCTTAGGCGAACTTATGAGGTAGGCGAAGTTGTGGTTAACTTCGCTTAACCTTATATCTTCGCCGAAACCCTACTTCCAGTGACGGCAACTTCGCCTAAAGAACAACAACTTCGCCCGAAGAACACTGAAAATATTCAGATCTGTTTTCAACGATTTAGCAGTTTCCGGTCGGTGTTATGGTTTGAATAAGACTGTATAAGGTGAGTATAACACAATCCCAACAAAAACGCGTCCCGCGAATAGGTCAAACGAGACGTTTTCAACACCCGCGTGAAATCCCGAACCTCACAATCGAGCGAAAGGCTCTGATACCAATTGTAGGTTCCTGGACGGATCGTACACGGGATATCGCTATCTACGCAGGTGCGGAATCCCTGCGTGGGTAGATACGAGCGTAGAATACGTAAAACACGAACACACGATACAAACGAAACCACGTTATATTATAACTCGAACCACGTCTATTACAGACACTGACACGTGAAATGATCACCACTATCACGAACTCTAAAACAAACTCTCAAAAAACCGAACTCTAAACAGTAACCCGTAGGTTACTTAAATACACGACAACTTCGCCTCAGGCGAAGTTGTCAATAACTTCGCTCGTTGAACAAGTTCGCCTAGGCGAACTTGTCAACAACTTCGCTTGGTTAACAAGTTCGCCTAAGCGAACTTGTCAACAACTTCGCTGTTACACAAACAATTACATAAACAATATTACAGACTCGATTACAGACTTTATACATATGAACTACTGACATCTATGCACCAACAAAGATCATCAGTTAAGAGGGAGTCTGTTGGTGCATGTTTTGTAACAGATGATCTTTTGTGTTTCTTAGAATTGAGAGCAACGGTCAAAGGGGAGTCTGTTGGTGCATTTTGTGACCGTCGCTATGCAATTTTGTTAAGCGAAAAAGAAGAGCGAAGTTAGGACAACTTCGCCATAGGCGAAGTTGTAACAACTTCTGCGAACAACTTCGCCTTAGGCGAAGTTATAACAACTTCGCCTACTGGCCCAAGCCCGTGAAGTTGTTTATATATATATGTGTGTCTTGTTTAGGTTTGAGAATCCAGAAAAGTTAGAGTTTTGTGTGTTAAGTTCAATTAGCTAGAGAGAAACCGAGAGGGAGAGCCGTGTGGGACGACCCGAGGTAGAGCTCACCTCGGGTCGGCCGTGTCATTTGTTTTCATGTTTGGTATGTAAGTGTTTCGGTTATTATATAAAAGATCTGCAGATGTGTTTATCCATTCGTGTGTTTGTTCGTGTATGTGTTTATGTGTAATCGTGTTCATCGTCTTCTACACCATAAACGAGTCTAGGAGGATTCCGCACTCCTAGACCTCGTGCGGATCTCGTATCGATCGGCAACGCCCCGTGGGGACCTACAAAACTACTTATGTTACGAATTTGGTGGGAATCCTCAATCAAGTCAACCGTCCAACATACCTCATTTTACAAGCTCCTACATTGGAACTAATTCAACAACTTTTTATGTTCCTGATCAATAACCAAAGCTCGCTAGTCCACCATCAGATGTTGTCCAATGTAATATTGTGGTTAGTATCAAGAACAACAATGGACTGACAGTTGAAAAACGTTCAAGAACATATAGCTTTCTTAGGATCCGTCCTTGAGTCGTATGAGTGTTTGATCACTTGGCGTATTGGTAATTACAGTAAGACTAAATAAGACTATGAGCTGATTGATCCTGAGGAGATGAAATGCTTGACATTCGTTCGTGTATGGCAAGTGTTGTGAGAAGGGCTCAAAGATTTAGAGAGATCACTGGTAAGAATTGTCTTGATGGAACTATTGCTAAACTTGGATTTGATAAGTCAAAGGTCCGATGTTTTGGATGAAAAGAGAAGGGTCACTTCAAGATAGAGTGTACTAATCTAGAAGTTGGAGATTCTAGTCCTAGTTCGTTTGGTCGAGACTATAACCGACAAGCAATATATCATCAAAGCTCACCTACACAAGCTGAGACATCAAAGAAAACTGAAGCTTCATTATCAAAGGCGTGTCATGCACAATTGGATGAAGGTTTTAACTGGAATTCTGTTGTTGATAAAGCTAATGTGGCAGTAGTATTGGGTGAAATTTCACAAGTTAAAGAACAAGAAAACAAGAATGTTGCAGAAAATGTTGATGTTGCTGAAAAAATGAGTGATGATCATGAAGAGATGTCCATTTCTTCTGAGGAGACAGATTCTCCTAAAAGTTTTGATTTGATTCCTAATGAATTCTTTTAGGCGTTTTTACCACCTAATGTGTTTAAGAGTTTTGCAGGTTGGTTTAATGGTGAAGAAATTTTGCATGGAAAGATTTATTTTGGAATTAATGATGAGTAAGAGGAGACTAGAGAAATTGATGGAGTTCAAGTTGCAGCAAAGATTGAAACTAGTGAAGATTCTGAGATTGTTGATCAAGAAATGGCTCATGATGTAGGAAAGGCACCTATTCTTCATGCAAACATGGCTGGTCAGGTAAATTTTTCTACTGAAGAAATTAAACACATATTTGAGTCATATGAAGAAAAGGAATTTGTTATTAATTCATTGATAACAGATTTTAATTCACTAAGATGATTATAATAAGATGTTTCTTTATTATCAAAATGTAAAAGAGGCTGATGATAAGCTTCAATCATGTGAGAAAAACTTGTGGATGAAAATTTTATAAGATGAAAAAACGATTTATATGCTCACTCACATGGTTGAAGATAAACAAATTGCTATCAATAGACATGTTGATGAGAAAGAGGAACTTAAAAGAGAACTTCAACTAACTAAAATTGAGATTGAAAGAGTTGAAACAAAACTTAAAAGTTATTCCGCTTCTCAATATGTGTTGGATCATATTGTTCCGAAAGAAATTCCAAAATATCATGTTGTTCCGCAATCAATTTGGAGTTCTTATGTTCCAAAAGAACTTGAAGGATTTCTTAAGGCGAAGAACGTGGTGTCTAATTCACCACAACATGATAGTTCATGTGATGAGCAAGTTGTTCAACCCATTCATAGTTCTAAATTTGAAAGTGAGATAGGTAAACAAGCTGCTGAATTTGTGTTGTCTGAATTAGAAGTTAATCTAAAGAAAAAGTTAAAATTGGTAATAAATTTGAAAACACTAAACATCAATCACATGGTAAAACTGGTCATCAGAATTCTAGATTTGCTAAAACCAGTTTTTACTATAAAAGAAAGGGTATTGGTTTCAAGGAGGATAACCAAAAGTTTGTAAAAACCACAAGTTGGTTTTCAAAAGATTGTTTTTGTTAAAAGTGAAACCTCTGAGGAACAAAAGGAGGCTATCTTTACAAGGCAATCAAATGATGTGTTTTATAAACTCAAAGCTGAAAGAGAAAGACAAGAGAATCATGTTTATCCTGTTAACAACTTTGTTGATAGGAGGAAGTGTTTCTGTTGTAATGAAGAAGGACATTTATTTTATTCTTGTCCTAAAAGATTTTCTCAATAAAGGAAGCATGTGGTGAATAAAAAACCACATGTGAAATTTCACATTGTTAGATCTACATCTTCACCTATCAAGATTTTAAAAAGGGGAGTAGATAAGGAACTTTTCAAAAAGTTTTTTTGAAGTGGGTGAATCTTCAAATGCTAAAAAACTGATGGTTTTTACAAAATGACAAGTTATGTGGGACAAAACTGGGTGGTTAAGGGAAATATCAAAGATAAATTTGTTACTACAACCACTGAGAATGAAATTGGTTTAAACAAAATTGAGAAAGATAAAGAAGTTGAACCTGTAAAATCCGAGTCTTTAAATTCGTTTAAATCATGCTCATTGGTTGATTCTTTGACTGATTCTGAGGATGATTATTATGAAGATTGTTTTTATGAGAAATTGAAACAACCCAAGACCAATATTGTTTCTATGACCGATTCTGAGGATGATTAAACCATGCTCATTGGTTGATTCCTTGTTTCACTAACTATTTATTTTTGTAGGGGATTTCAAGATCCAATAATTCACGTTGGAAAATGGATAGTGGAGCATCTCGACACATGACTGGAACACTTCGTTTGCTAAAGAATGTTCAATCTATTTGAGGAGGTTATGTGGAATTTGTAGGAAATCAAGGAGGATAAATTGTTGGAGAGTGTACTTTATTGAATGGGAAAGTAATGTTCGAAAATGTGAATTGCATCATGGAGCTTGAGAATAATTTGCTGAGCATATCTCAAATTTGTGACAAAGGCTTCCGACACACTTTACAAATCAAGATTGTCTGATTCTAAAGCACGGGTTCAAAATTCCAGAAGAGTGGATTTTGATGAAAGCACCAACAGAAAGTGATCTTTATGTGCTTAACATGAATGTTGCATCATCGACTCAAGGTACTGTTCAGTGTTTTATCACAAAAGCTTCTGAAAAAGAGTCAGTGTTATGGCATCTTCGCATGGGTCATATCTATGTTCGGAAGATGAACTACCATGTTCATAATCAATTGGTTGAAGGAGTAAATGTTAAGGGTTTTCATATGAGTCCTGAATGATGTTAAGGGTTTTCATATGAGTCCTGAATGTCTGAGTTGTAAGAAGGGTTAACAAAAGAAGAAGTCGCAGCTGACAAGATCTCTCAGTTCAATCAACTTACCTTTCGACAGAGTACATATGGACTTATTTGGCCCTGTGAATGTCAAAATTATCACCGGGGAACTTTATTGTTTGGTCGCTGACGATTACTCACGCTTCTCATGGGTAATGTTTCTTGAATCAAAAGATGAAATCTTTGACAACTTGATAAGTTTGTTCAAAAAGCTTGAGATGTTATATAATTTGCCAATTTGAAGGATTCGAAGCGATAATGGTAACGATTTTAGAAACAACCATATGCTTCAATATTGTAATAAACGTGGTATTCTTCATGAGTTTAGTGCTCCATATACAACACATCAAAATGGAGTTGCTGAACGAATGAATCGTACTCTGATTGAAATAGCTAGGGCGATGTTGGTGGATTCGAAATTACCTGTTAGTTTATAGTCTAAGTTGTTGTCTCAGCTTGTTACACTCTCAACCGCATTCTGACAGTAATGAAGTTTGGCAAAACCTGTTTCGAGCTACTTAATAGACGTAAACCTAACTTGAAGTGTCTTGAGCCGTTCGGATCTAAATGTACAGTTCGGGATCCTGAGGGTAAATTTGGTGCTAAGCCTGTGGAAGGTTTCTTTGTGGGTTATGCGATTCCTTTAAGAAAAATATTGTTTACCTAGAATCAACCAAATTGTGCAAGTACAACATGTGGATTGTCAAAGAAATGCTGCTCATATTCAAAGAAAAGGTCATTCATGGATGTTTGATTATGACAGCTTGTGGAGTTGTTTCTCATTTCCTGAAGAAGAAATCACTTACGAAATGGCCACACTATTACTTCACCAATATTTGAGTAATGGATCTTTTGAAATTCCTACACAATGCATTCCAATCTTTAATGAAGATCCAATTCTTGATGTTGATAACCATGTTGATGATACTCCAGCTACATCTTTTTTTGACGATGATAGTGAAGATCACAATGATGTGATTGAGTATTTGATACAACCGATACCTGATCAAGTTATTCCTGATTTTGTTGCTACTGATTCTGTGCTTTCTGATGAGTTGGCAAATGATTAAAATGTTACGAATCTTGCTAATGATGTGATAGTTCCTGATGAAGTTATGCCTCGAACTTTATCATATCACCCATAAGAGAATATTATTGGAGATCTTAATTTTGGAGTTCGTACTCGAAGTCAACTTGATCATAGTCTTAGTTGTTATTATACTCAAGTCGCTCCTCTTCAGAACAGGTTCTCGTTCAAAATTTTCATTTATCAAATTGAACCGAAGACGTATAAACAAGCATTGGCTGAAGAAAGTTGGGTCAATGCAATCCAAGAAGAATTATTGCAATTTGAAAAGCTTGGTGTTTGGAAACTTGTTAATCTACCAGATAACAAACGATGCATTAATACCAAGTGGATTTTCGAGTGCAAAAGGGAGGAAAACGGTATAATTGTCAAAAACAAGGGTCGATTAGTGGTTGTTGGTTATAATCAAAGAGAAGGAATTGATTTTAATGAATTCTATGCTCCCGTTTCTAGAATTGAAGCTATTAGAATTTTCTTAACCTTTGCATCTTGGAAGGGATTAAAGGTCTACCAGTTGGATGTTAAGTCTGCTTTCCTTTCCTGAATTGTAAATTGAGTGAAGTAGTCATTGTAGGACAGCCACCGGGGATTGTCAACCCTATTCACAAATCTAAAGTGTACCTGTTTGACAAAGCTCTATATGGTCTACATCAAGCCTCGAGAGCTTGTTATGACTCATTATCTCAACATTTGTTGGATAATAGTTTTTTTCATGGCACTGTCGATTTTACACTCTTCACTAAGGAAGTGGATGGTCATTTGCTGATAGTCCAGGTCTATGTGGACGATATCATTTTTGGGTCAACGAATGATGTTTTGTGAAAAACGTTTGAGGATGTTATGAAGTCGAAGTTTGAAATGAACGTTATGAGAGAGTTGAAGTTTTTCTTACGATATCAAGTCGAACAAGGGTCTTATGGGATTTTTATTCACCATACAAAATATGTCAACGATATCCTTGAAAATTTCAATATGGCTTACTCATCGCCGAGTAGCACTCCTATCCCGCTAAATCATGGAATGGGTCTCGATCCTACCGGGGAGAAGGTTGATGAAACACTCTATCGTTCTATGATTGGTTCCCTTATGTATCTTACAGCTTCAAGGCCAGACATCATGTACCTGATGATGTGTTGTAAAACATACTTATCCTCCATACCTTTTTATCATCTTTTTATTACTAATTTATATAATAAATAATGCTTTTAACTCGTTTTAACTTGAACTTACAAATTTTATTATTTTGTGTAGGTGACGAGTTTTAAAAAAGAAAAAAATCAGGTTTTTGAAGAAATTGGAGGACTTTATGATCAAGTTTGAAGACTAAAACTCTAAACCCGACCCAAGCCCACAAGATCAAAGCCTTACATGATATTATATTAAGATTTTAAATAAAAAAAACCCTAATAGTCTGATCGGAAAGAAGAAGTTGGTGGTTTTATGAAATTGGTCGGCTAGTGGGTGACATAATTCTTGATTGTTTGGTTTAAGGAGACCAAGGAGTTTGTGTGTGTGGCTGTGAACAACTCTCACGTGAGCAGATCCAAGAACAAACAACATCAAATAATTAAAAACCTAAACAGCCCCTAGAAGGTGCCGATCGCAACTCAGCAGCAAGAAAAGAAAGAAAATAATATTGTGGGAGCTTTGTGTGGCTAGGAGAGGAAGGATAACATCAAGGGAGACTTGGTACCGCAGCTAGGGTTCATCTTCATCGTTTATTTCAGCCCTAATCATTGAGTATAACTCCATAAACTTTGTGTTCTTGTTCAAGATTCATACTTGTTGATTTGATCTTTAAACTTGAATTGTTTTGCAATTAAATTGAAGATTGAGTTATGCTTGATTGATATTGATTATTGAATGAGTTTAATTATGATTTGGTTGAGTTTTATGATGTTTACATTAAGTGTTTCCTGCTGTCCAAAAGTTATGTTAGGCTAAACTTGTTAGTTCTAGGTTTGATGAATATTGTTAGGTTTTAGTAAGTAATATGGATTGTCTGATCATCATGAATTGATTTGTTAATGAAAGTTTGGTTTAATATTGAATTAGGTTGTGTTTATTGGCTGGGATTTTGTTAATTATACTCATATACCCCTTGCCTTGATTGATTGAATTAGTTTTGATTGATTATTGCTTGTTTGACTCTTAACTTTGTGTTTAGAGATTGTTTGCCGAAAGTAAAACCGTAGGGTTTAAGTGGGTATGTTAATTGATTAGATTCAGCGGGTGAGCACCTTTTAGAGACCGAGAGGTGATGGGAAGAAAGGTCGTCTCATAGCTTTTACGTGTTAGGATTAGGATCGCGCGAGAGCGGGTTCTGTTCTTGTCGTGTTTGGGTTTGTGAGCGATTAGTTGATCTAGTTTAAGTTAAACCAAATTGTTCCTCTATCCTTGGTTGCATAGTATTCGTTTCCATTAGGGTCGTGTGTCGGTGAGATCGAAAGGAGAGTCGACATTAGAACACCTTAGCATTCGTTTCCCGGTTTGTTCTTAAAATCATTAAGTGTAAGTTAGTGTTCGTTGGTGAGACCGAGAGGTGATCTAGCTTTCTTGAGTGAACCTTAGTTGTGTTATCTTTAGATACCGGTGTCGTGAGATTATTCAATCCATTAGTTTGTTATACCTTCAATATGATTCTTACCTAGGTAGACATTTTTCTCCATTGCCAGTTAAGTTTTTAAGTTTCATCAAGTTAAGTTTAATTAAGTCTAGTTAATTAATTTAGTTAAAGTAAGTTAGGTCAAATTGTTAATTATTAAAAATCATTAAAATATATTATTCTTAGGAAGGTCTTGTCTAGGGTTTAGTGATCATAAGCGTTTTCACGTGTCCTTGTGTTCGATACTCGAGCTTCCTTAGTTCTATACTATTTAAGATCGGTACACTTGCCGGTTGTGTGTGGTTTCTTTAGGAGTTTCGTTTTACAAATTTAAAGCTTAGTTGTGAGTTACTTAGAAAAAGCATTCATTAGACACGCATCACCTGACGTGTTTGTGTGCCCGATATCAATCCAGTCCAAGGGTCCTCACCTCATGTTGGTGAAGCGGATACTTCGGTATCTTAAGAGGTGTCTAGGGGTTGGTCTTTGGTATCCTCGATACGATGTATTTGAGCTGATAGCATTTTCTGATTCTGACTATGGTAGCTGCAAGCTGAATGCCAAATCTACCACCGCCGGCTGTCAATTCTTTGGTAGCAGGTTGGTGACGTGGTAGTGTAAGAAACAGACGATTGTGTCGCTATCCACTTGTGAAGCCGAATATGTAGCTGCTTCTAGTTGTTGTTCCTAGGTTTTAGGTTTTGTGTATACAACAACAAATGTGCGACTACGGTTTGAATTTTCTTATTACTCCTATTTTTGTAGATAATACTGCTTATATTTCCATAACTAAAAACCCTGTAAGTCACTCGAAAACGAAACATATTGACATACGGTATCACTTCATCCGTAACTATTACGAGAAGAAGTTGATTACCATAGACAAAATTCATATCGATGAACAAAACGTTGTTCTTTTTATGAAAGCTTTCGATAAAAACATATTTTTGTACTTTTTGAAGCTTAATGGTATAAAGAAATTGGGAGGTGGGGAAGTGAGTGCATCTGAGGTTATGGATTCCGATCTTTGAGTAACCATTCACCAGGTCAAGTTAAATTTTTTGTAAATATGTTTTTAAATGGTTTTTTATTTTAGGGGAGATAAGGTTTGGGAAAAATATAAAAACATTTGAAAAGTATAAAAATACAAAAACATTAGAAAAAGTATAAAAATAATTTTTTTTTGAAAAAGTATAAGAATACAAAAACATTTGGAAAGGTATAAAAATACAAAATCTTTTATAAAAATGTGAAAAATTCAAAAACAATAGAAAATTGCTCCTCAAAATGAGTTTTGAAGCATAAAAGGAAAATGATAGTATATTGATTGTCTTGTTTGAAATCAGGTAAATTGAAGAATAAAAGTGTATTGCTTAACGTTCGATGTATGGGTAGGCTTTTGGAAAAAAAAAGTAAGGGAATAAGTGATATAAACATAAATTGCCCTGTTGAAAGATGGGTTTGTATTCTAGCAAAAGTCTTGGTAATGAAGGCAGATATGTAATAGCATGTCATACTCAAGCTTTATGTTTCAGTAGATCACCAAATATAAAGTGTTTACACGTCTATTACACGGTCTACATTTCAATGTTGTATGGTTTTATGGCCTTAAATCTATATTGATGGGATGCATTAGGTTTCTAGAGCCATGAGGTCTTTATGCGGTTTCATCTGGGTATTCAAAAGAATACTTTAAATCATGCTCAAGAGAGCGAACCCCTGATAAGTCATTAAACTTGATCGCTATGTACAAAAGTACAAAATTCACTACTGATTTAATAATAAAATGTTAGTCATACATTGTTCCTCCCTTGCGCGCAGCCTTAATACCAATTAGAAACGGACTCCAGGGGAATACAATGTATGTAAGCCGACAGATGAAATTGTGCATACTCATCCTTGGCAAAGGAAGCTTGGTGTATTGCATGATAACGGGGTATGCCTTATTGTGGAAAACCGTTGCTATTATTGCCAAAAGTTAAATTTTTAAAATGTTTTGACCTGCTGGTTCTAAGTTTTAAGTCAATTTGGGGTGATAGGTAAAAATCAAAATAAGCCTTAATAAAGATTAGAATCTAATCTTGTTCTGATATTATGTGCTTAACGAACATTAATCATATCACTGATGTCTCTAAATATTTTGTTACAAAAATTTAATTGGACAACAATAGTCATAACCGACTTAACATCGGACATAATAAAACTGAAAACCATGATGGACGAACGGATTGATCAATATGATTCATTTCTCAACTCACAAAAATATGTTTCTTTATGTTTGTAATTAGTTCTTATTTTGATATATTTCGTTTTACAACATTCTTATTCTTAAACCAAAAAGAATTTATATTTCTGTACTATTTTCGATTTTGGTGAATGGTGATTCGCGTCTGGATATCTGAGAACTGGTATCGTTTGGTTGTTTCTGGGAAATATTTTCAAATTGAGACTAAAAGTTTTTGAGATTTTTCAAGGTCATTAATTTGGACTTGCTTAAATTTTCAAATTTTGAAAAATTAGTTTTTGTTAAAACCAAGTGTTCATGATTTCAAAAGGAATCTTCAAGGTCATTTATTTGGACATGATCCGAATCGTATATGTGAAATTTGTCAAAATTTAAAAAGTTTGCAAGCGTATAAGTAGTTAACTAACACTTGCGGATAAGTCTACTCGGCTCATACGGTGTATAACTCAATTAACTTACACGGACGGATATGTGGGCAATATAAATAAGAGCTTATATGCATATCATGTTCTTATCTGCTTATCCGTTGTCTTTCTAAAAACATACACGTTCTTTTGTGCCCGTATATCTAGATCATCTTTAACCGTATAAACTGTTCTTGTTGATTCGTGTGATTGATTTGCACATTAATCAAGGTATAAATCATGCTTAAATGATATATTTGGGTTGATTATTGCCTGTGAACAGTGCTTTATGCAATTGGTTTAATCGAATGAGATTTTGATCTGTTGACATAGCAATTTTTATGTGTATATGCTTAACGATGATATTCCGAACCTATTGTTCTAGTTTGATTGGATTATTATTGTTGATTTTGTCCAGATTGTTTTCGATATAAATCGGAATGCATAAGTTTGTGAACATATGCGGCGTGTAAGTCATTTTGACTTATACGGCATATAAATTCAATAGACTTATACGTTGACTTGTATGTCTGGATTTATACGGAACCTAGCCTATCATATATTTTAGAAAGATCTCCTGGATCTACTGTTTGTGCATGTCTCGAGGCTGGCCGACAATCTGGTTGGTTCAATATTAATGGTCAGTAATGTAGACTTCATATGTTGTGCTTCTCTACTTAAGACTACTAGAACATAAATTGTTTCATAGAATTCATTTCGGTTTCTTGTCTCAGTTTAATTGTTCCACTAGTTTGTCTCTATTAAGGTATGAATATTTGATTTGTTACTCATATATTACACTGCATGTGTTCTATATCTTTGGAATGAGTCTTTCGGGAGTTGGATATTGAAGCTAAAATAGTTTAACAATTTGCATTAACGGTGATTATCGATCATATTTTTGGGTTATTAATTGTGTTAAGTTTGTAGTTGCAGATGAAGATTGCTGATTCAACTGATGATGATGTGGAAGATGATAAAGTGCTAATTTGGTCATGGATTTACAAGGAAACGACAAAAGGAAGATCACAAGAATTCTGTTCAAGTCTAATATCCGCGAGTTGGTGGATTATTTTCCATAATATCATTTGTTCGTATATTTGATAGACGATCTGAATCTATGATCGTGTTTTCATCAAGTTTTATTCACCATCACTGCTATAGATTCGACCGAGGTCAACAAAATTAATCTTCGAGTGCCTGGGTTGCTGTCAAGCAGCCACGGGTAATTTGATAGATCCAATTTTTCAAGTTGATATGACCGTGGTCTACTATATCATTAGTTAGTATAAATCAGATTTAGGATTTTTGTTTGTAATTAAGATCTAGCATTATCCAAGGGGGAGTTTGTTAGAGAATTAATGTCTAATGCTAGGTCTTATGGGCTTATTTTGTAATAGTTTGTTTTGTAAAGGGCTGAAATTGTCAATTATGTAAACTACTTACAACGTATAAGTCACAATCATCTGTATAAGACTTACACGGTCGTATAAGTCTTATACACGAACCCTGACTTATGCGTAGGTATTCTAGCAGTATAGGGCTTTCATGTTCATTATTTGTAATAGTTTTGGTAACAGTTCGGATTTGTACTCAAGTTGTTAT